>NW_026781970.1:1582500-2182500 GCF_031769215.1 Ylistrum balloti
GAGAAAAAAACCAGGATGTTCCTTCATTTCTTTCACTATGCTTCTAACATTCAATATTTTCTAAAGTTCTTTCCTTTTGCAGTTGATTTCATGTTGTATTTCCTCTTCTGCTGAATGATTTTAAATAAATTCAGTAAGGTTTCTGGTGTTAGAAATTTACTCATGAAATAATGATGAACAATTTGAAGGCAAAAATAAGTAAAGAGAGATAACTCCTACCTTGATTTCCATAGAATGTGTGTAAGGTAGCATAGATCCTTAATGTAAAATCTGATCATTATTACAAGGCCAAAAATAAACTGATACCACTGTTTTCAGTAATTTGTCCTATTTTAAAGTTTTAGTATGTGTTATACAACCTTGGCATATGAACAGTAAACTATTGTATCTTTTCATTTTCTCATTTATCCTGTCTATTTTCAGGCTGATGTACAACACCACATCAACAGAAGAATTTCATCCAACGTTCACAATTACATTACAACAACGACAAAAAAAGATCTCGCTGGGTGGTAAAAAAATTACATCATCACTCTTGTAGATGTTGTTATCACCCTACCAGTGTCTTTGATTACTGGATATAATTATTTTATTATTTTTAATCATCAATGGCCATCAAACTTTCAGTGTGAAAGCCATTCTGGTGTATCCCAGATAAACACTACTGATTACATTTTTACCTTTCATATTATAGCGATTATGAAAACAAATAATACTGGATGGGTCTTTATCGATGAAAATGAAAAGTATTTCAGTGTTACTCAGCATCATCAAATACCAGTAATTTTTGGTGTCTATTCAAATCACTGCATTTCTATTTAAAAGATAGCTGACTTGTTTATTCAACTGATCTTTTTTACATAATTGTCATTTCTTCTTTTTATTACTTAAAAAGGTTGTGCGACTGACTCCTAATAAATCTAGTGTATCTAAAAAGATTTGTGCAATCTTCCCCCTAGCAGTGCGATAGTATGTGACAAACTTTCCCGTCTCCACTGAATGCTTTGTAACAAATGTAACCCAGAAAGCCTAGAAGGCCATTAATTTCTCAGGCACCCAATTATGGTCAATTGGCTAGACTGCAACCTCACCTAACTGACCATTAAGCGTTGGGCCGATCGACTGACCACCACTCATGGATCGTCTCAAAATGAGAATTTTGTCTGCAGCCACCAAATAAAGATTGAAGCATGTAACATTGGATGTCTGGAAAAAAATACCTGAGCTAGACACAGGATGTTTTAATCGTCTTGTATTTTAATGCCTTAATCACAGTTTAATAATCTTCCTTGCCAAATCAGACGACCCTCCTGTCAATTTAAATCATTTCTATTTAGGGTTCAAACATGTAGTTTTTTCCCCCCAGTTGCGAAAACTAGAAAATTGTGAGGTTGATATTTAGCACCAGACATCAAAAAGTCTCTATAGCCACTTGAAAGGATGAACACTGGCGGATCCTGGATTCCAAATATTATCATAACCTCAGAAAAATTACACAAAATGACATATTTGGTCTCCATCATTGTATTTGGTGTTTTGATAGCATATTATTAGCCCGACATAAATGAGTCATATTTGATCATGGATGCATTTATCAAGACGGGTGTAACTAGCATGTATCTTGGATATAATAAATTCACTTATGCCTCGCCAACGATCTAATGAACGGTCTGCAGGGACTTCTCCCGGTTCCATTAACTAACGCTCTTCTCCTGATGCTCGCATTAATAAGTTAATAAGCGGGGATTGTAAGATTCCCCGAGATTTTCTCCTGTCATAACGCATCGGGATTATAGGTAGAAAAATGCTGGATGCATTGACAAGTCCAAAATTAGCTTCTTTGTTGATGGCTATCCCTGCAAGTAATTCAATAAAGGCCAATGGCAACCGGGAATTATTGTCATAATCATCACAAGAAAAAATAACTCATCTTTCGGAACTGCAAAAATATCACTTTTTATTGTAAAATATTGCTCCATAATGCATGCGAATTAAGTTAAATCCAGAGAAAGGATAGGCCTGAACATTTGGATGCGCTTCAGTGCATCACTACAAGGTTTCTACAACTTCCAATAAGCTGTTTTGGTACGGACATTTCAGACTGTAGCTGTGGCTAGTACATTAGTGAGACGTGCCATTGTTTTCCCACGTTGGCTTTATACAGAAATATGATGGGCTCATGATACATTCCAGAGCTTCTTTTTATCAGATAATCCACTTTTTGCAGAATTAAATTTCAAACCAAATCGAGTGGAAATCAAATTTGTGTTATCTCTACCAGGTCTGGTTAAACCCTCAATCCCAGTGTTCCTAATTATTCCTCAATTGAATAAAAACAAGAAATAATATTCTTTTGACAGTTTGTTGTAAATTATGATATTAATCTCAGTGATGAAAAAAAAATAAAATATGCCAAATCATATCTTATTGTGTGACCTCTGATCATTATAACTGTTTTGTTTATTTTTTACCTGTTAACTTCATCATGAATTCTTCAGATTGAATATATCTTTTAGGTAAAAATGAATCATTTTGGTAACTTCATCATAACTTCAATGTCAAATCAAGACATATTTCATGAAATATTTTGATCTTTGGTGAATACATGTATACAAAACTGATAAAAAAAAGGCAAATAAGAAAGGGAAAAAAAAGTATACTAAAACCAGTTAATAAAAGTACTAATAAGCTGTACAATCTAAGCTGCTATTTTATTTTTTAAGTAATGACTAATGATGAAAATGACAGTTTCCCCTGACAAGACGAGCGTAACTTCACTATGTTAGAATTAAAGCAGTGCTTTAGCTGTTATTTCGCGATGATTTCATTTGCTATCATCTAGTCGGTGTCTCAGAATATCTCTCGCCCCCAACTAATGGAACAGCCGTGAAATTTACATTAAGTCCCCTAGAGAACCCGCCTGAATTGTCACCTCATACCAGGAGATACAAATTATCTCCGTTTGTATACCATATGTTATGGACATCAAAACAAGCTAATTACTTGAAATCAAATCTAAGAATGTTCAAATTACCAGTTAGAAATTCTCACCGGGACCCTTGCCCCTCCCACTCTGGTTCAAGGTGTAAACAGGCCCGGATTAAGACAGAATTTGGGAACTTTAATAGAGATGAGAACTGAGGGAAGGGAATCAAGCCACACCCCTTTCTGGAGCATTCGTTCCTTTAAGTACTGTGTAACAGTGCGGGTGCTGGACTTCCTCGTCCCCTAGGGACAAGTTGATGGCGTATGTACAGAGAGTGTAACAGAGGAACAGTGTATGCTCATCTTGCGAACTAACTTTAGAATTGCCTATGCCTAATGTGTAATTAACACCTCCAGTTTGTAAGCTGGAGAATGCTTCCTCACGTTAAATATCCTCTCTAATGGACTAGCATCAACATTACGAGGCGTAAGATTGAAAGGCAAGGAGAGTAAAAATCTCATAATACAAAAATTACCACACAATCATGCACAATGTGAACTACATGGGATTAGCTGAGCACAGCATGTGCTTCACAAAAGATACATGTAACTTGCTGTAAAAGTATCCACTTTCATTGGCGACCATATTGTATGAATGCCCATCAAAATCTTTTTCATACCCGTACTAAGTGTTCAAGACCACAACAGAGCCTCCAAAACATGATAATAAAAAAAAACTGAGTGAGCTCATTTACGCCTTTCCTTTCTGAACAGATAATGGCCAGCATTATAAACATTGGGATTGCTGTTCATACTTTATAAAATTTCTCTAAGAATGCTTTATTCCAACACAAGACGACATTTGGGTTAATGTGTATGAAATAGAGGAGGAGTTGACATGAAATGCTAAAAGTCACACCATAAACACTGACATCAAATTTGCTGAAATCAAGCTACTCTCATGTGTTTAAATGTCTGTACAACTCTGGACCACATGTATTCAGAAAAGAAATGATTATTTCTAATAACTTGCTGTCATTTTACCATCATTAAATGTAGTAAAAATGAGTAATGGACCAAAGCAAAAAGATATTTTAGGTATCCTTGGCATCCTTTTAATTTTTCATTATGGTTCTCAAGTTAAATAGAAATCAAAACATTTATTTATCAAATTTAGTTTTTAAAACACAACCTAATAACCTACTACATTTTATGTATAATGCAATTAAATTACATATGCACATTATCACAAATACATCTATATAAATATGGAAAATGGTTATTTCATAATCCAAGTTGTTTAAAAGTATTTGTGATATTTATAAGCATCATCATGTTCTTTTCTTTGCCGTATTTTAGAGTCCAATATTTTACATTTTCTACAGTAAGATGAGTTAATTTTACACCATCTACATCAGGATAAATAGATTTTACATCATATGCATTAGCATAAATTAATTTTGCATTATCTACAGAGGTGTAAATCAATTTAACATTATTAACAAAATTAATTGATTTTATCAACATTTGTTTAAATAAATTTTACACTTATCTTCAGAAGGATTAATTAATTAACGTCATCTACATTAAGATAAATAATGTTATCTACTGTAAGATTTTTTACAGTAATTTTACAATACCTTAATGGTAGAACAGATCAATTTTACTTTATCTATCACAAGATAAATAAATTTTTACAATATCTATCATAAGTTAATTAACATTTTACATTTCTACTATACGACAAATAAAATTTTACATTTTCTATTGTAAGAAAAGTAAAATTTCTACAGTAAGTAAAATTTTACATTTTTTATCATAAAATCAGTAAAATTTGACATTTCACTAAAGTAAGTAAAATTTTATCATTTCTTTATCACAAGATCAGTAAAATTTGACATTTCCTACACTAAAGTAAGTAAAATTTTATCATTTCTTTATCACAAGATCAGTAAAATTTGACATTTCCTACACTAAAGTAAGTAAAATTTTATCATTTCTTTATCACAAGATCAGTAAAATTTGACATTTCCTACACTAAAGTAAGTAAAATTTTACTAAAATTTCTTTATCACAAGATCAGTAAAATTTGACATTTTCTTTATCACAAGATGTAAAATTTGTAGTAAAATTTTATCATTTCTTTATCACAAGATCAGTAAAATTTGACATTTTATACAATAAGATCAGTAAAATTTTACTATTTCTATGGTAAGAAAATCAGTCTGATCTGCATAAGAATAAATCAATTTATACTATCAACAAATGAATAAATTAATTCTACGTTATCTACAGTAAGATAAATCAACCTTTACTTACATTATCTACTTTTGATGCGTTTCCAAATCTAACTCTTATCTGTTGTAAAGTATTAGGCAATGTTTCTTTCTTACTGTTTTAATTATAGACTAATACATTTTCACACTTTTCAAAGTTTTAGAACTTTTATTTATCTTTATCTTAAGACACAGGTAAGATTCTTGTACAGATTGAAAATTATAAGACATTTTACAATAAATAACTATATAAAGATACATGTTGTATCATAAACGAACATGTATTCAGATTTCATAACAACAAATGGTAATTGAAAAATACTTCAAGAACTGAAAGCGATTGTTTGGGAAAAAAAAAGAGCGTTTTATAAAATGCATTATATACATACTCAAACACTTGACTAACAGTATTTGATGATTTTATATCTTATTTCAAGTTGGCTCCATACATGGAATTTTCACTTTGTCATTCTGTTTGCAATTTTATTCAACTCAAGTACTCTTGACTCTTTCCCATAATTTAATATTTGTGTTTGTAGAGGTGATTGGAAACATACGGCAACTTAAAATGATTATCAACTGATGTATCATGAAAAACACAATATCAGATCAATTAAGAGTACGCTAATGACAGCCACCGTTTACTGGAAAATTTACAGTAATAACAGTTAATGATAATTCATCCCTATCAACATCATAAATACAATAAATGACATTTATTACGGGCAAAATTTACTGTCTGGACCAGAAACATATTTTCTCAGTGGCTATGTAACATCCTGACTGTACATACAAACAATAATCTGACATTTCCTATAAATCCAAACAGCAGATCTTTTGCCCCTGGACATCTAGTCTGATGGAATTACTGCCACAAAATACGGACAAAATTTCAGCTTGTTTGAGTTGCGTAGTTACCATTTATCGCTGAGGCAATCAGCATTCTCACCAGAGTAATGGACAAGGATGATCGTTTTCTCTCAATGCATTGTGCCAGGATTAACATGAACATTTTCCATGCGTTAGAGCCGGAATCAATAGACTTGCTTTGTTAACATTCACCATATGAAATATCAGTCCACCTGTGTGTCATGTTCTCATGATTTTTCAGATTTTTTTTTTTTAAATCTACAAAAACACAGACATATCTTATATATCAGCCACAAAACAAGGGATTTTAGTCTGAAAAAATTGGACAAATTTCATTCTATGTGGAAATTTACATCTTAAGACATCAGTCAAATTTTAAACTATGTGAAAGAGCTGAACAACTTCCAAACAAGAAGAAAACTTTTCCAATAATTATTGGTTGAAATAATTTCTGTGTGATTCAAAGAGGTCCTCACATGTATAAGTTAGTGATCATACACCACAGCTTGAAATATCCTCAGCACAAAGTAATGAACAGAAAATGAAAACGAACCATCGCATTGTACTTCATGGAACACAAGCCCCAACTTAAGTATACTTTAAATATACTTTGCCATCGGAAGACATGCTCAAATATAAACTTAGGCTACTGCAAGTCATATGTGCCATGGACAAAGTGCCGTATCATGAAGAAAGGGATATAATTTTGTAAATGGTGGGGTGTGAAACCCCATTAAATATTTAAAAGACAGATTTTGCTGGTAATTAGTAATGTGAGTTGTATTAGACTCTGTGTTAAGTTCATATACAATTTCATTATTCTCTTCTTTATTTGATGGGGGGTGGGGGTGGGAGGGGGGGGTGTTAAGGTTTATCTTTCATCTCCTTTTTCAATATGGCTTTAATTTTCAGTTTTCTTACCCTTGTTTCAGAACCTCACACGGGATAAATCAGTATTTTGATAAACCACAAAAATCTTGATTTGTCTTTAAATCCAATAACTGTAACAACAGTAAGAATTTTAAATCCAGATATACACAAATATATAATGTTCCAAAGATAGATTTATCAATTTTTCTTCAGTCATCAACTCACCTTTTTGACATAATTTTTGTCATAGAAACCAGTAGACCCAAACTGTGTTGTAGAAACTCTGCTCCCTCCTTATCTTCATCAATTGGGCCCTGAACACCACGGAAATACTGTGTCAGCTTGTCCACGATACCAACACTGATGATATAACTGCAAACACACAAATCATTGATGTTTGTAAAATCAGGAGCTTTATTTCATAACATTTTCTTCTTGTTGGTAATGCCAACAAAATGAAAGTAACACAGCTAGCCAATAAACAGTTTAAGTGTGACTTTGGATAACGACACTGTCACTTTAATCAGACACAAAATAAAAAACCCCACTAATTTACTGATTTGTTTTGTCTGATGAAGGTGACAAAGTTGTCATCAAAAGTGGTTGTTCTATAAGAACATACAAGATAGAGACATTTATTACGATAACATAGACAGTGTTAAAAGACTCCAAAGGATACCAGCATCCAAACATCAAGATAATCAATGCTTTGGTAACTATAGCAAAAAATGTGTATTTTCCAATATTCTGAGGGGGAAAAATAGAAGCATAAAAAAAGAGTTTAAAAGTACTTTTAAGCACGGTTGATTATTTCTTTAAAACCAACTTATTATATCATATTTATATTTAATTATATTAGTAGTTCTGAAAAGTGGAAATCAGACATGAAACTGCAGACAAACTAATTTATAAATTACATGCATCGAAGGTAGAAGTAAACAGCCATTTAAATGTGCAACATTATTTACGGGAAACAAATTTGTGACCAACATATCTCTCTATTGCTAAGAACAGGAGGGAATCCAGTTATTAATTTTCATTTACAGTTTTTTTTTCTGTTTTTGTTACATTTGATCTGTTAAATTCTCCTTTTGTTAACCTATACTAATGACAGGTAAGCGGCTATCCACAATTGGAAAGCACAGTTATCAATCACTCTAAGCGAATGAGACGTCACATATCTGATATTGTGGTCAATAGGACCATGTTTGGTCAATATTCACTCTGTCCATGTTGAGATTATAAGTGTGCTTCTGTATATCTTGGGCACGCTGGCATCATAATATTTTCATGGGCATCATAATGTTATTGCAGGCATCAAAATATTACTGAGGGCATCATAATGTTACAGTGGGCATCATATATGCCTTCAGATTACCACATATTAAATATCTATAATTCATTTCTTCTGGTAATCCTTTGTTATTTAAGTTTCAATAAATATTTTACTACAAATTGAGTTTTTTGTTCATATATATTGAAGGATAACAAATGACACTGAAAACGTAAGAGAAACAAAAGAAAAACAAACAAACAAACAAACAAATCATTACACACATCACATATCTATATAGAAAATACATATCTGGCCCTAATTACTCATTATAACATAGACAATCATTTACATTCAGAATTCATTTTGTAGAAATCCATCTAATTCCAAACTAAGAATGAAATTAGCCATGTATAATGATTGAAATCCAACTAAAGGAGATATGATGAGTTGTTAGGGAGGCTGACCACATGGGACAATGACATCACTATGCAAACCAACCGTGACTGTCGCCCAGATATACAATTTCATCTCCTCGCAATGAAAACATATTTAATTTGTCACATTAACCATTAACGACTACAGGACAAACAGTCATAAATTTGGGTTATTTTCATTGCCACAGTTTGAATGGAAAGAAGACATCCATTATAAATCTCTGTAAATGAATCTGATGCTTCGTGTAACACTGTGCTATTGTCTACCTGAGGTAGCTTGAGTCAGCCGAGTGCACAAAATTAACAAACGACTATTTGATATTGTCTTTATTGAGACGAAGGATTACGGTGTTGATTGACAAACAACGAAATGAGTTGATCACAAATCTATTAAACCTAATACTAATCCTAAAGATTCAGAATTTATTCTATTCATCAGTTTCTATACCAACCCGTCTGATGAATCAAGGTTGGTAATAAAATCTTGTCCGTCAATTCACAATGAAGCGACCATGTACTGACTTCCTAGCTAGTGATGGCTATCAGATGAAACAAAACATAAAACTATTAGGTGAAAAGTGAACGGAAATTGGAGCAGGCCTTTCACAAATTAGTATTTTTGTGTGAGTTTTATGGATGAGGGTTACCACTAGCATAGCTAGACTCCGCATGTGGGCTTGTCGACTAAGATTGAAACAGCTGATGTATCAAGTACCAGACTAGATGCTGAGATGGACATTCATTTCCGGATGGTGAAAGTATGAATGGGATTCGGTCGGCCGTGACAGGATCCAGTCATTGAAAATGCAACGTAATCAGTCGGCACGACACCTATATCCGTCCTTGTTGTTCAGTCCTAGGTGCGGGTGTCAACTTCCGCCCTCTTTGTTAGAGTTATTTGAGGCGACAAGCAGTACTGAATCATTACACACTATCAAAAGACATAATTAATAGCCATCCCATATATAATTTTGTGTTTACTTCAAGAATTCATTTCAGAAAATAATTAGTGTGAGTCAACTTCCAACCAATACAAGGTAAACTGTAAATAAGGGCAGAACTTTATGTTCCATATTAAAAATGTCTGATATCAAAGATCAAATTGTCATAAACATTTATTTACACAAACGGGATAATTGACATCTGACAAACAGTCATAACTAACATACAAATCACATTGCAAATAAAAAACCAAATTCCATGATTTTATGGAGCCCCATGTAAGGTATGGAATATAATCGCCCTTGGTGTGATGCAGATCTTTCTATATTTTACAAGATTATGTTCTCCCATAGTAGGTTAAACACATCATATGATATTTCCTGTAATCAGATTTCACGAAAATCATTATCTTTAATCCTCCTTGGTCGTAATTTGAAATCAATATTTGTGTTTAATCCTGTGTAATGCTGTGCTATACATTGAGCCCTTTATAATGAAAAGATGGAGGCTTTGTGTTCAAATAAAGCATTAAACAATGTCAGTCATGTGTAAATCTACTATCTCCAAAGTATCTTCAACATTTTCCACTCCGCACTTCATCTGAATCTGGATGACAGTCATCGGCCACAGATGAAATAGGATGCGCTATTCGTTGTTGTGCGGTTGAGTTGGTGGTAGAGAGGAGATTCCTGTCATGTCCTTAAAGTCCCGACTGTCGTTCGATGGAATCAAAGTTTACAATAAAATAGCTACTGATGACACCCCTGTTTAAAGCCTTATCAATCATCATTGGTTTTCTCACTATCCGTATAGGCATCAAGATAATCACTCATGGAAACGGCTGGAATTCAAATCCATATTTACCATCAGCGAAGCGCCCCACTGTTAGTAATGACACATCCTAGGGTGTAACAGAAATACATCTTTTCTACTGATGCTTTGTCATCAGATTCATCACCAGGCCATGATCAGTCTAACTACCACTTAACATCAATGCTGTTAATATTCACTCAGTCTTGTCTTTTTTCCCCGTGAAATTGGCAAATATGAAAGCAATAATTAAAGATGCTGAAACTGAGAACTAAACAAAATCCTAGGTTTATAACGCCTGCAGTCTTGTGTTAAACTCACTTTTTCTGTTGATTCATATCTTTAAAAAAAACTGCCAATCTACAAAGTTCTGCTATACACAAACCCCAAGTGTCCAATCTACAAAGTTCTGCTATACACAAATCCAAGTGTCCCGTCTACAAAGTTCTGCTATACACAGACCCAAGTGTCCAGTCTACAAAGTTCTGCTATACACAAACCCAAGTGTCTAGTCTACAAAGTTCTGCTATACACAAAAACCCAAGTGTCTAGTGTCTAGTCTACAAAGTTCTGCCATACACAAACCCAAGTGTCTAGTCTACAAAGTTCTGCTATACACAAACCCAAGTGTCCAGTCTACAAAGTTCTGCTATACACAAACCCAAGTGTCCAGTCTACAAAGTTCTGCTATACACAAACCCAAGTGTCCAGTCTACAAAGTTCTGCTATACACAAACCCAAGTGTCTAGTCTACAAAGTTCTGCTATACACAAACCCAAGTGTCCAGTCTACAAAGTTCTGCTATACACAGACCCAAGTGTCCAGTCTACAAAGTTCTGCCATACACAAACCCAAGTGTCCAGTCTACAAAGTTCCACATATACACATTAAACAATAAGTGTCCAGATATGATATTTGTTTGATTTATTAATCAAATCTACAAACAAAAGTGCTCATATACATAGATGAAAACAGCATACCAATCCATAGTGTATTTCGCAAGATAACTAGGCAACCATCTACACATCCTATAAAAAGCCCAGGGGGCCAACAAATTACCTCTGTATCAATGTTACCTATTATCCTAGGATTATCAGAGGACAATTAAATTTCATTAATTGGTAGTTCCAATGAAGAACTATTAATCATATGTCAACTCATTAGTAAAGGTACAAAATTAGTTATTCTAAGAAAAACATACTGCATATAATGAAGTCTATTATTTATACATGTACAATTTTACACCATTAAACATGCATGATCTGTGAATCTAAATAAAGCTTAATACTCTATATGTTTTACGATATCAATTTCTATGTAAATTGACTTCTGTCATCTAAAGCCAGATGTCAATATGAAGGGGAATTTTTACAGTGTTAAGATTTCATTTCAGTGTATATTGTAGGTTAGAGGCATATTTCAAAATTGCATCTAATCTCGCGGAATCTGCCAGAAATTGTCCTTAAGTTGTAACAACTGGCATAAGCGTGTAGAGCACATACCAAAGAAACACATAAATTTCATCATAGCCTGCTGTTGTTCATCAAGTCTTTAAACAGCCAACAAATGTCACACCAAGGTATCACTGTTGTGAACTCTGACCTCTACAATCCCCTCATTATCCGTATGTAGCCCCCTGAGAATCCGGGGAGGGGTACAAATTTCAGGCAGCTTTGTGTGTTTCCTTACTGATTATATATGGTACCACTGTGAGTGCCAACACACTACAAGTGGAGTCAGAGCAGTCTTTTTTTTATATAATTCTGAGCTGTTTTAGAGCTGTAAATTGAAAGCAGACACTTTGACATGTGTCGTTGTAAGCGTTGCCAGTGGAATCTGTTACCTATTGTGTTTATGTTCAAACATAATTCTGTCAACTCTCTTAGGAATCAAATTCACTTCTTCAGCTCTTAAGGGGAAGTATAAAGCTGGTGCATCATTAATCCACGCATCACTTGTCTGTTTCTGTTACTATCTCGCCCCAGATCCAGCTACCACTTTACTCTGATTATTTTACCTTCTAGCCACCACAGTACTAATCTGGTTGCCCAGTATTCCAGCCACCACTTATCTAGATGTCCCACATTCCTGCCACCAAGTATGCGATTGTCCTATTTCCAGCAACCACATACAATACAAGTTCCCCAAAGAGATCTTTATCAAAACTAATCATCTATTGAAACTCAATGTAATACTGATTTATACAAGGATGTTCTATTTATCATCGAAATTAAAAACTTCCCCAAACTAATTCCCCTCAATGCCACATACCAAACTCATTTTGTGTCCAAATGGATTTAGATATACTGAAAACTACCTCTACAAACCATCTTAACCAAGTGGATTGTGAAATCAACACGAGTGACAACATTCATAATCTTTGTACCTTAGATGTATACAAGTTGCGGCTAGGCTTATACATACCCCGCTCAGGAAGGTTATGATTAATGTTATATATATATAATTATCACCAACAACAAGATGAATCAATACTTAATAAATACATCATTTCACTGAAGCAAGTAAATGCTAGAGACAAAGAGAAAATAAGTACTTAGGCAAAGCTAGAAATCTGCAGTTTCTCATCTAATTTGTAAATCATGGAATATATGATATGGGGATATTAACAGAATGTTGATTTATAAAATAGTTACATTATACCGAACAACAAAAACAGTTTATCAACTCAGCTGTAAATAAAATAACCATCTGGCCCACGTCCTAATACTAGCGATTAACGTCATGGTATTTATTACTAACTTGATGATAAAAGACAATATGTGTCTGTGTGAACCAACAGTGAGCCTGGTACAGCCTTCTAGTAGGAGTCACCATTACCGAGCCTGGTACAGCCTTCTAGTAGGAGTCACCATTACCGAGCCTGGTACAGCCTTCTAGTAGGAGTCACCATTACCGAGCCTGGTACAGCCTTCTAGTAGGAGTCACCATTACTGAGCCTGGTATAGCCTTCTAGTAGGAGTCACCATTACCGAGCCTGGTATAGCCTTCTAGCAGGAGTCACCATTACCGAGCCTGGTATAGCTTTCTAGCAGGAGTCACCATTACCGAGCCTCATATAGCCTTCTAGCAGGAGTCACCATTACCGAGCCTGGTATAGCCTTCTAGTAGGAGTCACCATTACTGAGCCTGGTATAGCCTTCTAGTAGGAGTCACCATTTCCGAGTCTGGTACAGCCTTCTAGTAGGAGTCACCATTACCGAGCCGTGCACAGATTTCTTTTCAAGTGAAGTCACATATTGCTTACCACATCCTTTATCATTATCATTTTTTTCACTTCATTTAAATGTTTTGATTCTATAAAGTTTCTTTCAAATGAAATAGTTAACATAATGTACAGAACAGAATCAGGTCAACTATTTGAGTCCACAACAGTCAACTTCATTCATGTCAGCAAATTGCACCTTCTTTAGACCAGCCAATGTTCATGTTTCATATATAGTAGGTGTGGAGAGGTTCTACTGCTTGTTTCTTTTTCCAGCCATCAGTTATCTTGTTTTCCCATTTTCCTGGCATCATCTAACTGGTTGTCCAATTTTCCAGCCACCATTTATCTGGTTGTCCAATTTTCCAGCCATTATTTAAATGGCTGACTCATTTTCCAGCCACCATTTAATTGGTTGACCCAGTTTCCAGCCACCATTTAATTGGTTGACCCAGTTTTCAGCCACCATTTAATTGGCTGACCCAGTTTCCAGAAACCAATTAATCGGTTGATCCATTTTCCAGCTACTATTTATCTGGTTGACCCAGTTTCCAGCCACCATTTAATCGGTTGATCCATTTTCCAGCTACTATTTATCTGGCTGACTCAGTTTCCAGCCACCATTTAATCGGTTGATCCATTTTCTGATGACCATGATGAGAGGTTCCACTGCTTGTTTCTTTTTCCAGCCATCAGTTATCTTGTTTTCCTATTTTCCTGGCATCATCTAACTGGTTGACCCATTTTTCAGCCACCATTTGATTGGTTGATCCATTTTTCAGCCACCATTTAATTGGTTGATCCATTTTTCAGCCACCATTTAATTGGTTGACCCATTTTTCAGCCACCATTTGATTGGTTGATCCATTTTTCAGCCACCATTTAATTGGTTGACCTATTTTCCAGCCACCATTTGATCAGTTGATCCATTTTTCAGCTACCAATTAATTAAATGATCCATTTTCAGGTGACCATTTGACTGGTCATCCCATTTTCCAGTCACTATTGAATCTACTACAAACAGGTATTGATAAGAAAAATCAAAGCAAAAAGACAACATCAAAATTTACTTAAATTCAAATCAAATAGTCTTTATTATTATTGCCTTGCCTTTTTTGAAACTTCAAAATTGATTTTTCATAAAATACCTCTTTCAAAATATCTAGAACAATTTTCCTTCCTTCAATTCCATTGATGACCTTGAACATATTTAGCTCTATGTATAAAGTTTACATCAATTCTCATATCTGTTGAGATTACACACATTTATTAGCAAGCAGGGGTAGTGCCGCGACAATATGACGACGTCCTAAAACGTCCCTCTTTTCTTTATGCCATATCTGCCAGCCAGACGCCCTATAGTGATAAAACCTTGCCCTGTTTTTTGCCCATTCTGACTGCCCACGTCTTCTTCAGTCAATATTAACTGATCAATATCGCATCCCTTTTGTTCGTCAAGACCGAGATTCTGTCAAGCTCTATCATATTAGCTCTGCATGCCTCTGCACAATAGGCTCAACATGTGTCACATATGTTGAAATAAACATCTAAAAATTCTAGATATTTTCATCTAGAATTTTTTTTCTGATAAAAAGGGGAAAAAAACCTCTGTAAAACAAACTGTTTGCCTTGCATATATTCCAATTTATCAGAAACAGAAATGAGACGACAAAAGCCTTAACTGTGAAAAAAAGTACGAACTTGCTCCCTGCTGGTACAGCTTGGGAATAGAGCACCAAGATGTCTGCCCTTGAGTTCACTTCGCAGTGCGTCTTAATGATACCATCCTACAATTGGGTATTTATTCAACAAAAAAATGCCATATTATTATTTTTTCTCTTCCTGTTTGCAGGTAGCGTTCCACAAGATGTGTGATATGGACACGTTTTGGCATTACGTAACTGCTGTATCAGCGATGACGGCACTTTAGTGGGAGATGTAGTAGTAAGGGCATCAACTAATATCACATGTATCACACCAAAATTTGTTGAATTGGAGATACAACCATCTCACTATATGCAACTGTTTACACAATGAAGCTTTTAATCTACAGCTATAAATTATTCAAAAGCTGTTTTCTGGCGAGCGATTGTCTGCCGAAAAAAAACTTATCAAACAAAATACCTAGATACTGGTACATATAAATCTGGCATGCTCAGCTTCGTCAGTTTATCAGACAAAGACAGAAGTTGATGCTGGAGTCTTTTTCTTATTGTAAAAGGAATTCCAATAAATACCATTTACTTTTTAAGGAACATATATCATTGATAGCGAGAACATCCTTCTGAAGAAAAGAACAAATAAAAAGTAAAAAGAAAAAAAAAAAAAATTCATCAAACAACCCACAGAAAAATCATTTGTTTATATTTGCAGGTACTGGAAATAGACTTTTTACTTAATGATGTATAACATTCTCTGCAAATTAAGTCACATGTAGCATTCAGAAAGAATAATAAATTTTTATCCAACAAAAGGAACTGCTGTAGTCAGCCACATTATAATCACTTTTCAACAAGCTAAAAATTAGTTAAAGTCTAAAAATTTTCAATCTTCATCAAAACTCTTAACCCTGAATTGCACTAAAATACCTTCCCCAGACCATTTTTTTTCAAATCTTCAATTTTAATTTACAAATACACTTGTCACTCAATACAATCACATGTGGAAGCATATTTGCACTGAAAAACCTTCCCATGGTACCATACTGAAAAATAAATAAAAAAGAAATATTCATAAAAAAAATATTACGTATGTAATCTTATGGGGGTAAAAACCTGACGAAGGAGCTGCAATTTGTTAGAATTAAAACACAGTGACATATCAGTCGTATCTGTGATGGACGTAGCTGGTATCGGAGTCCCCCCCTGGGGCAGGCTACACAGGCCGGGGAACTAACCATATCACCGATTGGCAAATCCTACTATCTCATCCCAAGCTGATAACACAACGGGCAGCAGCGATAAAACTTTTCAAACAATCTCCCCATAACCTGATTACTTCCAGTATCTGTTTTTTCCCCTCCTGCTATGAAATGACAAGAAAATCTAGTGATAAAATGCCAGGTTTTATCAGAAATAATACCCACAGAAATTCCTCTACTTCACATGGACTAAATGTGATAACGGCAGTGGTCAAAGGGAAACAACTCCTGTGAGATAGTTATCTAGAAATTGAAATGGCACCGGCATTTACTATTTTATCTGATAAAAGATCTCAGTTGAGAAAGTTTCACCTTTAGATTTTGATTTAAGATAATTCCAACAACTTGCCACAGCAAGCAAAATTGCAGACCCCATACCATTTCCAGGATGCATCATGACTAACTGACATTTTTCAAAAGTTAACAGATGAAAAAAATCATACCTCCAATTATTTTGTAATATCTCAGGAATCTGCAAACAATACTAGTGATTTTCTGCTTGCTGTTTTCTAAACCATTGAGGTGAGCTTTGTACAGAACACCAGCCAACATTATGGGACAGTCATTCACAAATTTGTCTGCTGATTTCTATCTTCATATTTACAAAGTTTTTTGAACCATGATTTTTTTTCGTGATAAGTAAATTGATATTAGAAAGAATGTTTTCCTGATAACTTCACGAAGCTAAATAGAAACAGATTACAAACTTCAATGATTTGTTGTAGTTCAGTGCTGTGCAAAGTGCAAGGCTATTTAAGATATGACAGTAATGATTTCAGACAAGTAACAGTGTGTTAAGATAATTCTGTGGAAATTTTGTTTGAAAGTATGTAAATATATATCTTCCTGTCCTAGCATTGACTCGGTCTCAAAAAACAAAACAAAAAACCTTTAGAAAAAAATACCAGGCTGAATGAACTTGAAGTCAGTGTTGGAAAGCATTGTTTAGAGAAGAAGTATGCAACATTTCCAGTCAATTTGAATTTTTTTTTCAAGGAAGTTTAGTCCAATTCTAGAAATCCATCAAAATTTCAGGTCCTCCCTGCCACCCCCTTCGAAAGAAAACAAAACAGATTATCCTTTCTTAGTCTAGATTTGGTAATGGGGACAATGATGCATGTGCTTTAGTTTTGTGTAAGAGAATGTGGCTTATACTGATCTGTAAGACATCAACACTCATACTCACTGGAATGAAATCATTGATTGACAATTACCCACTATTAGTGGGGATAATGTTGTCCATAGCCCCCTGAAACACAAAGTCTTCTTATACCTTGATATAGATATCAATTGAAACCCCAAAAGAGATTACCAGAGGGATAAGAAAATTGAAGATGAGACTGAAAGGGATAAGAAAGGGCTTGGATGGGACACAAGGCTTGGATGGGACACAAGGCTTGGATGGGACACAAGGCTTGATGGGACACAAGGCTTGGATGGGACACAAGGCTTGGATGGGACACAAGGCTTGATGGGACACAAGGCTTGGATGGGACACAAGGCTTGATAGGACACAAGGCTTGATGGGACACCAGGCTTGGATGGGAAACAAGGCTTGGATGGGACACAAGGCTTGATGGGACACAAGGCTTGGATGGGACACAAGGCTTGGATGGGACACAAGGCTTGATGGGACACAAAGCTTGGATGGGACACAAGGCTTGGATGGGACACAAGGCTTGATGGGACACAAGGCTTGATGGGACACAATCTGATCATGTAAGATCATGGAAATTCATATAAAAATTTTGAATTGACGACCGTTTTGGAATACAGAAGTTTAGATTTTATTGCAAACAATTCAAAAACCGAAGAATTTCTTATCTTTTAATATGTCTAGGAAGCATCAACTGAGGATCACAATACAGACTGGATCTACAGTATGTCTGATGCCATATCTAGTAACATACCTAAAACCAAGGTCATTTATATATGTAACAGTCTGTTGTATAATATCTCTAGCCATGGTATACAACAATAAAACCACAAGAAAATCAATTCAAACTTTCTCAATACTTCATTTAATCAGTGAAGGCACCAATTCAACATTTCTTTGTAAATATCAAAACCTACAAGGACTTTAATGTTTTTATCACTGAATATGTACAGTCAAATCACTGCCAAGAGAAGATCGGACAAACAAGAGCGCACTTCTCCATCCCTATGCATTCCCTAATGATGACAAATTGGTTTGGTAATTCATTTTTGGCACCCTTGTGGAAATCAATCATCGCTGTAATTAGTCAATCAGATCCCTATTCATATGAATAATACAGAATTAGTATGCAAATGATGGGTACCTAGTATAAACTATGGGCAGTGATAAGATCTATGGCTAGGACAATCTGTTCCCTAGTGGCCCATGTATGGAGGGATAAATGTAGACAAGGGGAGATAAGCCTCAGGGTCAACAAGCAGTGTAACTACAGCATCCAGAATGTAGCAGGAATATTCCGCTCCTAGCAAGACCAGTCCTATACTGCATTTCCAAGTCAACTTCAATTAATGTAAAAATATCTCCTGCTGGAAATCTTCAAAAATGACAGTAAATTTACTGAAGCTGAAAGTTACAGACCTCTTGTTCGATTCAGTATTCTATTTGGTGATGCTTTTCCTCTGAATGAGAAATATGAAAATATCGCTATGAATTTTAAAAACTTAATTTTTAAATGTACATTGAGAGCTAACAATGATTTTAATACAGAGGCTGTGGTGTCTGCTGTTGAACCAGACAGAGCTCAACAGATTGATGCAATCAAAAGATAAGTAAAACATATAAAAAATATTGCGTTTATACAATCATGGTTTATGGACAAATCTAACGGCCACATGCTTCACCCCTAGGGTGCTGTATGGAATAGTGTTCCATACTGTGTGCACAGTGACGTCCGCTATCTGCATCGCATGGATGGGATAGAGAGATTACCAAATGGAGTACCCTCACAAATCACATCATGCTTGTACAAAATCAATGCAAAGTGAAAGTAAAACATTAATTCTCAATTTCCGTCGACATTTATTCATTTGCATCACATCAGATTAAGGAAAACAGATAGGCAGTCAGTAAATTTGTTCAATGTGAAAATTGATTAAACATCTTAATAATAAGACACACCACTGTAAAGTAAAAGTATGTGAAAGTAAGTTATTATTTCAGTGTCTCCATCAAGTTATTCCTCCACAGAAAACAAAAATGGGATACATTCATTAAATGAATTGTGTTATTGCTCTAAACTTGTAAAGTCTCTTAAACACAATAAAAAATATTTTAGTCTACAATCTTTAAAAGTATTTCTTGCGAAGTTTTTGTCTTCAATCTTAAAAATAAATCAGACTTTAACTGTCATTATAAGATAAGAGAAATCAGAAGCACTGCATGAAGGCATGTTGTAATAGATTCACTTGTTTAAAAAAAAGGAGCTCTACATCAAGATTACAATCAGACATACACTGTAGATGTTTCCATAAGTGTGTTGGTCTTATTGCAGAAAAGACTATAATCATAAAAATTTCTTACTTTAGAATGAAATGTTCACATAAAAAGTTCTGGAAAGCAGATAAGTTCCATGCAATTTCAACTTGCATCTTTATTTTGATAGATGTAGTATCAAGGCCTCTGGACTTTGTATCCCTTTTCCCCTCGACCCTTATTTCCTGTCCTGCAGACCTTTTCTCTGCCCTACTTCCCATTCCATCTCATTTTCTTCTCTGTATCAATATCTCTCCTACTTTATCCTGCAGGTTCATGGTTACTATCATCCCCTTCTTTTTGTATTCAACATGTACTTTCTTTCTTTATCCCCTTTCTCCTATCTATCTCCTTATCCACTACCCTACTTTTTCGTTCCTACTATTTCCCCTTTCCCATCACATACATCTGTTATGGTCATACATTTCTCTACAATCTTCTACTTTATATATATATATATTTTCCTATCAATTCCCTTGTGTTCCCTCAATACCTTCCCGTTTCCGATCGCATACATCCGTCATACATTTCCCTACAATCTTCTACTATATATATGCATATATATATTTTCCTATCAATTCCCCTGTGTTCTCTCAATACCTTCCCTTTTTCCATCTTATACATATATGGTACATTTCCCTACAATCTTCTACTATATATATGCATATATATATTTTCCTATCAATTCCCCTGTGTTCTCTCAATACCTTCCCTTTTTCCATCTTATACACCTGTAATGGTCATACATTTCCCTACAATCTTCTACTATATATATGTATATATATATTTTCCTATCAATTCCCCTGTGTTCTCTCAATACCTTCCCTTTTTCCATCTTATACACCTGTAATGGTCATACATTTCCCTACATTCTTCTACTTTCCTTCCTTTTGAATTTATCCTATTCATCCTCTATGAAATAATTTCACTTTTTTGTTAATTTTTGTTCTCATTTCCCACTTTTCTTTTTTATTTTCCATCCTCGCTTTTTCCATCCTCGCTTTTTCCATCTTTTTCTTCCATTTCCTTTTCCTAATTGCCCCTATCTTCTCTATTTTTTTCTCTCCCTTCATTTTCTCAATTTCTCCTTTTCTTTCCTAGTTTTTCCCCACGTTTCATTTTCTCAATTTCTCCTATCTTCCCTAGTTTTTTCCCACCCATCATAATCTCAATTTCTCCTTTTCTTTCCTAGTTTTTCCCCACCTTTCATTTTCTCAATTTCTCCTATCTTCCCAAGTTTTTTCCCACCCATCATATTCTCAATTTCTCCTATCTTCCCTATTTTTTTCTCACCCATCATATTCTCAATTTCTCCTATCTTCCCTATTTTTTCCCACCCATCATATTCTCAATTTCTCCCATCTTCCCTAGTTTTTTCCCATCCTTCATTTTTCTCTATTTCTCCTATCTTCTCTGGTTTCTTCCCACCCTTCATTTTCTCTTGTTTGAATTCTTTCACCTCCAATTCCTCTCATTTCATTTTTCATTCTTAATATTTTTTCCACCATTCTCTTATAATCCAATACTCTCACTAGTCCCCCCACCCCCCCAAAATTTTTTTTGAAAAATCAACAAATGGACAGTTGAAAATCTTCTGACACATGCTTTCAGATATGCTTTTAAACATTCATGTTACATTTGGAAGTGTGATACTCGGTAGGATTGTAAGGTCTCCTGGTATCACAGCCAGTCATGGAAATATGACAAATAAGATAAGTTCTCATGTATGATACTAGACTATTTTAGCAATCCTCTATATAAACCTATCATATCTTCAGTCAGCATATAGGTAACATAGACTGTATGGATTTAAAGCTCAGCCAAACAGCTAGTGTAAGGGACACAATTATATGGATACAGCAGAGAAATAAATGCCTTTTTGAGACATCAGAAATTGTCTACCACTCAATGAATACTTACTGACAATTTCCACACAGAAATGATTTGGGTATCCTCTTCCATATATCTGATCACCCTTGGGTAGTTAAACCATGAGTAACCATTATAAGATAACATGTAAATGGGTTTAGTAACCAAGTATAGGCTGATCTTACCATTAATAACCCCATATAGATTGATTCTACAGTTAAGTAGCCCTGTACAGGTTGATTTTACAATTTAGTAACCCTGTATAGAATTTAGTAACCCTGTACAGGTTGATTTTACGGTTCAGGAACCCTGTACAGGTTGATTTTACAGTTAAGTAACCCTGTACAGGTTGATTTTACAATTTAGTAACCCTGTATAGAATTTAGTAACCCTGTACAGGTTGATTTTACGGTTCAGGAATCCTGTACAGGTTGATTTTACAGTTAAGTAACCCTGTACAGGTTCATTTTACAATTTAGTAACCCTGTATAGAATTTAGTAACCCTGTACAGGTTGATTTTACGGTTCAGGAACCCTGTACAGGTTGATTTTACAGTTAAGTAACCCTGTACAGGTTGATTTTACAATTTAGTAACCCTGTATAGAATTTAGTAACCCTGTACAGGTTGATTTTACGGTTCAGGAACCCTGTACAGGTTGATTTTACAGTTAAGTAACCCTGTACCGGTTGATTCTACAATTTAGTAACCCTGTACCGGTTGATTCTACAATTAAGTAACCCTGTACAGGTTGATCCTACAGTTCAGTAACCATGTATAGGTTGATTCTAGTTTAGTAACCCTGTACAGGTTGATCCTACAGTTTAGTAACCCTGTACAGGTTGATCCTACAGTTCAGTAACTCTGTACAGGTTGACTTTACAGTTAAGTAACCCTGTACAGGTTGATTTTACAGTTCAGGAACCCTGTACAGGTTGATTTTACAGTTAAGTAACCCTGTATAGGTTGATTTTACAATTTAGTAACCCTGTATAGGATTTAGTAACCCTGCACAAGTTGATTTTACAGTTCAGGAACCCTGTGCAGGTTGATTTTACATTTTGTAACCCTGTACAGGTTGATTTTACAATTTAGTAACCCTGTATAGAATTTAGTAACCCTGTACAGGTTGATTTTACGGTTCAGGAACCCTGTACAGGTTGATTTTACAGTTAAGTAACCCTGTACAGGTTGATTTTACAATTTAGTAACCCTGTATAGAATTTAGTAACCCTGTACAGGTTGATTTTACGGTTCAGGAACCCTGTACAGGTTGATTTTACAGTTAAGTAACCCTGTACCGGTTGATTCTACAATTTAGTAACCCTGTACCGGTTGATTCTACAATTAAGTAACCCTGTACAGGTTGATCCTACAGTTCAGTAACCATGTATAGGTTGATTCTAGTTTAGTAACCCTGTACAGGTTGATCCTACAGTTTAGTAACCCTGTACAGGTTGATCCTACAGTTCAGTAACTCTGTACAGGTTGACTTTACAGTTAAGTAACCCTGTACAGGTTGATTTTACAGTTCAGGAACCCTGTACAGGTTGATTTTACAGTTAAGTAACCCTGTATAGGTTGATTTTACAATTTAGTAACCCTGTATAGGATTTAGTAACCCTGCACAAGTTGATTTTACAGTTCAGGAACCCTGTGCAGGTTGATTTTACATTTTGTAACCCTGTACCGGTTGATTCTACAATTAAGTAACCCTGTACAAGTTGATCCTACAGTTCAGAAACCATGTATAGGTTGATTCTAGTTTAGTAACCCTGTACAGGTTGATCCTACCGTTTGGTAACCCTGTACAGGTTGATCCTACAGTTTAGTAACCCTGTACAGGTTGATCCTACAGTTTAGTAACCCTGTACAGGTTGATCCTACCGTTTGGTAACCCTGTACAGGTTGATCCTACAGTTTAGTAACCCTGTACAGGTTGATCCTACAGTTTAGTAACCCTGTACAAGTTGATCTTACAGTTTAGTAACCCTGTACAAGTTGATCTTACAGTTTAGTAACCCTGTACAGGTTGATCCTACAGTTTAGTAACCCTGTACAAGTTGATCTTACAGTTTAGTAACCCTGTACAGGTTGATCCTACAGTTCAGTAACTCTGTACATGTTGATTTTACAATTTAATAACCCTGTATAGGTTGATTTTACTGTTTAGTAACCCTGCACAGGTTGATTTTACACTCTAGTAACCCTGTATAGATTTGATCAACAAACAGTAAATAAAGAATATAAATATCTGGGCACTTTACTTTCTGCCTATAAATACTACGGAGCATGTTACTTTGGTATACCTGGTCAGGAGAGTTTAACACATAACATTGGTCCATCTGGTCAGAAAGTTGTCCATCTGGCCAGAAAGGTTACAGGTTATAGGATATCAGAACAGGAAGGTATAAAGGATATGACATGGGAAAGATACAACATTTACAAAATTTTACCTACATTTTTTCTTCATGATAGCTTAAACAATGGTATTACTGTCCAGACTGGTATTTTTGGGAGGTTCTCCTCCTTGCTTTTTCCCCCCGAGGTGGAAAAAAAAACAACTAAAAATATATACCTATAAAATAGGATTGTGATCACCAAAACCTTTTATATAATTCATATATATTGTTGTGTAAGGGCAAGTGGAGAGAATTGATAGTGTGGGAGAAAAAGTGGTTAGATATAATGATGATAAGGTTTGTCTTTCTTGTATAGAAATTCACACTTGAAAAAATGATAAAAATGAATGTGTGTTAAGTAAGTATCTAGCAAAAGTATACTATTTCTTTTTTTCAAATTCAAAGCTGTTTAATTATGTAGTGAAATGTACTTAGAATAGTACATAAATACTATGTGTGTAGGTTGATATTTAAGAATGTATGTGGATGTATATTAAGATTTGTAAGTATGTGCTATTACAAGATAAAATAGATGGTGAAACATGGCAGAGTAAACAAAAGGACAAGATGATGTATGTATGTTAGTGTAGCTGTTGACAGTGTATGTTGAGTAACAGCCCTTCTGCCCGAGGGCAAAAATTGTAGAATGGGAATGGAAATCTGAATTAATTTTTTGTTTTGCCTTTAAAAAATTTTTTTTTTAGTTTTCTACAAGCTTTAAGTAAACCCACACAACCTTAACCAATGAAAAAAACCCACCTGTTTCCAGTATGCTGTAACACATAATGTGGTGACTTGGTGATCTTTGATTTATTGTGTGTTCACCAGTTAAGAAATGAATTAACAATTACTTTGCTTAAATTATGACCCAGTGACTTGAGTTTTGGTAATTGACCCAGTGACCTTGAATTTTGGTCATTGACCCAGTGACCTTCAGTTTTAGTCAGACAACTTCTTGCTTGATTTTAATTAGCTTAAATAGTACTTTAATGTCATTGGAATAAGAATGTTTCATTTTTCATATTTTTGTCTAAAAAAACGTACTGAAATTGCTTTCTGGATAGTAACAAAGAAAGGACATATCCGGTACAAACACACATTACACCTGGTACAGACCAGTATCAACAATGCAGAGTGTTAGGCAGTGCAGAATGTTGGCAAATCCATCACCTTTACAATAAACCAACATATTTCTTTGATATTTTTCCAGATGAAAGTTAAACACTGTATGGAATGTTACGATACCAATTACAGTGATGATGGTGGGCACAGCTGCCTAAGAAGAAGGCTGGACGTTGGTCTCTGGTAAGGAATGTTAAGATATCAATCACACTGATGATGGTGGCCCCAGCTGCCTCAGAGAGAGGCTGGACGCTGATCGTTGAGGACAGTAACTGTTTCAGAAGTTTATCTATGCGTCAACAGATGGAGCACCAATGCACACCTGTCACATGAAGGCTTGAATAAGGGATAAAGATATGCTTACAAGATAATGAAGAGGTCACCAGAACAACAGGTACATATCACTACAGGATATAATGTGTATTTATCATAGACTTCTAAATAACATAAAATGTTTCAATACCACATATTTATATACACAACTTTTTCATTATCTGCCTAAATGGTTGTTCATTTCTGTGCTTTGTCTTTATCCACAAAACAGAGTCAGTTTCTGTTTGTATATTTATTATATGGAGGCTTGTAGCAAACTGACATGGACAGGTATTTTTCTAAAATCTAATGCTCAAAATTATTCTTTAATTCCATGAAGACACCAGTCTGCAGATATCCTAGAAGTAATATTATCATCTGGCCCTGCAAAAACACAACATCTGACGCTACAAAGACACCTGTCTGCAGAGAGTCTAGAATTCAAAATAAGATTTGACTTAAAAAATGAATATTTGATACCCTAGATAGACATGAAACGTCCTTCAGGACATTAACATACAACATAACGGCCAGTAACTATTCGTTTCTAGCTATTTAACTTGCCTTTGCAGCCATTTCTAGACATACAAGCAGCGTGGGATGAGTTCTCCCGTGTTAGTTGTAAGCCCGATGATGACATGTTATTTTTTCCCAGTGGGCTTTCCTTCAACATCTGTTCCCCGATGTACGTCACATCAAAAGCTCTACAGATCTTGTGTAATTTTTTCAACTTGTAAACAACATTCAGTAAATGTTTATCTTTCAATTTTTTTCAAATTTTCTTAACATTGATTTTACTGACACTGTCTTTTCCAACCAAATAGATATCAGTTGATGGAGTAACTGTGTAAAAACAAAAAATAACAACCATCTCATCATCACAATTAAACCTTTGGTTAACTGGAAGAAACTTAAGTCATATGCTATAAAGACTTGTTAGAAATATCCACCAGTTTGAGTAGGTAATCTTTGAATAGGTTAAAGTAAGTAACCACTGAACTGGTTAAATAGTTCAACTGTCCAATACTTATGTTTATAAATCTGATAGACACAAAAGTACATTAGCAATCTGATTCCTATAGGTTATTACTTCTACAATAAAACTAACCACTGGTCATCTTTTTATGAAGAACTATCCTGTACATTGTAGTCCCTTTATTTTCAAATCACTTTTTCTTTGATGCTTTTCATCCCGTATCAGCCAAAATTAAGAACAACTCTGTTAAATGCCTCTATGTTAAGTAAGATTTTCTTTGAATCAGATCACAGTACAAAAAAAAAATTTCTTTTCTTACATATAAAGCTAGGTTATTAAATAAATGTAACCTGGTCAAAATGCAGTCATCGGCAGTTTGAACATTTATCCTGGATTAATATCATTAATTAAATGCTAATTAAAAGCTAGAGTATTTACAATTTACTTGAT
Organism: Ylistrum balloti; assembly: GCF_031769215.1. NCBI lineage: Eukaryota > Metazoa > Mollusca > Bivalvia > Pectinida > Pectinidae > Ylistrum > Ylistrum balloti. The sequence continues at coordinate 1,609,646 of NW_026781970.1, forward strand.
GCAATTAAGCATAAAATTGTTACAAAAGAGTTCAAAACTAGTAAGTTTGTACCATTATTCTTCCAACCTTCCAACCTATATGTTCTGTAGCTTTGTTACCTTACCATGGACATAAAACCATCTCACTCATAATACAAGTAATCAGACTCTAAATCACTCTGCATAATTTGACAACAAAAAGATCATTATAATGAGTAAAAACATGCTGGTTGTATAACTGTCACTGATACAGCTGTTACACGTTATTTAACTAGAACATTTTCTTGTTTCACCATTCCTTGGCATTTATTTTCATGGATTCAAAATCGTCTGTTAAGGTATTCATGTCTTTTAGCACCTACACAAGTCACCTGAAGATATTTTGTCATCAGAACATGTAAATCCTAGGAACTTGTTGTCTTTTCTTCCAATTAAACTTTAACAAGGAGACACAAAGTGTGGCATTATGCCCCGCACCCAGCTGTTGGTGTAAAACCCAAATATTATATATATATGCTGGTATAACAATTGTGACATCACTCTATTATGAACCACTACTATCCCCTGAAGATCTAATACAGTGAAAGCACTTTGATTAAATTTCCATGCATCTCCTCAACTTCAACATTTTTATATATATGTATCAACCTTATAGTAAGTGTATATATGCTGATGTAGATCATGTGTGTTTGACTGTTGATATTTGAATAGAGCTGGTATTGTCCATGAACGAATTTATGCAACACTTTATGAGCTCTTATGTAATACAACAAGTCACAAGAAATAAAAAAAATTTGATGGTAACAGAAATAAGATAAATAATAAAATGTCCTGCATAAAGGCACAACCAGGGCACTAACATAATGTATTCATAAAGTTTTGGGGAGTTAAATGGAAAGGTTTTGAAGTCGTAGTCCAGAAAGAAATGTTAACATTAATTTTGTGTTTTTTTATTATGTTTCCATGGTAACAGAAAAAACATAAAAAATGTAATGTTATAAACAGCAAAAGGCACAACTAGGGCACTAACTTAATATATACAGCAAGTTTTGTAAAGCTGAGTCGAATGGTTTTGAAGTTATAGCACGTAAAAGCCCTAGGACGCATGTACGGATGCACAGACAAAGCCCAAGTTAATGTCCCTTGCCAGTGCATTTCGCCAGGGATAAGCACCCATGTTGTGCTTCAATACATTAACTTGATGATCATTAACTTCTATGCAGTAACTTTCATTTCTTTCATGACCTTTCAGTTGATCTGTCATGTTTTGTAATGTTTAAGAACATAATTTTCCAGGTAGATTTTTCATTCTAAATCAACAATACGATTTACTTACATAATGTAAATGCTTTTCACTACAGTGTTGGGGATTGATAAGTGACCACTGATGACAATTAACAACTTAAAACAAGTGCTTTTTTTTATCAATTCAAATGATGACTCGTCCTGCTGAAAATTCGTTATTATCATCATTATATTTGATTTTCCATTACTCGTAAAATAATCCTTTATCAAGGGTTGCCTACCTGATAACATCATTGCCGCGGATGGTGAAGGGATCCCCAGAGCTGCTCATCCTCTCAGCTGATGCCTCGCTACACTTAGCTGTTGGACCATACTTAGCCAGGCAGTTGAGAATGGAGGACAACAGTTGCATGAGGCTGACTGCGACTAAATCAAACGGAAGTTTGCATGGGCCAGATGATCCAGAGGAGAGATTTGTACCAGAAAATCCTGAAGCTGGACGCTTCTGTTCTTCAGGTAGCAAGATCTGAAGAAAGTAACAGATGATACTAGTATGATAGTTCAATAAATACTGCTATGTATATACATTTTCCTTTGGAAGAAGTATGAAACATTTTGGAAAGTTGGACAATTTATTCTTTCTGTTTACAATACTAGAAAAACAAATGCAACAACATACCACATCCCACAAAAAACATAGGCCAAAGTAGTCTACATGTCAACATAGAATTCTGATGATGTGCAGAGGATAATCTTCTTGTCTTGTAATGAAAAAGACATGATCTTCCTAATAGATAGATGATTTGATGAAAACAAAATGAAATTTAATTAGATTTCTATTACGTTATGGAACAGTTTGGCTGCACATTTCTTACATATTTACAAATAAATTGTACATTGTGTTTAAGTGTAGTCAATAGGCAAACTAACAAGCATCAAACATCCAACTTAATGTTGTACCCTTGGTTAACAAGAAGGGTGAATGTAAGACGGATATAAAAGAAAATTTTTTTTGTTGGGAAAATCAGAAATCTTTAACATGTACTCACCGTAAGTCTATGTACGAGAAGGTCTATAATCGTGCCAAGCTTGTTACTAAATAACATATAGTGACAGTTGTCATAGCAACCTTTACAGGCCTGTCGGAACACGGAACACGTTAGGACTAGAGACCTGTGGACACAACAACATGTATATATGATGTAGGTTATCTTTTTCCACCATCATTTAGACAGATAACAAAAATGACTGCAAGTTTTCTATTTGGTGGTTTCACTAAAATCAATGAGTTTGTGTTAAGGAAGAATAAATTCTCATTTATTGTCCTGTCCGTAAGTTCCTAGGAATTGAATCAACTCGTGTTACACAAAGTGTAATTCCCCTAATTTTGTTGAAATCCACTCATGATGGTTAAAAGTCTACCCTAGAGGTCAAATATCTAATAAGCCCTTGGAGAAATACAGAGTTTGTGTTTAACTTACTTTGCAGGTAACACAGAAGGGAGGTGAAAGTCAGTAACGTCTACTGTCTGCAGAATTCGACCAAGAGTTGTTAATCCACCCAGGATCCTCAAACTTGTCTGATCTGCCGCTACCTACACAACCAAGTAAACAGTGGTACATGTGTTATTTCATGTCTTGAAAGAAAACATCTTCAGTGAGAATAATCCATCAAATCAAAACACTGTTAACTCAATATATTTTCATGAGGCTGAAATATAAAAAAAAAAAAAAAAAACAAATAAAAAAATCAAAAACACCCTGCTATCTTGATAGTATATCCTTAAATTCAATGTAATCCTTGATGAATATTGTAGCTTTCCAAAATCAAAGACATATTCCAGCAACAAAACAGCATTACTTGAAGATCATGTAATGTGTAAGGAAATGAAATCAAAACGGTCATGGAATAAACCTCCTGATTTAGTGACTAATACAGTCTATGAAGATGACATCCCACCATAATTTACTAATAACTACATGTAAGTAGTTTAACTTGACTTCATCACATCATATTTTGTGGACAATTTCTTACATGGGAGAGTTTTCTTATATAGTAGTGACCTTTCCATTGGAAACTGAAATTTGCATAACAACACTAATAATAGAAAAATTATATCAAAATACCAGGAAGCTTACCTTTTTATCCATGATTCGACTGATCTCCCCCAAAGCACGGTCAAGGGCCGATACCTTGTTCTGGGGCCATGGACCAGTATCAGGTGCCTGAAGATATTTACTGATGTCTCTTACTACTTTCTGTAGTCTGAAAAACACAAAATACAACTCCGTTACATACAACCCAAGGATCATCCATTAATGAGTAGCCCCAGGCTTTAAACATTTCTAGACAGAACTACCAAAGATAAACACAAAAATTTTCCTGTATCATCCACTGTAAACATTTAACACATTCATCATACTTACTTAGCTTTATGGGCCGAGTCAGCATTGGTGAGTTTCCCCGTCAGACTGTTCTCATACTCCAGTCCCCTGTGAAAAATCAATGTATTACAGTAAGTATGACAGTTCCTATTATCACAAGAAAAAAGCTTATTGAAATAAAATTTCACATACGCTAACTTGATACACTAAATAATGTTGTTTTCTGAATAAATCCGAAATTTAACAGAATCTCCATAAAAAACTTTTAAAAATATGTACCTTGTTACCATTCTTTGTCGTAACTTTTTACAACGTTTCTTGAGTGACTTAAGCCGTTCCTTCTCTGACACAATTTTGGGATGTGTGCTGTTGGTTGGAGCATCCACTATATGCTTTAGATTAAAAGTCTCCTGAAACCGAAAAAGTGGGTGTCTTGTGTGTCTAAATTGGTATAAGGAGATCATACAGACCGATCTTTATCATCTACATACACTGCATATTTCTCTCACATGAATAAATTTACTATTTTGTCAGTATTTATCAGTATCGTGAAAACTCACCTAAGTAGTTGTTATAGTGATACAATAAGCTCTATACACAACAACACATATCAAGTGTTTGCTGGGAATGATAACACAAAAAGGTAAAGAGCAGACTCTATTCTTATGTTTACTCATTACTATTTGGTGAATGATATTTTAATTCAACATTACAATAAATATAATCTGACAAGACACACTTACAATTTCCTGTTTTGTCATGACCTTGCCTGAATTATTGTCCTGTAATGCTTGTTGATGTTTCTTTCCTCGTAAATGACTCAGAAGATGAACCTCAGACGGGATCTATAAAGTACACAAGTCAACAACTATACAAATACTGTGTCAGAGGAGGTAACTCTTGTTTGGCCTCTCTCTCACTCTCTTTCTCTAGATTCCCTACCCATCCCGTCCATCACCACAACATTCTCTCTTATCTCTTATAATTCTATAATTGTAATTTCATACATTATTGATCAGTAAATAGTCAGGACATCATCTTCACATTTAATGACAGCACAGTAGGAAATCCCTACAGCATTCTTCGGTATAATATTATCAGAAGACTGACAATGAACTTTCTGTAAAATCACTCGTTCCCTCCTTGCTCTCTATGTGAGAACACAGACCCAGCTGTACACTGGATGTTTACCGAGTTACTGTATCTTAAAAAAAAAAAAATAATAATCATGAGAATCAAACAATAAATCCACAAGAACATATTTTCACACTTAAGTTGTGGGATATAACATTGTCAACATCTTAGTTTCTTAGTTATTTGTACGTGATGAGATCCACTGTACCTTGCTCTCATTTTACACTGTACAATGTCAATCTTTCCACTTACCAGAACATTACAAATGGTGCACAATTTCTTGGTGTCGTAGGGAGCAATGTTAGGCGGCTCGTTATGGTCCTCGGAGGACAGACGCAGGACGGTCATCTCAAATGCTTTTTCACGGATCTGTTGGAGAGCTTCTTGGTGACGCTGAGTGGACTCATCTTGCTAAAATGTGACCAGGGTAAACATGCAGTATTAAAATTTTCCTCCATTTTGTCATTAAGAATAATATCTAAGGTTTGACACTGACAAATCAATTTCTAATATTTTACTTCTACAATTGTAAGCAGATTACTTATTATAGAAAAGTGATATGAACAATGTTCCACTGTTTATTAAGAAGTTGTCTACATTTCACTGGTAAAACCACTAGGTACTATAAAACATTGATTTTATAAACTATATTCAGAGAATTATGTGTACTCATTCATTAAGGGTGATGTTTTAACATGATTACTATCTCAGGAAAAAATTCATTGAAAATTTTGAATTCACAAATGAATCAAACTATGAAGTTAATGCCTGATCCCTCATGACAGCTGTTTTCAAGCAAAAAAATGATACAAGGTGATTATTACCTGATATGAAGACAACTATAACATTTTTGCCACCGAAATACAGGAATTTTTCAAATTGATAAAAATTGATATCATCACTGCATCTTATATCATCAGTAGTGATGATATAACTTTTCTAATGATGATATAAATTTTGTAATTTTGACCAACCAGAGCAGTGACTTCTAGTCACTATGCTCATATTTGTTTTCCTGTTTAGATGCAAATAAAGTGTAGATTGAATAAGAAGCCTAATCAAAGTGGCATTGTTTTGTTGTCAAATGTGACGTTAACCTGTCTGATGTCATAGAATATGATAATATTTCCCGATTTTTTTAACACTGCTATATTTTGTTTTGATTGGCCTTTTTCATTTGGTTTCCTTTCAATAGATAATAAAAAGAAAACTGAATTATTCATTGTTTAATATCATCTACATTTTCTTCATATGAAAGAATATTCTATAGTTTTTCACTTGTGATTTATACTTTTGAAAAATATAGATGTTCTGAACATAGTTACCTTTTGTTGTATCTTTTTCTGTAGCTCCTGAATATGTGCTTGCTGTTGGGCATTGAGAGCGGCCAGTCGCTCCTCTCTTTCCCTGAACATAAATGATTTTACATTGTTGATAATATTCCCTATATTAAGTTTTGTTTGTTTAAATGTTGGCTCCAAGTATTCCCCTACTCCTTCAGTTAATCCTATAGCTTGATGGAAAGGGTTTATTACATATCTCTTCATTCCATCCAATTATCATTACCAAGTATGGATAGATAGTAAATGTATAAATTTTACTTGGGAAGAAAAAGAAGTATTCTGTCCAACCTCCTTCATGGACAAATATATCCTGACATAGAGCTTTCTTATCTTATCATAAGTCTTGATATATATTAATCATATTTTACCAGAGTCTTGGAATTCAATTTTTCCCAGTGCGTGACAAAGAAAGTGTCAGGATATTTCTATCTACTATACTTACTGTTCAGATCTTACAAAAACAATCCAGCATATTAAATTCAGTCAATATTAGTCTACTTACTATGCTATCTATGTGGTGTTTAAGGCAATAAAACAATTTATACTTTTTGACAATGTCTGTTCAATAATCCAGCCATTTTTTTCAATAAACATTGGTAAATGCAGTATCTGAGTTCGTATATATTGGCATCTTGTAAAGTTTCTGACACTTCATTTATACCAACCGTTCTTTTATCCTGAGGGCCTCCAATCGTTCCTTCTCCTTCTCCTGCTGTTGCTGTTCCACACGTGCATCACGTTGTTTGCGACGTTCCTCCATATCTTTCAGTTTAGCCTGTCGCTCAGCGTACAGTGCTCGCCTTCTCTCCTCTACAGCCGATTCCTTAGCCAGCTTTTCAACATGCTTTCTCTGACGTTCCTCCTGCAACAAAGCAAGAGACAGCATATTTGTGATTATGTCACAAATAAAGCAATCTAAAAATGTCAGTGTCAGTGACAACAACTTTAAACTGAACTTTGAATACTGTCTGGTTTTTTATTGCCAACTTGTGTAATGTGGAAAACTGTCCATATTGACAGAAATGATGAGTCCTTGTAATTTTCTAGTTTTGAATTAGCAATCCTGTTGGTTTCTGAATCCTTATGCTTATTGTTCTTTCTGTGAAGTGTTGTGCATTGTCTCACAACTGAAGGTGCATTTTCTTGATAAAGTAAAAGATGATTACAATAAATCTTGTAATCTACACATTACAAATTACTTGCCAAACTAACAAAAATTTGAATTCATCATGACAATATCATATTTTAATAGATGCCTATCAGATACCACTGAAATAGTTCCAAACTTCATTTAAAATTTAGTGAACAGGAGGGGGAGGGGAGGGATATAATATATATGCCACTCCCTCCCGTCATCAAATTAACATGGAGGTAGTCAATTCAAGAAGTATGATTTAAAGAAGCCAATAGAGACCATACCTCTATATTCTGAAGCCTTGCTTCAGACTCTTGATGTTTCGACATGATATCATGTCGCTTGTTTTGTGCATCCAGAGCATTGATGAAGGCTATCTCATTTGCCTGAAAAAAATAATAACTGGATTATTTTCATAAGAGTTCAATCATTAATTATCAATACAAAATGCTTCCATCTTACACAAACAGATGAAAACATTGAAACCTGAAAGCATTATACACCCCATACACACTATTATCTTTTGTGATTTATAACATAGTTTTATCAGATTGTATTCCGCTGTTGTAAAAATTTATGTTGTGACATAACTGATATCAAATGTCTGACATTTGATGTCTAAAACATGGCCTTTACCTAAGATTACATTTGAAATTTTATCTCTTAAACATGGCCTTGACCTTGGGCTACACTTGGTATATGATTTCTTAAACATGGCCTTGACCTTGGGCTACACTTGGTATATGATTTCTTAAACATGGCCTTGACCTTAAGTTACATTTGAAATTTTATCTCTTAAACATGGCCTTGACTTAAGGTTACGTTTGAAATTTTATTTCTAAAAGGATTGATTACCTTTGCCTCTTCTTCATGAGCTTTCTGTGCTTTCATTCTGAGCTGAAGGTGACGCTTCTCCTCGGCTCTCATCATTTTACTCTGAATCGTCCCCTTCCTCTGTCTCATCAACTCTTCCTTCCAAGCTCGTACCTCCTCAACCTAACAAAAATAATACATTCTGACATAAGACCTCCTATCTTATGGTAAAAAAGTGTAGCACTTCCTCTATCTGACTTCCTTTTCTACAGTGTGTAATGCATATTACACATACTTCCATTTCACAATGTTATTTTCGATATCAGTTTCTTAAAAATTTGTCAAACCCAGCTAGAAATATCTGTTGGACTAGTAGAAGAAAGGACATTTGTTCAGCACTCTTTTCATTATATGGGGTCAAAGGTGAAATCAAACTTTCCTTGGCTAAGTTTTATATCTGAATTTATATGGTGATTTTGCAAGTTATTTCTCATACTATTTAATTCCAAATTAGTTCTAAGAGAAGTAACTCTACTTTACAGGATACAAAAGATATGTAAGAGAGACAAATCTGGCGTGACTGTCATGCAGACAAACCTAGTTGTCAACAGTTTAATATTTCAGACATTGATTGTGACAGACCTGGATATATAAGTATGCTCATCAGAATTAAAAAAATCAATAAATATGTCCTTTTTCATGAACAACTAACCCTGGTCCAACTGGTCAAACCACAAAAATGATCTTGACACATACTGTTTCATTTAATTATCAGGGAATTATATTACTTTTGGTCTTACCTTTTTGGACAGTTCTCCAAGTCTCTCTGACTTTTCATGCATGAATTTTTCACGCAGTTCCCTGGCCTTGGCCTGCTTCTCTTCATGTCTCTTCCTGGACTCAGTAGGTGACCTGTAAACAATTTTACAAGATGTTTTACATCCTTGCTTCAAAAATACACATTCTAAAGAAAAATACAGGTAATTGTGTAAATGTATAGCCGGAAGAAAATTGTTTTATGCAACATAAATAGATTAAATAGAGCTAAAAACTGTATTTGGGCAACCTTACAATGTTTTTCCACAAAGTTCATAGTTGAACCCTAAAAATATTTTTCAATCATCTTTACAAGGATTGTTGGCTAGGTTCATAGTTAGACTCTGCAACAAGAAAGGACTATCCATGAATTATTAATATAGGAACATAAATCTGCCCTGGGTAGGGTTTAAGCCACACATCTTGGACCTTTATCTGTCAGAGATAGAAATGTTCAATGATATAAAATTAAGCTATTTATAGGGGCCCTTTCTTTACATTGTATTTCATATGATCTGGAAATATTAATGTACATATAGAGGCAGACAGTAATACCTGCGGCGAGAAGGCGAGGACAGCTTCTCATGCATGTGAACCCCATGACCGGGTGTCCTTGTCTCAGCTTCATCAACTATCTCTCCCCATGACCTCTTTGGCTTTCCCTCTGCATCTAAAATAGCAATAACAGGCTGTAATGACTGCAGCTGTTTAAACGAGCCTCTTCAGTGTCATATTTCATATTTAGCTAAATCTTGTTTGTAAATTTGTCCATAGCACTTCTACTTATTTTTAAAAAAAAATCATTGTGAATGAGTCACAGGAAAATTTAAGGACTCTGAAAGACTGATATACTTACCTGATCTATCTTAAAGTGATATAAGTTTTACCTTCATATTGGGCACAGAGAGTATCCCAGTCCAGAGTCTGTCCTGAAGCCTCCAATGAACTCATTGTGTTCTGCAAGTAGAGTACCAAATAAACTTTATCTTTTTAAAATTGATAATTTTAGACTTTTGATGTTTGTTGAAAACAAAAACTGGTGTCAAAGTTACACCACTTATGAATTGGTTGTGTGACAAATATGTAATTAATTTTCAACCTTCTCCTCATATCATTCCATTATCAATTATTTACATTATCTAATTTATTTACAAACTTGAACAAACTACAGGATCTTAAGTCAATGGTCCACATATCAAAACCTGTTGACAAATGGATTTTATTGAAATCTATATTTAATAACTGAATGTTGCTTTCACTAATCTTGTGTGAAAACAATGGGTCAATTAATTCTTTCCTGGACATAACATTGATTAAAACTTCACTTTCACATGTACATGTAATATAAAGCTACTGCATCCTCATGAGTCATGTAATAAATTATGGCTTAATAACAAAGAACATACCCCAAGTTCACTCTCTGTTTCCGTCTCTGTCTCAACCTCGATAACAGAGTTTTGTTCCTGAGCCAGAGCCTTCAGCCATGTCTCTTCCTCTTGTATGGCTGACTCCAGGGCCTGTTCTTGTTCTTCCTCTAGTTCACGTGTCAGTGTATCCTCCTCCTCAAACGCTGATGCTAATGCCTGTAACCAACCGACCACAGTATCCTACAGTTGATATAAGACTGATGATACTAATGCCTGTAACCAACCGACCACAGTATCCTACAGTTGATATAAGACTACTAATGATAACTAATACAGTTGATATAAGACTGATGATACTAACCAACTGATGACCAGAGTATGCTACAGTTGATATAAGACTGATGATACTAATGTTTGTAACTAACTGACCAGAGAATCCTACAGTTGATATAAGACTGATGATACTAATGTTTGTAACTAACTGACCACAGTATCCTACAGTTGATATAAGACTGATGATACTAATGTTTGTAAACGACCAACAGACCAGAGAATCCTACAGTTGATATAAGACTGATGATACTAATGTTTGTAACTAACTGACCAGAGAATCCTACAGTTGATATAAGACTGATGATACTAATGTTTGTAACTAACTGACCAGAGAATCCTACAGTTGATATAAGACTGATGATACTAATGTTTGTAACTAACTGACCAGAGAATCCTACAGTTGATATAAGACTGATGATACTAATGTTTGTAACTAACTAACTGACCAGAGAATCCTACAGTTGATATAAGACTGATGATACTAATGTTTGTAACTAACAGTTGATATAAGACTGATGATACTAATGTTTGTACCAGAGAATCCTACAGTTGATATAAGACTGATGATACTAATGTCTGTAACTAACTGACCAGAGAATCCTACAGTTGATATAAGACTGATGATACTAATGTTTGTAACTAACTGACCAGAGAATCCTACAGTTGATATAAGACTGATGATACTAATGTTTGTAACTAACTGACCAGAGAATCCTACAGTTGATATAAGACTGATGATACTAATGTTTGTAACTAACTGACCAGAGAATCCTACAGTTGATATAAGACTGATGATACTAATGTTTGTAACTAACTGACCAGAGAATCCTACAGTTGATATAAGACTGATGATACTAATGTTTGTAACTAAACTAACTGACCAGAGTATCCTACAGTTGATATAAGACTGATGATACTAAGAATCCTACAGTTGATATAAGACTGATGATACTAATGCCTGTAACCAACCGACCACAGTATCCTACAGTTGATATAAGACTGATGATACTAATGTTTGTAACTAACTGACCACAGTATCCTACAGTTGATATAAGACTGATGATACTAATGTTTGTAACTAACTGACCAGAGTATGCTACAGTTGATATAAGACTGATGATACTAATGTTTGTAACTAACTGACCAGAGAATCCTACAGTTGATATAAGACTAATGATACTAATGTTTGTAACTAACTAACCAGAGAATCCTACAGTTGATATAAGACTGATGATACTAATGTTTGTAACTAACTGACCAGAGAATCCTACAGTTGATATAAGACTGATGATACTAATGTTTGTAAACTGACCAGAGAATCCTACAGTTGATATAAGACTGATGATACTAAGACCAGAGAATCCTACAGTTGATATAAGACTGATGATACTAATGTTTGTAACTAACTGACCAGAGTATGCTACAGTTGATATAAGACTGATGATACTAATGTTTGTAACTAACTGACCAGAGTATGATACAGTTGATATAAGACTGATGATACTAATGTTTGTAACTAACTGACCAGAGAATCCTACAGTTGATATAAGACTACAGTTGATGATACTAATGTTTGTAACTAACTGACCAGAGAATCCTACAGTTGATATAAGACTGATGATACTAATGTTTGTAACTAACTGACCAGAGAATCCTACAGTTGATATAAGATGATACTAATGTTTGTAACTAACTGACCAGAGAATCCTACAGTTGATATAAGACTGATGATACTAATGTTTGTAACTAACTGACCAGAGTATGCTACAGTTGATATAAGACTGATGATACTAATGTTTGTAACTAACTGACCAGAGAATCCTACAGTTGATATAAGACTGATGATACTAATGTTTGTAACTAACTGACCAGAGTATGCTACAGTTGATATAAGACTGATGATACTAATGTTTGTAACTAACTGACCAGAGAATCCTACAGTTGATATAAGACTGATGATACTAATGTGACCAGAGAATCCTTGTATGATACTAATGTTTGTAACTAACTGACCAGAGACAGTTGATATAATGATACTAATGTTTGTAACTAATCTACAGTTGATATAAGACTGATGATACTAATGTTTGTAACTAACTGACCAGAGAATCCTACAGTTGATATAAGACTGATGATACTAATGTTTGTAACTAACTGACCAGAGAATCCTACAGTTGATATAAGACTGATGATACTAATGTTTGTAACTAACTGACCAGAGAATCCTACAGTTGATATAAGACTGATGATACTAATGTTTGTAACTAACTGACCAGAGAATCCTACAGTTGATATAAGACTGATGATACTAATGTTTGTAACTAACTGACCAGAGAATCCTACAGTTGATATAAGACTGATGATACTAATGTTTGTAACTAACTGACCAGAGAATCCTACAGTTAATTTAAAACTTGACAGCAGTATTTCAAACTGAGAGCAATTTTACCAATTAAACTGTATGCTTCCATCTAAGTTCTCAAGATATAACATTGATTTAGGATTGGATGGGATAGAAGGCCACAGGATGGACTTGTGTAACACTTTCTCTCTCTTTATACAGTAGCAACGGCAACCCAAGCAATTGAAATTTTTTGTCAAAACAGACATTAACAAAATATTTTTATAAAAACTTCCACAAAATGTGTTAAACTCACACTATCTAATTGGGCTGCATATGCATCATCTTCTTCGTCTTGTCTTCTGTCATTCTCTCGACGTTCAAACTCTCGTCTTTCTTCATCTTCATCTCTTTTAACATCCTGGGGTGATACTGGCTTTCCCTGGAGAGAAATGTCTAATGGCAATTCTGACCCCTGTTCACAATTACTAGGGGAAGTAGTTTTCAGATGATCATCCACTGGAGAATCTGCACATTGAACAACCAAAACAGAGTCTACCTCAATCTCCTTCTCTATTACCTTACTTAGAATCATACTAGTGTCCTCCTTAAGATCAAGGGACTGTGATTTCTGCTTTACTGTGTTAAAAGCTTGTCCTCTGGCTGATGTTGGAGATTTCCCTTTTGTTACTGAGCTACTATATGACATCTTTGATGCCACTGTTGGTTCAGAACTTCGACTTATACCAGATATATTTGGAGAAGATCTAGACACAGTAGGTGAAGATTTGTTCAGAGCTTGGCTCACTGCAACCCCACTAGTCCTTCCTGGCCTTGACACAGACAAGTCACTATGAGACGAGGCAATCTGCCGCCGACTCTCACTAGGACGATTTTCTTTTTCACTATCTTTACTATCAGTCCTCTGTCGAGGTGCATTTTTCTGATTTCCACTGGCAACAGTTTTTTTAGCTAAAGGGCTTTTTTCGATTTTAGTTTGCCCAGGTTTACCACTTTTACCAGCATGAGGGTCAGACAAGGTCCGTTTTAAATTCTTACGTCCAAGGTTCTGTCCAACCCCTGTCAGATTTTCCAGGGACCTCTGTGAAGGTGAATGTCGTGCTTTAGATTTACTTCCCCTTTGTACAGTCTCCCATCCTTCATTGTCATCTGTAACATAGAAATATATATCTATGCCAGATGTGCTCAATCAAGAAAATTTGACATAAATAAAATTCAGTAGGTATAACAATCTGCTCTACTCAATTAATGAAAGTATTGGGATCATTAGGTTTTTTTTTGTTGTTGTTTTGTTTGTTTTTTTGTTTTTTCATATTTCTGATATCCAGACTTGTAAAGTGAAAATGAGAGCCAATCAGTGACTAAAAACCATAACATTTAAACAAGTATCTTGTCATCATGACTAAGAATACACGTACTATTGATTTCTTAACACTCGTAATAACATGGAATGTACCATTCTTCAATTTCTTTCCACAAACTAAATAATCAAAAACGTTTCTACAATAGAGACCACTATGACATTTTTCAGATATTATCAATTATCAGAATAAAACTTCTATTCAAATTAAGACATCCACTCCAGCCAAATGATTTATCAAAATTTACTTTGTAACTCTTAATAATGTTGAACCTTTAATGTATCTGGGACACTCCACAGTTTAAAAGGTGGTGGTAACAGATGAAATAGCACAAGATGTGCCCTGCACAATGCTGGGCTCAGACTGACAGCCAAACTCAACAAGGTGTAATATCATACCCTCAATGGTAGTACTGCCGTCTGTTTCAGGCTCAGATGCAGAGATCCCATTCTGTGTGACTGGTGGTGGTGGAAGGGGAAGAGTGCTGGTAGGGGAGACAACTTCAGGCATATCAGCAGAACTCACAGCTGTCACTTTGCCCTTTACCTTGTCTGCCCAACTACTCTGTGTTGGACTACAGAAATAAAAGAGAAGAAAACGTTAACTCTGGTAATAACAAATCAAGTAAACTCTAAAAGGTGATGTTACATACATCCTGTCACAATACTTTTAATTTATGATTTAAAAATCCTATTCCATACTGATTTCACTCCTTGGATACTGGTACTCATCAAATGTCTACTTCAGAAGTATAACACTGCCGAATATTTTTAAACCACAAGTAGGCAATTTCAACAACCTTTGTCTGATATTGCTGAAGTTATCATAATTATTAATAAGCATAAATAAAGTAATTGAGTTTTCAATGTTTTTCAATACATGCAGTTCTATTTGGCAATAAGTACATGTATTTGTATAGCAGATAATTGACAACCAGTATTAGGAGGAACTCAGACCCCTGTAAACAGTCACAACAGAATAGCTGGCAACATCACAAAACAAATGTGTAATTAAGCCCTGTAATATTGAAAGCATCAGGCACATAATTATACATGATCAGCATTCCTGCCACTGTGACAGACATTCTACAAACAATATAATGATGTATATATACACACATATATATATAGAATATAGCGACATTGTACAACAGTTAATTAAGTTATCCTCCAATTTCTACAAAATCAATACATGTACTTATATTGCCTGATTAATACATAGGCTTTCTAATCCAGTGCGTCATTATGTTCCCCTGATATATATCAGATATATTAAAACACAGGTCAACAATGTATGAAAAACCATTGGATCAAAATTTTACATAGAACAATGGACCAGTTAAAACATAACAAACCAATCAAAACTTTACAAAAAATCACAGAACCAATCAAACTTCAGCACAAAATGGAGAACCAATCAAAACTTTAAATGACAGAAACCAGTCAAACTTAACATGAAACACAAAACCAATGAAAATTTTACACATCACAGATAACTAATCAAAACTTTACACAATACATTACACAAATCAAAATGGGAAGTAAATAAAACCTACAAGTATCTGATGACAGAAACCAATCAAATCTTTACAATAAACGGGAAGCAATCAAAACTAGAAAAAAAGTTTAAATGGTTCTCTGACAAGCGAGAATCAAGCAATAGTTAGTACAAACAGGCAAAATTCACTACAGCCTATTAGCAGAAACAATCATTACTCAGATCTCTGCTCCGTGAAGGTGAGCACTCTCTGGGCGGGACTCGGGGAGCTTGTACTCCTGCCATGACT
Source organism: Ylistrum balloti (assembly GCF_031769215.1). Classification (NCBI taxonomy): domain Eukaryota; kingdom Metazoa; phylum Mollusca; class Bivalvia; order Pectinida; family Pectinidae; genus Ylistrum; species Ylistrum balloti. The sequence continues at coordinate 1,625,704 of NW_026781970.1, forward strand.
CTGGGCACCAGCACTTTTACCTGGCGACATTTTTCTCACTTCCCATGCTATTGATGTTGGCCTGAAAACAGTGCAAATAAAATCAAAGTAAAGCAAATTAAAATAAAGAAACTGTAAGCAGGTTTCCCTTCCAACAGAAGCAAATTAAAATAAAAAATCATGATATCCCATCCCCACTTTAAAAAAAATGACGAGAGATAAATACCACATTCACAAAGAGTCCAATAGGTCTCAAATTAGGGGTAGTATTTATTATAGGACAATGATATACCCCTGTTCTTCTAAAATACCAGACATGGGCTTATTGCCAAACACAGTAAGTCATGGATGTAGACAATAAATAGAGGATGACAATGATTTTTTGATTCAGCAGCAAATGCATTACACATGCAGGCATAATGCAGCAGGCAGACACAATAACAACAAGCCTATCACATGCATGCACAGAATACTTTTAGCCTGGTAATATATTAACAAACTCCTAACATATGTGTTTTCATTGAGGTGAAAAACAATCCCCCAGTGTAGAGCAACCTTAAGAATCATTCATGTGTATCAAGTTTCACAAGTGGCAAATGTGATGCAATTATCTCAGATAAATTTTGTATGAAAATCTGTAGCATGAATAAACATATAACTCCCAGAAACAGTGACTGAAGATAAACTGCAAGTACACAAACTTAATCCCGTGAAGGAGTAAGACAAAGTGAATTCCATACAGACAAATTTTCATTTTATTCATCACAGATCTGTTGTACATGTTATGTTATACATATACATACCAATATTCAATTTTTTTACCCGATAAAATATTACTTGGACAAAGGATTTATATCTTAATGTTTTACAAGTCTATTAGAATCATCAAATCTTGGAAAGATACTTGCTATTTTATGTTTTCAAAATGTTTATTACTAACCCTATGCAGTAGTTTATGACCGTAAATCAAGATCAGACCACAAACTGTGTATAAGTTTACTGTATATGGATATAACAATTGAACTAAATAAATAATGGCAAATTCTAATAACCTCCTAAATGATGTATCTAAAGATATCTTTCTATATAAACTCCCCAAAATTCTTTTATCACTGAACGAAGACCTCTTCAAGGGAGATAACACTAATATGACTGTTTGTATCAATTCTTGACCAGTATATCAATCACTGACCTGTCTCCATCTTTAGCAGATTCCTCAAAGGCACGCAGCATGTGAAGTCTTTCTATAAGAGATTTAAAGTCGCGTGTACTTTGTTCCAGCATCATGATCACTTCCTGTAAACAAAATATCATAATGATCAGTTCCTGTACACAGAATATCATAATAATCACTTCCTGTACACAAAATATCATAATAATCACATCCTGTAAACAAAATATCATCACGATCACTTCCTGTAAACAAAATATCATCACGATCACTTCCTGTAAACAAAATATCATCACGATCACTTCCTGTAAACAAAATATCATCACGATCACTTCATGTACACAAAATATCATCACGATCACTTCCTGTAAACAAAATATCATAATGATCACTTCCTGTACACAAAATATCATAATAATCACTTCCTGTAAACAAAATATCATCACGATCACTTCCTGTAAACAAAATATCATCACGATCACTTCCTGTAAACAAAATATCATAATGATCACTTCCTGTACACAAAATATCATAATAATCACTTCCTGTAAACAAAATATCATCACGATCACTTCCTGTAAACAAAATATCATCACGATCACTTCCTGTAAACAAAATATCATAATGATCACTTCCTGTACACAAAATATCATAATAATCACTTCCTGTAAACAAAATATCATCACGATCACTTCCTGTAAACAAAATATCATAATGATCACTTCCTGTACACAAAATATCATAATAATCACTTCCTGTACACAAAATATCATCATGATCACTTCCTGTACACAAAATATCATCATGATCACTTCCTGTACACAAAATATCATCATGAATTTCTTATTTCTTATTGTTATCATCAATCTCTGATTTCTTATTGTGTTTCTTTTTTGAGATACGAAATAGGAATATTAGATATTGATTATTGTCAATGACAGCCCTCTTCTTCTTCTGATTATTGATCTTGTAAGTACATTAGGACCTAGTATATTATACCAAGTCCATGTATGATTTTCAAAAGACAGTAAATAACAAGTTGGTAGACAGGTACATATTGCTGATTATATATACAATGTTCCAGACAGCATGTTTGCTGCTTCCATTTCAAGCAAACATACATTGACTGCAGCTTGACAAAAGTATTTCACCTGTTTCTTACAGACACAAACTAGTCTACATCACTAGCATCTTGATTCCAGTTATATTAATTTCTTGTAGAAACTACTTACCATAACCTTGTATCATCAGTGACATTTTCATAAAAGAAAATCAATTTTAAAATTTTAATTTTGAAACATCAAGTAAACATCTATTTAATAGAATTATATTTTTTCTAACTTTCAACTTGAAATCAGACTACCTCTAACAATCTCCAACATACCTATTTACTATCCCTTCCTACCTCCTATTTATCCATACCTACCTCCCTACCTCCTATCTATCCCTACCTACCTCGTATCTATCCCTACCTTCCTCCTTACTATCACTACCTACCTCCTATCTATCCCTACCTACCTCCTAACTATCCCTACCTCCCTCCTAACTATCCCTACCTACCTCCTATCTATCCCTACCTACCTCCTAACTATCCCTACCTACCTCCTATATATCCCCTACCTACCTCCTAACTATCACTACCTACCTCCTAACTATATCTACCTACCTCCTATATATCCCTACCTACCTCTTAACTATCCCTACCTACCTCCTAAATATCCCCTACCTACCTCCTAACTACAACTTCCTACCTCCTAACTATCCCTACCTACCTCCTAAATATCCATACCTACCTCCTATCTATCCATACCTACCTCCACCTCCTATCTATCCCTACCTACCTCCTATCTATCCCTACCTCCCTCCTAACTATCCCCTTCCTACCTCCTATCTATCCCTACCTACCTCCTAACTATCCCTACCTACCTCCTATATATCCCCTACCTACCTCCTAACTATCACTACCTACCTCCTAACTATATCTACCTACCTCCTATATATTCCTACCTACCTCCTAACTATCCCTACCTACCTCCTATATATCCCCTACCTACCTCCTAACTACAACTACCTACCTCCTAACTATCCATACCTACCTCCTATCTATCCATACCTACCCTCCACCTCCTATCTATCCCTACCTCCCTCCTAACTATCCCCTACCTACCTCCTAACTATCCCTATCTACCTTCTAATTATCCCTACCTACCTCTTAACTATCCCTACCTACCCTATATATATCCCCTACCTACCTCCTAACTACCCCTACCTACCTCCTATCTATCCCTACCTACCTCCTAACTATCCCTACCTACCTCCTATATATCCCCTACCTACCTCCTAACTATCCCTACCTACCTCTTATCTATCCCTACCTACCTCCTAACTATCCCTATCTACCTTCTAATTATCCCTACCTACCTCTTAACTATCCCTACCTACCCTATATATATCCCCTACCTACCTCCTAACTATCCCTACCTACCTCCTATCTCTCAATACCTACCTCCTATCTATCCCTACCTACCTCCTATTTATCCCCTACCTACCTCCTATCTATCCCTACCTACCTCCTATTTATCCCCCACCTACCTCCTATATATCCCTACGTACCTCCTAACTATCCCTACCTACCTCCTATATATCCCCTACCTAATTCCTAACTATCCCTACCTACCTCCTATATATCCCCTACCTACCTCCTATCTTTCCCTACCTAGTTCTAACTATCCATACCTACCTCCTATCTATCCCTATCTACCTTCTAACTATCCCAATCTATCCTAACTATCCTCACCTACCCTTACCTAACCTCCACCTACCCCTAACTATCTCCCACCTTTAACCTCCACCTACCCCTAACTATCTCCCACCTTTAACCTCCACCTACCCCTAACTATCTCCCACCTTTAACCTCCACCTATCCCTAACTATCTCCCACCTTTAACCTCCACCTACCCCTAACTATCTCCCACCTTTAACCTCCACCTATCCCTAACTATCTCCCACCTTTAACCTCCACCTACCCCTAACTATCTTCCACCTTTAACCTCCACCTACCCCTAACTATCGCCCACCTTTAACCTCCACCTATCCCTAACTATCTCCCACCCTGTTCCTTATAATTCCCGCTCCCCCACTTCCAATAGTTTATCCTTACTATCCCTATGTAACTGCTAACTATCCTCAATCATCCTCCTAATTATCCCCATCCACTCCTTAACTATGACCTCCTACCTCATAACTATCCCTCATACCTACCCCTTAACTATCACACACCTGACCCTACATATCTCCCTCTTACCTGACACTAAAGAACCCCCAAAATGACATGATAGAGCCACAGACAGTGAACCAGGATGTGCCAACTAAATATGACAGATTCTAACAAAAAAGAATTATTTGTTGGAAAAGAGCTTGAACATTCAGAGAAAAAGCAGTAGCTCTATATTGCTATTTGTCACTCCTGAACAATTCTTTAAGGATTATCAACAATATCTATATAATTACATAACCAATAGTTAGGCAATCTCGTATCAAATCTCACCTTGCATTCTACAACACTCTCGTCCTGTTCACATGTTTCATATATTGCATCCACTGCTCGTTGTAGATTGTCAAACAGGAACTTCCAGTACCGAGCTCGCAGGTCAGGTTTACGTAACCCACTGTCAGACTTGGGTGACTTGAGTAATTCTTGCTGAGACTTCTGCTGAATAAGAGCATAATCATCTGAGGCCTTCCTCTTTGGAGGCGTGACATTTCGGTGTGGATTTTGGTCCTTCAGTGGATGTTTCCTTCCCCCCATTCTACCCATGGGTAAAACTTGTTGACCTGTGAAATAGAAAACTCTGCGTTAATTTAACAAACAACTTCTGTATGTAGCTGATTGTACACAATGTACCTGTAATGCACAACAGCTTGCATAAATGAAATTTACCAATTTGTAATAATACAAACATTTCAGATATTTTTATCGGTTTTGATCCCATTGTTATATAGCAGAGCCAAGATGTAACATGTGTCCATCCAAGTGATAATGATTTGAACACTTGAGAAACACAATCCAATTAAATCAATGCTGTATATATACATATATCCCATCAGTTACTCTCACTAAACCAAAAGTGATCGCTTGTTAATTGCACAACAATCAATGACTGACAATCATGGCAATATGGTATATCACTGTCTATCTGGCCATAATGCACTGATCACAACAACTTCATATTTAACGACATCTAATTCTGTGTTGTTGAATGATCTGATAAAATCAACCAAGTAGAACCTTCAATAAACCCTGGGTCCAATATTTCTGTCACAAATTAGGAGAATAGGATTTTTATATATAATCAGTAATTTTTGTAGGCTTTTAAGTTGAGTCCAGAACATCCATTCCAAACTTTGATGAGATCCCAATACTAAGAGATATAGTGGGATCTCAAAATTTGAGCAGGTTCTACAGGAAAAACATGAGCCCAGGACCTAAACATCAGAGTTCCAAAAAATGTGGCATAATAATAGGATACTGACTTAATATTTGTTGGTGATTCTACAAAACAGTAATAGATGGGAGTGAGATTTTAATTAGACATAGGCTTAATACTGCCTAAACATAATACTAAACTGGTGGTAAGTGTGCAGCACCAACTTATACTGATATACTGACGGTATGTAACTACACTGTACCGACATACTGACGGTATGTAACTACACTGTACCGACATACTGGCTGTATGTAACTAAACTGTACCGACATACTGGCGGTATGTAACTACACTGTACCGACATACTGACGGTATGTAACTACACTGTACCGACATACTGGCGGTATGTAACTACACTGTACCGACATACTGGCGGTATGTAACTACACTGTACCGACATACTGGCCGTATGTAACTACACTGTACCGACATACTGGCGGTATGTAACTACACTGTACCGACATACTGGCGGTATGTAACTACACTGTACCGACATACTGGCGGTATGTAACTACACTGTACCGACATACTGGCCGTATGTAACTACACTGTACCGACATACTGGCGGTATGTAACTACACTGTACCGACATACTGGCGGTATGTAACTACACTGTACCGACATACTGGCGGTATGTAACTACACTGTACCGACATACTGGCGGTATGTAACTACACTGTACCGACATACTGGCGGTATGTAACTACACTGTACCGACATACTGGCCGTATGTAACTACACTGTACCGACATACTGGCGGTATGTAACTACACTGTACCGACATACTGGCGGTATGTAACTACACTGTACCGACATACTGGCGGTATGTAACTACACTGTACCGACATACTGGCGGTATGTAACTACACTGTACCGACATACTGGCGGTATGTAACTACACTGTCCGACATACTGGCGGTATGTAACTACACTGTCCGACATAGTGGCGGTATGTAACTACACTGTACCGACATACTGACGGTATGTAACTACACTGTCCGACATACTGACGGTATGTAACTACACTGTACCGACATACTGACGGTATGTAACTACACTGTACCGACATACTGGCGGTATGTAACTACACTGTCCGACATACTGACGGTATGTAACTACACTGTACCGACATACTGACGGTATGTAACTACACTGTACCGACATAGTGGCGGTATGTAACTACACTGTACCGACATACTGGCGGTATGTAACTACACTGTACCGACATACTGGCGGTATGTAACTACACTGTACCGACATACTGGCGGTATGTAACTACACTGTACCGACATACTGGCGGTATGTAACTACACTGTACCGACATACTGGCGGTATGTAACTACACTGTACCGACATCCTGGCTGTATGTAACTACACCGTACCGTCATACTGGCGGTATGTAACTACACTGTACTGACATACTGGCGGTATGTAACTACACTGTACCGACATACTGGCGGTATGTACATACTGGCGGTATGTAACTACACTGTACCGACATACTGGCGGTATGTAACTACACTGTACCGACATACTGGCGGTATGTAACTACACTGTACCGACATAGTGGCGGTATGTAACTACACTGTACCGACATACTGGCCGTATGTAACTACACTGTACCGACATACTGGCCGTATGTAACTACACTGTACCGACATACTGGCGGTATGGATATACGGTATGTAACTACACTGTACCGACATACTGGCGGTATGTAACTACACTGTACCGACCGACATACTGGCGGTATGTAACTACACTGTCCTGATATACTGGCGGTATGTAACTAAACTGTACCGACATACTGGCGGTATGTAACTACACTGTACCGACATACTGGCGGTATGTAACTACACTGTACCGACATACTGGCGGTATGTAACTACCGACATACTGACGGTATGTAACTACACTGTACCGACATACTGACGGTATGTATGTAACTACACTGTACACTGTACCGACATACTGGCGGTATGTAACTACTGTACTGTAACTACACTGTACCGACATACTGGCGGTATGTAACTACACTGTCCTGATATACTGACAGTATGTAACTACACTGTACTGATATACTGACGGTATGTAACTACACTGTACCGACATACTGACGGTATGTAACTACACTGTACCGACATACTGACGGTATGTAACTACACTGTACTGATATACTGACGGTATGTAACTACACTGTACCGACATACTGGCCGTATGTAACTACACTGTACCGACATACTGGCGGTATGTAACTACACTGTACTGATATACTGACAGTATGTAACTACACTGTACCGACATACTGGCCGTATGTAACTACACTGTACCGACATACTGGCGGTATGTAACTACACTGTACTGATATACTGACGGTATGTAACTACACTGTACCGACATACTGGCCGTATGTAACTACACTGTACTGATATACTGACAGTATGTAACTACACTGTACTGATATACTGACAGTATGTAACTACACTGTACTGATATACTGACGGTATGTAACTACACTGTACTGATATACTGACGGTATGTAACTACACTGTACCGACATACTGGCGGTATGTAACTACACTGTACCGACATACTGGCGGTATGTAACTACACTGTACCGACATACTGACGGTATGTAACTACACTGTACCGACATACTGGCGGTATGTAACTACACTGTACCGACATACTGGCGGTATGTAACTACACTGTACCGACATACTGGCGGTATGTAACTACACTGTCCGACATACTGGCTGTATGTAACTAAACTGTACTGACATACTGGCGGTATGTAACTACACTGTACCGACATACTGGCGGTATGTAACTACACTGTACCGACATACTGACGGTATGTAACTACACTGTACCGACATACTGGCGGTATGTAACTACACTGTACTGATATACTGACGGTATGTAACTACACTGTACTGATATACTGACAGTATGTAACTACACTGTATAGCATTTTTTAAAAGCTTTGTGGGATAAATGCATAAGAATGGCTAATTCTTAACCTTGATATGACAAGTATAACAGTATTTACAGGCATAGCCAGATCTGACACACTTGCACATGTAGCATGTAGCATGATATGCACAATGTACCAGCCAATATCATCATAATAATCTATGTCTGTGAAGGAAACAACATCTACTGTTGTAAGGCTTTGTCTGCTAGACGCTAAATCCATCCTTATTTGGAGACAATATATCCATGGCCACAGTGAAACGTGAAATCAATAGACAAGATTCACACTTAAGTTGTATAAAGTCTCTTTTAATCTAAATCTTCCAATGTGCATTTGCTTGATACAAACTGCTAACAGTTAAAGTCTGGCACCCAGTAATAACTGTGTGGACACAATCCAAACTAAAACTGAAGCAAACAACAATATGAGATTTGAAATATTTTGAAAAAATGTCTTGTATAAAATGATACCTGTACCTTTTACCTGTTATAAAAGCTGTTTTCTGGTAAAATCACTCATATATATCCTTTTACTTACATCACATAAAAACTTAAATACTACAGACAATTGTCATTCAAAAGACATAATTCACTTTTGAAAACTTGGAATGTAGACATATTGGCTGTGAAAGACATCACTCTTTATATTTTTTTTTTCACTTTCAACACTGTAGATGTATAGACCCCAAAAGACACCTATTTTCCAGTTATACACTGGTGAAGCTGGTTACATAAATCCACAGTTTATCCTATGATACCATCTTCTGATGCATCCTGTCTTGTGATTCCAGCACAGTCTGTCTTATTGTGTAGAGAATTCACAAAGGCCTATTTAAAGAACACTTAACACTCCAATAACAGATTTAGAAAAGGCTTGGCAAGGAAAACTAATGGAAAAGAAAAACATTTGCAATCTCTGTTCTAAAACGAAAGCCAGTTGTGGTACTGAAACAGTGAAAGTCTGAACTAGAACTAAATCAAAGTCCTTACCCAGCATTGGATCTGATGGCGATTTCACCAGTATGCATATACAGGTACACTTAGTAACCATATACCTGATGTACTGTATCTTTGTATTAGTGTTTCTCACTTAAAGGCTGGCCAAAGGGTGCTAAAATATTAATAGTAGGTAAGTATACGACCCTGGGATTAAAGGTGTAGTTGTGACCTCATTAAGAAAGCACACTTGGGATTGTGAAATTGATTAAGGGAATATCGGATATTGATTAGACCAGGTAGGTTAATTATATACCTGAGTAAAGGAGAACAGTAAACAAGGCCTCAACAAAGGAATAGTTTTTACATTGCTTTTTCTTACACATGTTGTTTTGTTAAATTTTATCATTAAATACCGTAAAGCTAGTTACTTACTCAGTGATAATATTATAACTAGTTCGCAGTACATAAAAGTGACCGTGAAAAACTAATCCATGGAAAAATAAAACACAAGTGTATTAGATGTCCTTTTACATCCAGATTGTAATAGTTTTATTCAATAACGTATAATTTGATAATTTAAAAAAAAATTTTGACATGTAAAAATCACCAGCTATACATTACCTATCCCAGATCTAACCATGAGTTCAATATTTAAATCTAAGTACTTCCATTTCTTTTTCTACCAGTTACCCAAATTACAGGAAGACTTGATTTTACCAGATTAAAAGTATTTGAAATTCCTAGTAGGTAAAACATCACAGTATGAAGATAGTTATCAGAAATCACCTAAATCAACATTTCCATTGAGAAAGTAAAGTCTGTCTTACAAACCTTACAAACCTAATTAAGCCAGATACATACTGTATCAAGAATCAATACAGGTACATAAAAGGAACACACATACTAAATATTTACTGTTTAAAAATCTGGTTCAGAAAAAAATTGTTTGAAGTATGCCAGCTTCCACGGACTCCATCATAAAAATTGTTTCTAATTATAATGACGAGACTTTTGTCTAGTCTAGTTTTTCTCTAGAGAATACATAAAACTTTGAACAATAGAACTACAAATGACTGCATCCCATTCAGACTCTCCTAGCTCCATTATCTACATTGGAATTTATCTATGTTATACAGACCTTTTAATCAGGTATGTTTGAAAGTTCAACTTCAGTCTGGATATCCAGTCCTGCAAGTTTTATAAGAAATGAAGTCCCAGGTATATACTGACGACTGTGATGTTATTTCAATTTTTCACAATTAGGAAAGTTTTATATATGGTGTTGATGTATTTCTTGAATACATATATGCACCTTACCAAATCCTTTCATCTTAGGATAACCTGAAAGTGTTACATGATGTTTGTCAGGGAAATGAACATATATATATATATACATAAATTGATGCACAATTAAATAATTTCACCTGCCTTACTCAGAATCTGAGGTTCTTCAAATCATTTCCATCGTAATGTAGACTTCTCTATGCCATAGTTTCCATTCATGGAAAGTATATTTTCCAACACACATAGAATTTTTCAACTTGACAAATCTACTGTAAAACATCGCTGTATTGAAAACAGAGCTGTAACCCTGTAACTACACTGTAACCGAGACAGCTGTAAGTCTGTAAATATATGCTGTTCCATACGATACTGCAGCACTCCAATATATGTGCAAGTCACTAATCCATAAAGATCTGTCGCAAGTTAAATGTACAGTGGTGCATAACATAAGACTACACACAACTGTAGCAACATTTGTATGTGGGTGGAAGCAAATGTACAGACAGAAGGATATCATTCAAAGACATCACTATATCGGCTGATATTTTTTCCCAGCACCACCTCATTTGTCGTATAAGTTACGTACAGTAATCAATACGTGTAGTGGCTTTTTGGACATGAATTCTGCGTGTTACAACCATAACAGACTGTCCCAAGTAATTATCCAGTCCATTATAGTGAGAGTGCATGGAAAAGGTCTCCATCATAAAATCTGATAATACGCTGACATTAGGGATACAGATATTCCGATACTACAGCATTTATTAGCCTAACGAGAATATTCATGACTTACTGGAAATATGGCCTGACCAGGGCAGATGGAAATGTGACGTCATAATGACACAGAACGGTAACAAATATTTCAATTAATAACCACATGTTACTCAATGTCAGGGATTACATTAAAGCTTAACCAAATTATTAAGTGGCCTATTGTGAGAAAAGGAAATCAATACAAACTTAAAGCTTGCTTTCCCTTTTGGTATCTGAAATATGTAAATCTTGGTAATGATTTTTTTTTGGTCATTTTTTACCATACAAAGTAAGAGGCCTTATGGCCTTCACAATTATCCAACTACAAAGACCTATAAACGATAGAGGCCAAATGGTCCTGGCTTGTTCACCATTTCTCCAGCTTACAAAGAGGACTTTGGTGGTACATAAAGTTAATTTCTGAAAACTTACAATACTATTCCTCAAGCATGCTACTAAGACATTTGAAGTTCTCAACACATTAGACCCAAGTGACCTTGCAAGTGGGTCTAGGTCAATTGTTTATATAAATTTGTTTATATCAATAGCCTGGACGTTTGGATTATGGAGAAGTCATTTGAAGATTTTAACAGTAGGTCAAGGTCATTTATTTGAACAAACATAGTATCTCTTCATCAAATAATGCTACCAGCCAAATATAAGCTCCATGAATTTTTTGGTTATCAAAAAGTTGTTTGACGATTTTAACACATTCAATCTCTGAGACCTTGAAAGTGGGTTATGGTTATTCATTTGAACAACTTGGTAACCCTTTATTCCAACATGCTACATGCCCAGTAAATAATTCTCTGGGCCTTTTGGTTATTGAAATGAAGTCATTTTAAGGACACAAAATGACAGACAAAACGCAACTGCTATTGATTATCTTGACCCTTATAAAAATTATATGAAAGAGAAATTTTCAGGAGTTATACTCCATAATGTTATTATCCTACAATAGGCACAAGGAGATAACATTTTCAATTATTACTCAAAGTCAGGGGGTAGGCAGTAAATGAAGGTCATGCCAACGATGGTATCTGGGGACTGGCACCATACATTTGCAGTCACAACTACCATGGAGGACTATCATTTGATCCTGAAGTCAGGCTATCTGATCTCAAACTTTGGTTAATGGAATTGACTGACCAACTGGTTATAGAAGTCTGAATTAGATCAATAACAGAGCACTGGATAAGTGGCCTATTTTCCCAGTCCTATTGACTCTCCAGAACTTTATCATAGAAGACTAGTGGTGGGTAGCAAAATAGTCTCCATCTGTTTGAAAGAGAAGAGATTCCATCTCAACATAACAATAAATGGATCAATGTTTGTCATATAACACACGGACAAGGAGGAAGGGTTGAGTCTTTTTTCAGATTAAGGCTGATCATCAAACATAGACTTGTTAAAATCACAAAATCTATGATCCATGGTTAGTAGTTTGAAATACCCTACCCATGACAGTTAGTGTTTTTCAGAAAACCAACCAGTCTGTGCTGATATGGTTTTGTCCTAGAGCAAGACACTTAACTCTTGTTGCTTTGAGTGGCATGAGTTGGGCCTTCCACATGTTGTCCGTTGTGGTAATCACCAGTTACAACAAGGAGATCCCCCTCAAAATGACCGTGACTTTTCACCATGCAGTAAACCCAGAAAACAAACAACTATCTAATACTAACATACAGTCAAAGACTTTATGAATATTCAATATAAGGGCAAGATGTTAAGTTGATGTATATTTGGCCAGTAAAGAGGACCTGACAACATCCATAGGTAGGACACGTTCTGTCATCACAACTCTGAGAAAGTTACACATCAAATTAGCCACGACAGAAAACCATCTGGAATAACTTGAACACTGTGATAATACGCATCAGGTACCCAAAACTCTCTGTACTAACATACGACCACAAATTCCTGGCACCAACGTTACATTTCTCTACAAAAGGGATAAAGTACATCTGAACTTTAGTGGATCCCTAGTGATACTCCTTTGGGATTACTGGAATAACAGAGTGACCACCATCAATGCGGAGTTGAATCGATGAAATCTCGCACATAGATGATCTACTGGCTTCAACCAAATTGTCCATACAAAATTAATTCACAAACAACACAGTCCAAAGAAATAGGTTACAACAGTGAAACTGCACTCTACTGCAAGTAAAAAACTTTAACTTATTTTCCACAAGGGACCTTCCTCCACTAAGTACACAAAAATACATATAGGAAATGTAGAGCTTGGACAACCCACACCTACGCGGTTGTTAACCTATCCAACATCATACCATCTAATTATGAACTTTCAGTTTATCCAAGGGACTTTCTTTTTGTCCCACACCAGCGATTACAGAACCTATCGATCTTTTAACGGACATAAACCTATTTCAACACAGAGTCACACTTCATGTTTTTTTTAAGGATCATGAAAATTAGTAATACTTTTGCTCCTAACCCTTTCAGACCTACATCAGACTGGACACCACAATCTGGCCTTGATACAGATTTGGACACTTTCCCCAATACTACTTTGTTTTTGATAACCAACACTCCCCCAAAACAAAATATTTTTCATAATCTTAAACAAGAAGAATCTCAAGTGCGCATCTCCCTCAGACAGAATCAGACCATCAAATCAGCAACACCAAACACTATAGATTGTTAGATGTAGATCCATCTCAGGGCATAGTGAAAGATTTAATCATTTTCTTCATATTGAATCTAAACTCGACAAAGATATTGTCTAATTCAATAATATCAAGGATGCCAGGATCCCTCTTTTCTATCTCCCACCTAAAATACAAAAACCAGGGAATCCAGGTAGACCAATAGTGTCAGCTACAGAAAAGTTGTCAGCTACCTGTGATTATCACCTTAACTTGTGATCAGAGCAAAATCTTACTTAAAAGACACAAAAGACTTCCTCTATAAAATTAACAATCTTGGCCGAATCCAAACACATAGTCTTCTAGTCACTGCGGATGTATCCTCTCTCTTTACATCAATTCCACACAGAGACAGCACTTTTGCAGCAAAACAAGCCCTGGACACTAGGGTTGACAGGTCTCCACTGACTTTGATCCTCTTTAGATTTCTACATTTTACCACAACAACAAACAAACAAACCAGTATGGGAACTAAATGTGTACTTAATTACACCGTATTATTTATGGACCAACTTGAAACGAATTTCCTAGGGACTCGGCCTCTGGTTTATCAATGATTTTTTTTATTTGGACATTCCCCAACGAGGACCTTACTGCCTTCATGGGTGGCCTTAACCAATTTCATCCTAAGATCCATTTTATGTATGAGGTGAGCTCTACTCGGATTAATTTCCTAGACACCACAGTAATCAAAGAGCAAGATGGTACTCTACAGACCACACTATACACTAAGCCTACTGAAGATGGTACTCTACAGACCACACTACACACTAAGCCTACTGATGCACACCTACACCTGCAATACAATGCCAACCATGTATTCACATTCACAACAATCCATTAGGGCAACTTCTTAGGGTATGTAGCATACTCGACTTTAAACGAATTTGACAAACACAGCAAAGCCATGTGCAAGAACATTTATCCAAAGAATCTCTTAGAATTCACTACAGAAAAAGCTAGGAATACCAATAGATCAGCATTACCTAGCAAGGACAATCCAGAGACCAAATCTCTTGTTCCATTCATTACTAAATTTGATCCCCACCGTCAACTCATAGAAAGAACTCTAAAAACACACACAGTGATTCTCAACCAAATAGGCCCTCCAATGAGTAATTCGGTCATTACCGCTGCCTATAAAAAATCTAACAACCTAAGGAACCTACTTGTGAGGGCTGACAAATCCATCAAGCCAGACTCTGGAAAGTCTACCCTGTCATCGAACAAACATTCGTCATTAGGAAAACTCTGTAAGCCCAATCTACATAATACAGTGCCTAAAATGTGGAATACAATACATTGGACGAACTGGAAACACTATCCACGAACGTTTCCATGGCCATTTCGCCGATATTCGTAACAACGATAAACACAAACCAGTTTTCCACCACTATACATCCACCGAATATGACATCAGTTATGTGAAAATTATCGGCCTTAGAACCACCTCCAAAAACTTAAATATACACCAAAGCACAGAAGAGGCCTTTATCTCCTTTCTAAACACCACTTAACCAAAAGGATTAAATATCAGACACGGATAACCAAAGAACTTTGTTACTTTTTTCATGGCTACTTGTTACATATGGTTTAACATAAACTGAAATCCTAATTTATTTGCACCTTTGTCCATGTACCGGACATTAGTTAACTAGACTGTTATTTTATTTTATTTCATTCAAATTAATCTAGAAAATAGTGCTAATTCTCATATTCAGTTGTAGTGTACATACCTGTAGATATTCTGTACCAAGCACACTGCCTGCAGAAGCTCTCTTACAGCTGGCATAACATTTTACTTACCTATATTTTATTTTCGTACTTCTACATGCACATATATACCATAGTACTCGTAGTTATTTCCGTTTTCTCTTTATTAATATTGTTAACATGCGTATCATTACAGTATCTAGCATAATCCAATCAAGATTTGTACATTATGACGTCACTAATAGACTACGTCATTGTAACCTGTCTATCATCTATGACGTCACTAATAGACTACGTCATTGTAACATGTGTATCATCTATGACGTTACTAATAGGCTACGTCATTGTAACCTGTGTATCATCTATGACGTTACTAATAGACTACGTCATTGTAACCTGTGTATCATCTATGACGTCACTAATTGACTACGTCATTGTAACCTGTGTATCATCTATGACGTCACTAATAGACTACGTCATTGAACCTGTGTATCATCTATGACGTCAACTGTAAATAACATGTGTAGTAACTAGGTAGAGATAGTATATAAGTCCAGTATTTTGAATAATTACTCTGTTCTGAGGACGGCATACCTAATATGCCGAAACATGTCAACTATTAAACAGTTTTAATTCTTCCTACAGATGTTGTCTGGTCCTCTATGTTTGCTGTTTATACATCTTTGAACCAAACTTGTATTCCACTAGGAATCAATCCTAGGAAGACTGCTGATATTACTGAATCTACCAGACTAGACACTGGATCTTGTTTTCTTAGTATTGATGTATATTTGTAGTTACAAACAGACATAACAGGAATAATGAAGTCAATACAGCACAAACTATGTCAATGTCTTGCTGAAAAATCTTGTTCTTTCACTAATCTTATCAGGAACCAAAGAGTACATGTGTCCTGCATTTCCCACACAAAAGGAACACTTTGATAAATAATTAAACCTTTCAGGCTGTTTTAAATACACCGTGCAACAATCTGCTTCATATGTAGATTTCATTTCAAATCTTCACAGTAAAACTATTGATTTTCTTGCCAACACAAATGAAACAGACCAACATAAGCTTGTATATACATATATATAGCAACTTACAATCAATATCAAATTTGTGCAATTACCAACAAATTGTCAATTCATTGATTTCTATTGTTTTGAACACTTATATTCAAAGAAGAATATTATTTCACAAGATACACAATTTTAGAATAATAAACTACATTTTCTGACCTTCAAATGGTTGCAAAAATAGCAGAAAACTGCCACATCTAAATTTCAAGATTGTATTATCCTTATTTTGGTACAGGAATCATATTTTTTAAAGTTTACTATGCTTTCTTTTAAGAGCATTTTATACGGGTAACTTTATAACTTAAACAGATGTTTGGAGTAATTTACTGTTATAAGAATACATATTAAAAATTTAACAAGCCATATGCATGACATAGCACCAAAATTCAATAAAGGCAATCTGGATTAATTTTTTGAATGGCTGAATATGTTTGGACTCTGAGACTTTCAACAATTTGAAGAAGCAACTGCATTTTATGTATGTGGAGTCATTGGAGTTATCTCCCTTTGAGTGTTCACATTTCACTGGCATATATAAAGTGCATCACCATCATCACAGTGGTCTTCCTCATCATTACATCTTCCCTGAAGATTCACCTGATATAAATATACATGTCTGTTTAACTTTATTTATCTCAAACTTACCTGTAGGAACATCTGTTATGAACAAATTATTCTATTTCTCTTACCTGCAGGGTTACCTGCTCCTGTTCGGTTCTGTTGTTCAACCGGAACATTGTAAATGACAAGATTTCGTGCGGTCCTGCCTTCCTCCTGAACAATTTTACGCACCCTATCATAACTGTTCATCCTATTGTAATGTCCCTGTAAACACAAAAATGTAGGCAATATAGCACCAATCTAGTTTAATTCCAAGGAAATTCATAACCTCATGTCACCGTCTGAAGGAGCTGAATTTATTTCTTCCACCTGTTTATCACTAATTTGAGGTAATATTGATATACACCTATACATATATATGAAAATATGTACTGTAAACTTCAGTAAATAGTCAATATATGTACATACATACAGCATTAAAAATATGCTTAAAACATCCTTTGGTTTATGTGTGCAGATCACCCATTGTGTATTAAAAAATTTTCAAGGTCTAGATCTTAACACTATTTTTTTATGTTGCATATACACAAATAAGATACCTGCATGCATAATGGGAATTAATTTTACACCACCATACATATGACTTCTTTTAAAACATCTCAATTTCATTGTTGATCATGATCAGCTGTTGCGTGTATTTAGATTCTGTATGTTTATATTCATCCAGTAAATATTATGGATACATTCATGTGACACTTTAATAAAAAACCTTGGTTACTTTGATGTCTCCACAAGTTTTTACATACCTAAGTCACATCTTAACCTGAAATACTAGATATTTGCAATCAGGATATGTATTAAAATGTGTTGTCACTTAAAAAATGAATCCTATACAATGTTTACAGGCATGTGATAGCCTCTTTTCTGCTTCAGTGACTTCTCACAGTTTAGGTTTGAGAAATATCTATCTATTACTTCTCATAAAACAGTGATAACAATCCTTTTTTGTCAAATCGAAGATGGCCACCTGTTGACGATTTATTTTTTTTATCAGTCACAAAATCAAATGGTGATTTAAAAAGATCTTCAAGACATCAGAACAATAGTATTTCTAATACTTTCTATGAATGTTTATGAAATCAGAATGAATTTTATTTCTGCGGCATATTGATTGTGTAATTAGTGGTCTCTTAATATACTAACTTCCCTAATTTGGTATACTATCAATGTTTACTGATCATACAAATCATTATTATATCTTCTAGAGTGTTTGGTATACTATCAATGTTTACTGATCATACAAATCATTATTATATCTTCTAGAGTGTTTGGTATACTATCAATGTTTACTGATCATACAAATCATTATTATATCTTCTAGAGTGCTGGTGATAAACAATGCTGATGGACTTTAAATCCCTGGATTTGGTCTTAACCTGCATACCCTGTTTTAATCAACTACAATAGTGGCATGGTTCTGAATTAAACACATATACTTGATTTTCTTCTCAAATTATCAGATGTATAAATTACAACATTATTGAATTATGGACTATATATAATTAGTGCACCTTCGCATCTTGATTTTGCATTTTTTTAATCAATTTTGCTTTTCTCTCAGACGCCTCCTAGGCTTCAATATTTTGGCATTTAGCATCATTGAGGAATCTGAGAGCGATACTGGTTGGCTCTATTGTATATCTAACTCCAAGTTTGCATCAAAAGGTGCTATTCACTTGTGCATCTTTTGTACAATCTTCATGCCTCGTATATATACAACAGTAGTTTACAGGTTTCACCTAAATGAAAATATGCAGACCTGCCAAACAAATCTGTAACATTAAGAGATGAAATAACAAACATACATGAATTACTAGGGAAAACTGCTGAGAAACGACCATTATATGCAAAAGATGCACGATGCCATTCACAACAAGATTGGTTTATATGTACCAACACTTGTAACTAAATAGGACTGGAGTACACAAATACATCACACACATGTACAGACATTACAATGTTGTAACCTAATATGACATTTACTAAAGATAAAACGAGATCTGTGGTTTATTCTTGGACAACAGTTAAGTATTTGGTTTCTAAGACGAGTAACAGGTTTAACACTAATAGATGGGGAATTCATTTATATTACAGTTACATGTATGTGTACAGAATGGTACAACACACAAAAATATCACCTACTCCTACCTATGCTGGTGTTTTAAAGGCCAACGACATCATTTCTTATCTTCTGAAATGAAACAGGATCCAATGATAAGAAGTTCATATAACTACTCACTTATCTTAATCTACACAACAACCACCATTTTACAACAGTTTCCATCACAGTCACACATATATAATCTGTATTACAGATCTTACTTATTGGATACATAGAGGTCTGAACAACTGATTAAAAGACAGAACTACGTCAAAATGCCCAGTATTACTCCTAGTTTATTTATTGATAGTCAAACTCATTGTTGCTATGACAACCTCATTGAATCACCATTTTGATATTGTAAAGGATTAATCTAGATTATATTGGCCATTTGAAAAACTTTGAACTTGAATTATTGATCATACACCGTGATACAAAGATATAACAATAATATTATTAACCAAATTAGCTTCAATATAATATATTATCATTATATTATTTTATGAAGAAGTTGAATTATGTCACATATGTCATCCTAAAAGTTTGTGAAGGTCAGATGACTCAACAAAGATGATAGACCTTCACTCAAACAATCAATTGTACATGACAAAAATCCTTACCCTCCACGTCTCTCTGTTCCTTAAGACATGTAGTTTCAATAAAATGATGACAGACACAACACTAGTGAAACCTTTAGGTCGTATTCTTGCCAAGGAGCTAGAAATGACCTCATCATAAGAACTGCTATAGTCTAGAGATCAGCCCTGTTCTCCAACTACACAGGATACAGGTTACCTAGAACTGTGAACATGTACATGTGCGTCTTTCATTAGATGGGAATGGTAAAGTGTTGATGAGCTTGCCATAATATTTATAACACATGTACCTACAGAGTGAGGTGGTTCTATTTCCCTGGTCCTGTATCTACATATTGTTTGTTTTAACATGTTTCTTCAGTTGTACATATTTATGTGATCAATCATTTTCTAATATATGTCTATTACGCACAAAGTAAATTGCTATAATATGGAGTTTACCTTTACCCTTTCAGCTTGTAAACACTGACAACATAATAAAAGTGTTTACTTACATTAAAATGACACAATCTTACCTTGAACAGGTTTCTGTTTGTCTTTATCACAGAGCCATGAGGTATGCTCCTATCCTGCTAAACTTGCAGTACATATGTGTGAGAGTAGGTTTGGGGGATAAACATATGATATCTGGCTAATACTGGATATTTGCCAGTCTGAAACAATCATGTGAGGAGTTTTTATCACAAAGACTTACCCCTGTACACCTGTATGTGGAGAGCCAAGTAGTCGGAAGAAGAACATCACACATATGTATATACCTGTCTATGGTACAGCAAAACTGGAGGGGTACAGTACTTATACTAACTTACACATATATCTACCTGTACTGGGGTACAACTGTAAATACAAATATCACATACACTGTGGTAGTGAGGCTATAGATGAGGACACTCCATGTAAACACACCTGTAACAAGGTAATGATGATAGAGATAGGGATAATCCAGGAACACACACCTGTAATAAGGTAATGAGGTTAGAGATGGGGACACTCCATCTACACAAACCTGTAACAAGGTAGTGAGGCTAGAGATGGGGACACTATATGTACATATATATATCTTTAACAAGGTAATGAGGCTAGAGATGGGGACACTACATGTACACACACCTGTAATAGGTAATGAGGCTTGAGATAGGGACACTACATGTACATACAACCGTAACAAGGTAATGAGGCTAGAGATGGAGACACTACATGTACATACAACCGTAACAAGGTAATGAGGCTAGAGATGGGGACACTACATGTACACACACATGTAACAAGGAAATGAGGCCAGAGATGGGGACACTACATGTACATACAACCGTAACAAGGTAATGAGGCTAGAGATGGGGACACTCTGTGTACACACTACATCTGTAACAAGGTAATGAGGCTAGAGATGGGGACACTACATGTACACACACATGTAACAAGGTAATGAGGCTAGAGATGGGGACACTACATGTACACACACATGTAACAAGGTAATGAGGCTAGAGATGGGGACACTACATGTACATACATCTGTAACAAGGTAATGAGGCTAGAGATGGGGACACTACATGTACATACAACCGTAACAAGGTAATGAGGCTAGAGATGGGGACACTACATGTACATATATATACCTGTAATAAGGTAATGAGGCTAGAGATGGGGACACTCAGTGTACACACTACATCTGTAACAAGGTAATGAGGCTAGAGATAGGGACACTACATGTACATATATATATACCTGTAATAAGGTAATGAGGCTAGAGATGGGGACACTCTGTGTACACACTACATCTGTAACAAGGTAATGAGGCTAGAGATAGGGACACTACATGTACATATATATATACCTGTAATAAGGTAATGAGGCTAGAGATAGGGACACTCTGTGTACACATATATATCTGTAACACAGGTAATGAGGCTAGATGGGGATAGGTACACACTACATGTACATATATATATACCTGTAATAAGGTAATGAGGCTAGAGATAGGGACACTACATGTTCATATATATATCTGTAACACAGTAATGAGGCTACAGATGGGGACACTCAGTGTACACACTACACCTGTACTGAGGTACTTGGGCTAAACAAGGGAAATATCACAATGTGCACACTTTTACTAAGATTGTGAGGCTAGAAATCATTGGGTACACCTGTATCTGCACACATTTGTAGTGAGACCAGAGATTCAGACATCCCGTGTGCATATTTCTACTGAGGTAGCACAAAATTTAAACACATCTATACTGAGGTTGTAGGGCTAGAAACAGAAAAACACCATGTATATATCTACACTGAGGTCCTGAGACAAGAGGGAGACATTCCAACACATCTGCACTAAGGTAATGAGGTTAGAGAAAATGACAAACTGTGTACACACATCTGTACTGAGGTATTGAGGCTAGAAATGGGACACTCCATGTACAAGCACTTGTACTGAGGAAGTGGGGCTAGAGAGATGGACACTCAAAATGTACACATCTGTACAGAGGTGTAGTGAGTTTAGAGAAGGGGAGACTCAATGAACACACAACTGCAGGGAGGTAGTGAAGTTAGAAATGGGACACTCCAGATACCTGTACTAAATCAGTGACACTAAAAATTTGGACCCTGTATTATGGGGTTTGTTTCATAAAATGGAGACCAACAAGTACATGAAATCTATGCAATGGAAACTTTAAAAAGCTGACTTAATGGTATAATTAACACACTTTTAATCATGTCATGTTTAATTAGTGTATATCAATTGATTAAAAACATCAAAATAATCTCTGTTCAATTCACTTTGTTGCATTTATACTGTCTGAAAACACATTTATGATATCAAGAAAGGACTAGTTTATGAACGGTGGATTGAATATGATGTCAACTTCACTTCTCAACACAATATCAGGGCTTTTTCACATTTCACTACTATGGGAATAGGGCCCATAACTTTAAATTCGAAAAAGTAACAAAACATGTCTGAAGCTAGGTAACAACAGTGCTGTACTATCAGATTTTTTGACAATTTGCTACCATCATTTATAATGCATATTAGGCAGAATCTGATATCATAAAATACTTGTTATGTCAGCTCCCTGAATACATCTAAAAATCTTTGTTGAATAAAACACCAATAAAACCAATTAATAGGTCCTCAAACAAGGATGTAACTACCAAAACATGTTGTAATATCATGAAATACAGAGAAACCTGCTTAATATCATGTTCCATTTGTTTTGTCGTATAATTTATTCATCCATTACTGTATAAGCTTTATCATCGCAAAGTTGATATATATATAGTGTATATCTCGACAACTTCAATAAAATGTGTTCTTAAGATTGTAACTCAAGCACTGCCAACAAAAATAGCCGATTGTGAACTGTTCTTCTTTGAAACGCCACGTTTCCAGTGCTGTGAGTGGCTATTTTTAATGACCAATCAGATGTTGTGAATCACAACATAAGGAAAACCCAGTTTCAGAACATTTTATTGTCACCTCACCAATGCTCATGATAGTTAAAGTAATAAATGATTAGAAGAAAGGTTAAAACATTGTCACTCTTGATATTATGACTAATTGGATTTTCAATCTTTATTTCATATCGTACATTATGTACCCTATACAAATCGTCTGAGAAAAATGATTACAATATAAGCAAAGATGTAAGTGGTCCCGTGAAGGTTTTTGGGGCACACATGATAATCTTCAGCAAGATTACAGTAAGTGTTGCCTGCAACACTCATCGTTGATTAAATTTTCTAAGCAATATAGACCTTGATTGCAATGAACAGATGTCACATTTTAGCAACTGGAAGTCTTCCCACCAAAACCAGTGACTTGTCAGGAAGGACATCAAAACCAGAAAGTAACACAGCAAAAAACTTCATATGCACTCCCTTGTGTTTAATACTGTATAAAGTTTTCATCAAGTTTGTCATCCCTTGTTCAATTAAATGATTATCTGGAAATAGGAAGCCTAACAACCTTGACGGTCACCTCAGTTAAGCAATATGGAATATAAAGGTTAAAGGACAGTTATCAAGAGTCATGAAACAGATATTGTGACACTGAATGTAGTAAGCCAGTGTCAATTCATGCATCCAGAAGGAAATAACTTACATTATGCTCAAAAATGCAATTTTTCTATGAAAATTATGATGCTTCTATTCATATTCCATCCATACAGAACATTTGGTTCTGCCATATATCTGGGTGTTGAGAAGAAGTTTTTCGAAATTGAAGTCAATTCGACCCCTTTTGGCCCCATCCATCAGCCCCTAGGGGTCAGTCAGGATAAAAACGGGCAAACCATCAAGCCGTCATCCTTCACTCATAATTCTAACCAAGTCTGAAATTATTTCCAATGAAAATTAAACAAATTATGCGCAAAATCTATTTTTTCTATATAAACTATAGCAAACTTTTTTACCCCCTCCCCACGGGGAAATGTGAGACCCTGGGCCCATAAAATTCACAGTTTTGTTAAAGGACCTTAAGATGCTTCCATTCATGAAGAATGTTTGATTCTATCATAACTGGGTGCTGAGAACAGAAATACTGCCATGTCAGAAAGAAATCAGCTTCGTGTCTTACCTTTAAGGGTAAATTTAATCATTTTGATTACATTGTCAGTATACACATGAAAAGATGTAAAATTTGACTGCCATGTTAGAAAGGATTTGGCATTTTGTCTTACCTTTAAGGGTCAATTTAATCATTTTAGTTACATTGCCAGTATACACATGAAAAAATTTGACCTTGATATTTTGACAGAGTGACCTTGAACATTGGTTAGTTGACAACTGGTGTTATTCTTACAATCTTTGCCTCCTACATCTAAAATGGTTATAAATGTCTATTATGGTAGGTGACCTTCACAGCCTTCATAGTTGAACTTTTGACCCCTAACTCAATCCCACCTGTATGTTTTCTAATAGTATCAGATTGCATCAAGTTACAATACAACTGATCTACCTTATCACAAGTTATCTGGAAGCCACATATGACAATAAAGTCTACTTTTAGTAAGTGACCTTCGTAGTTGACCTTTTGACCCCAAACTCAGTCCCACTCTGTTTTACTTCATAAGCTAATAATGTGTGAAATTTCAACCAAATCCATCACTCCTTTCTAAAGTTGTCATCTGGAAATCAAAATCTGATGAAAATATCTATCTTTAGCAATTGACCTTTGTGGTTGACCTTTCCATCCCAAACTCAATCCCACTCAGTATTACCTCATAACCTAATTTTAAATGAAGTTTCATTCAAATCCATTCTTCTTTTCTCAAGTTATCATCTGGAAAGCAGGGTTAGAAAAATCCACTCATCTGCTCATGTAGACGAGTCAAAGCTACTTGCGGGCAAGTGATTTGTTTCAGCTACTTGTCCGGCGTGCGAGTGAAATTTGTAGTTCTAACTATTGAACATACAATAATAAATTACGTTTATCAACTTCAAAACTCTTAAAACTAATTTAAATCCACTGATAGTCGATCAGATACATGGATGTAGTATCCTTGTTTACACCACGTGTCAAGACTCGGGCTGATCCAGACTACGCGAAAACCTATTGCGTCACCACAAATGTTGCAAGTCGATGTTCTTGCTCACGTTAACAGTGAATTAAATATGAGTAAAACAATAAAAGGAAGTGTTGAGTTCAAACATTTGATACATAAATTGATAATAAAATTTGTGTTCCTTAAATTATGTTTTGTTGCCTTTTTTTCTTCCGGTGAGTGAATATTGGATTCGGGCTAGTGAGTTTCAATTTTCACTTACCCGACAGACGAGTAGCTGAAAATTGTTTTTTCTAGCCCTGGGAAACAAACATCTGGACAGACAGACAGACGGACATACAAACACTTTACTCTCCTCCAGTTCCACCAGCAGGAGACTAATTAGGGCTTATCCAAACTTCATTTCATTAAATTTAAGCTTGAATCAATTGGTTGTTTTAGCACCTTAAGCTTTGTATAGGAAATGTGTTCTTGTAAATTTAAAGAAACAAAACAAACACAATTTATCATAAATTATGCTTCATGCTTGATTATTTCATGAAATGTCTTTTCGCATCTTTTCTGTTTTGAAATTGATCCCTGTATGCAAACTGAAGACCCGAGACAGTACGTCGGACACATTGGAAAAGTTAGCGGCATGCATGGCATCCACTCCAACATCGGTCATATTTCATTGAAATTTGGCTTATTACTATCAAATAATTATCATTTCAGTAATGGTTCACCAGTTGATGGATGCCTTAAAATAATTTTTGAAAAACATGAATGAATTAAGTAATCCATCAATCAAATGTCATATCATTTCTCAATTAAATAAAGGGTTTTGCAAGTTACCACCATAATACCATGTATCATTATCACAATGTCATATCTTTCTACCGCAACGCCAAATCATTATCCAAATGGACATGAATTTTATCCTAACCATTTGTAAAGTGTTTTGTCATTTTGTATATATCCTTACCCCAAAACTCTAACAAAACAATGAAACCTTGAAAAATTGGTCAAGGTTATGAATTTGGTTGCTCCAAAGCAAAATATTAATTATAACATGAATGATAACTTTCCTCTAATCATAATATTTCAATAAAGTTTAAGAACAATGCACTGAATTACCCTTTTGTTTATATTCCAACTAAAGTTTGCAATCTAAATTAAATGTTATAGTAACGGTATAGAGAAGTGAGAGGGAGAGTTCACTGCAGACCACATTTACTTGCAGAAAAATTATCATATCAATGAATAATACCAGTGCTTGTTGAAAGTTTTACACTAAATGTATTATTGAATTATTGATCCAAAATGTACAGTAACGATAGCATGACCCAGCTATAGATCAATATGTGCCCAATAAAGGCTGTCAGGTTAGTTGACTGTTCAAGACAGTTTCCCAACCCTGCTCATGCCGGCTTTGAAGAAAATGACCTAGACGTGCATTCTGAATCCTCAAACTTCTCGAAAAATGTATTTTTTACCCCCTGAAATATTTATATAAACAATGTAATCCTCAATGACTTTACAGAAACACTAAACATGAGGATAACTAACTGAAGTTTAAATTATGTGTCATATTTTGATAGAGATCGTTTGCGCTAACGAGTCATCATGCTAAGAAAAGAAATGACAGACCACGTGTCATGGTGTGCATGTACAAACTCACAGAAGATTTGTAAACAAACCCTTGAATTCGTCTTCGGATCGGTGAGCAGACAGGTCCAAACAGAACGAGTTTCTACAGAATTTGGTCTGTGTTGAACTCAATAAATGCACATCACGTAATTAAAAATGTCTAAATATCTGGAATATTATATTTCGAGTCATACAGAATCAAGTCTTTATTTTTTTCCCCGTTGAAACTTACACTTGTCTGTGAGTTGTTGTTTCGGCCTCCCCGAGAATGATGAGATGAAGATCCAGGATTTCTATGGTGGAAATTTTCTCCATTATCCGATCTCATTCTTCCTCCAACGCTGTGCCTTTTTCTCTTTGTTTCACTCATGATGCTACACAATCACATGAGCAAAAAAAATTAATTCAGTCACAAAATAAACATTCCTTACTCTTTCTCACTCGAAGTGTACTCAGAAATGCAAAGATTCTGTCTGCGGAGTCAATTATGGCTATCCCGCAGTGCAGTTATAAATAAAAGCGTTGTTTAAACAATAAAATCTCGATCAAATATATGTTACTTTGATAAAACTTAATTTATTAAAATTCAAGACAGCAAAACGCTGGCCAGTTAAATAAAAAATAAATATTTTCGCTCAACTTGAGATTTATATTTAACATGGTTCATGGTAAATTCTAAAGGTGTTCCAAAGCTCATTTTTCTTCTGTTATCGGAAGGTCCCGGATGTCAACATAGACCACATGTGGTAGCAGACGATACAAGTATAAAATTGCTCGATCGGTAAAGTAGGCTAACGCCGTAGTTAAATCGACCGTTGGGTCATATTAGCGTAAAATTGTGAAAAAAACGTGCCATATGTCCGTTGATATTTGCAATATTATATATTGATGAAATATGATTAAGAAATAACTCGAGTGAATGATTTATGTGTTCTACACCAAAGAGAATATCTGTAAGTCAATGGGATCATACTCACTACAGTAAAGTCAGTAACTCTAATAAAGATCGCCTTTTCCTCACGAATATTGTACTAAAACGGGACCATCATTAATTGTGCAAAGAAAGCGGTATAGACACTCACGACTGCGTGTGGTCCTTCACCGTCATGTACCATGTCGCCATTTGTTAAATCGTCATGTACCGTGTATATATTATAAATATAAGCTGAACGGCCCTTACAGTAATAGAAACAGCGATAAATAGGTAACTAAAAACCAATGAAGGTTTCACGATTGTCCCACAAAACATATGTTTACCACTAAGCAATAGACTAAGCGGCATCGTTTTGAAATAATTTTAACATTTTGGAATGTTTGAATTTCGACGAGTCCCAGAATACGATTCAGCTTTCACCATATAGTTAGAAATCATGAGATTTAAAAACGAACGCTGCGCTCTTGTCCTTTTGATATGGCAAAATAGCGATAATTATATATAACAAAGGTTCAAAGCACAACCCTGAACATATCAGATACGTATATATCGATATATACGTCTCTGAAAGTATGTAGCAAGCTCCTTGATCATATAACTGTTAGTAATTTGATATCACATGCAGACAAAGCCAACATAGTCTCTCATTACAACACCTTCCGGCTTCTGTCATTCTAGATCCCGTAAAACCGAGCTTTTTGGAGTTTTCATCTGGTTATTTGATATTTCCAAAAAGTTGAAAATCAGAAACAGACAGACGTCCTTATTCTTGACTTCGCTAAGGCGTATGACAAAGTCGGACACAATATCTTCGTCCACCAATCAAATCACCACTAGATCAGGGGCATCAATTGGATAGAGAATTTCATTTCCAGTAGTACATAATCGACGTAACACTCGGCGGAGAACTGACTTCCTACGTACAGAGTCAGGGGTCCCCCATGCCGGTCCTCGGACCGGTTTTTTGCTTTTTTTTGTTTGAGCTTTGCTATATAGTGGCCCTCCCCTTTGATCTCTCCTACATAGTAAGACTGTTAACCAATGACACCACTGCATGTATCACTCACTTCTAATAAGGATGCTTCAGTTTTACAAAAAGATATTGACAAATTATATGACTGGGAAAAAGATGGAAAATGGAATTAAAAAACTCGATAAACTACAAATATCATCTACAGGGCAACTGCCTTCAATAGACTGAGAATTAAAGGCGAGTTATTTTGGCATGACAATACAACAACATCTGAAATAGGATTCCCACATTACCAACATATGTAACAAAGACAGCAAGTCTTTGGGCTTCTTTTGGCGAAATTTTAAGATATCTTTTAAAAAAAAAAAAAGCTTTTATGTCTCTCGTGCGTCCTTCTTTGGAATATGATTGCACTCTATGACCACTACCAACAAGACAATATTTATAAATTGGTTGTGGTACAGTGAAGTGTTGTCAGACTCGACCCTGGCATCCTTTTTCCTATAAAACATTGTACGGTAGAACTGACTATCGGAAATACTCCTTTCCTAAAACTATCTCAGAATAGAACAAACTTACACCAGATCTTGTCATAGCCGACTCTCTTAGATTCTTCAAAACGAAATTCCTAACTTCTGTGTCATCCCATCCACACCAACAGTATCGACACAATCTTCCGTATGTTGTGTAGAAGGTTGTTTCGATGGTATATATACTTATTTTGTCGTTTCCGGATGGACGAAATGACGACTCTTCGTACGGTCGCATTGAGAAAAACGATCATTTTAAGATGTCGCTGCGAAAAAATGATGAATTTAGTTCTGTTTCTCCATTTCTATTTTCGCGTAATGGTTTTCTATCGATGGCGGACTAATTAGAAAAATGATTATACTATATCGATCATGGGGCATTAATGACGTACAATGAGCATGACGTCATAATTACTATTGCATATGCATTTCGGGATCGCGCAGCCTTTCTGTTTGCTTTATTAATTGCTACAGTGTTTTTGATGGTAATGTGCCTATAGTCATGGGTTGTACAGAATCGAGGAACTTGCTTTCAATGGTTGGTCGTAAACCCGGAAAGAATTTTACTTGGAGATGGAGAAGATGGAGAATAAGGAAAGTTGAAGACAAGCCAGATTCTAGAACATCGTCTCGTATCAGGAATGTATCGCAGATATTGAGCAAATCTCCTGCGGATGCAAATCGACGCAGTCCGAGGCCAAAATCAAAACTTGAAGAAGTCATGACCGAAACTTTAGAAAAGAACAAATCTGAAGAAATATCCTTGCAAAAGGCTGTGATTGTCGAGGGCATACCTGAAGATGACGACGAAGTAAACTTACAGGTAATGGAGGAGAAAATAAAGATGTGGAAGATTGAATCTTGCCTAAGAGTGAATAACTTCAGACCACAAGCTGCCAAAGGTCCGAGGAAACCTATCAGTGACAGCCTTGGTGCTAATATCACAGACGATGTCAGGAAACTGGAACAGGATATGCAGGCTGTAATTGATGGTGTAGATCAGGTGAAATCCCTGTCCTCAATTTCGGATGACAAGAGAATCCGAATAAAAGCAGGACAAGACTTTTGTATCAGCCAAATTTCAAACGAAAAAAGAGTTCGTCCCGGCGCAGCACGAGGGTTTCGAACCCCTTGTACCGTGGTGTCGGCCGAAGAGTATGTGTTGCCCGGTGCCATCCTTGATGTATCGGACACTGAAGCACGGCCACACTTAGGGAATGGATCAACCGTCCAACAGGATCAGTGTCTTCGTTCTTGGATGGAGAGACAAAAATCTAAAGAATTACAGGATGGCCAACAATGAAGAATTGATTTTGAGGGTATCACTTAACCACTATTTTCGATTAGAAGAACAAAATGTATCTGGGTTAAGCTTTTACACACGGAATCTATGTCCCGATTAAATGATGACTGTATATTATGTTTCACATTGTGAAAAAATAAATAAATATTTGTATATTTCACACAGAAGTTTTTTTGTTGTTATCATATATCATATATATCATAAATGAGTTCAGCTTCCAACAGGCCATCAACATATGATACGGTATATGATACATTTGGTCAATCTATTAATATTTGGGCCTTGTAACACAACTTTTTGACTCGGGTAATATCCGGTCCTCGAACTCACGGTCTACGGTACCAAATCGCCTAGCCATGGAATTCTACAGCTGCATAACCATTACACGACCACGACATCTCACAAAAATGACGTTTGGAACTGAGTTGTAATGCAGAGTGGCAAACTGTCTATTACGTGATTTGGACTCCTGGATCGTAATGTTTATTATACATATGTACATATTTCAGGAAAAAAAGTTTAATTTCAAAATATGAGATTGATATCTAGCTTCATCTATCCAATTTTCAGAAACTTTTAGATATTAACCAAGTTCATAGCTTTCTAGACATATTAAAAGAAATGATAATGATACGAATTAACACGGATAAAATTATTGAAAAAAGGTTTTCACTGTGTTAAATTCATATCTAATTTAAAACATTGTTTATTTGTGTTTTTTTTTTTTTTTTTTTGCGTACTGTCTAGACGTATATAACATAATTTTACTGTGATCATTTTCGTTCTGTCTTGGCGAATATAACATCATATATTTGGGAAAATTTTCGTACTGTGTAGACGAATATAATACTGGGAATGTTCATTGCATTGCATTTGGTATACTCACGATAACATTTGTATTATTAGGACATACGGATATTTCGATCATTTTTCCTGTCAGACTACAGGAGCCATATCATTGACTTGTTAGTAGAAACATCTAGGTCCAACGTATCATATTCGTGGTGTAACTGGTAGTGAAACTAAGCAAATTGTAAATCCGATGACCTTTTAAAACAACTTTTCTTTGGATTGTTTGATTCAGACATCAAATTATCGGTATACATTTAGTAACAACATTATTGGTCAATTCTAAAGATTTATAGATATGGTAGAAGTCTATACAATTTTGAACACTTTAGATATAGTCAATCAACCAGTCTGGCATGTCCTAGATAATCAAAACACAAAGGGAAATGTTGTTAAAAAATACAAAATAGATTCACGACAAATATCAGGGGTCATGCTTTCAGAAACAAACCTGTAAACAGATGAAATTCTCTACCTGACAATTTGGTCGAGGCACTTTCCCTTGAGTGTTTCCAATCATCCAGACGATAGACACTGGTCTAATCACACAAACAAGTTTTTATCCAGTCCAGTGTGAACAAACATATATTTATCAACCCCTTTGCGCAACCATGTCCCAAAGAAGAAGCATCTGTTGTTACGAGGGCGTCGGGAACCGTGAGCCATTTTTTGTCACTTAATTTGCACTTTGACAATGGTCATATTTTGTAGAAAATCGTTAGTATTATATGTGGTATATATTATCTATATGGTGTCTATGGTAACATCACAGTTCAGAATATACACATGTAATTGGCGTTCTGTTAAAATTGTCAGATGAAATTCATGAAATTTTCTGAAATGTCAGTACATCTTCTAATCTATATTTTGATATTTCTTTCGATCAGTTTAAGTTTTCCTCAGGCGACTCCTCAGAGATTTAAAATATTGGTCTTTAGTTTCACTGATGAGTCTGTATGAAGCAGTGATTGGCTCTACTGTGTCTTATCTAAATCTTTTTCAAAAGGTACTATTCACGTGTATGTCTTTTGTACAACCTTCTTGGTCGGTGTCTATATCATGATTTATGGCCTTAGTGTCTACAGTATGTTCAATGCTCAAGTGTAATCATGGTTCAGTATTGGTGTCTATGGTCCACGACTGACGTCTACGGTCATGATTCAATACTAATACTGGTGCCTGTATCATGGTAAGTGTTCGGTGGTGCCTGTATCATGGTAAGTGTTCGGTGGTGCCTGTATCATGGTAAGTGCTGGTGCCTGTATCATGGTAAGTGTTCAGTGGTGCCTGTATCATGGTAAGTGTTCGGTGGTGCCTGTATCATGGTAAGTGCTGGTGCCTGTATCATGGTAAGTGTTCGGTGGTGCCTGTATCATGGTAAGTGCTGGTGCCTGTATCATGGTAAGTGTTCGGTGGTGCCTGTATCATGGTAAGTGTTCGGTGGTGCCTGTATCATGGTAAGTGCTCGGTGGTGCCTGTATCATGGTAAGTGTTCGGTGGTGCCTGTATCATGGTAAGTGTTCGGTGGTGCCTGTATCATGGTAAGTGCTCGGTGGTGCCTGTATCATGGTAAGTGCTGGTGCCTGTATCATGGTTCATTACTGATGTCTACATCATGGTTCATTACTGATGTCTACATCATGGTTCATTACTGATGTCTACATCATGGTTCATTATTACGCCAATTAATCATGATACAGTTATAGATATTCATATCACGTCACCAATTGCAGGAAAAACCATGTTCCTTCGGAGGTACGGGGTGGGAGTGGCCGGGTTGGAGTGTACTCACGGGATCATGCATGTGCTATTATATTTTTTACACAATTTCATTTCAACAAATTTTACTAAATAAATAAACAATATATTTATTGGGATTAGATAACAGACTTCTCCATGGTGGTGATAGGTATGTAAGAGACTTTGAAAAAGGAAAAATTTCGAAAACTTGCACATTATAAGTACACCCATACTCATTACATTCAACCATATGCCATACTATCATTACTGATCCATACCATCACACAATCTAAGTACTAGCAGCTATCAATATGATTAATAAATTAATGAAAATCTGATCATAAATTTTGAAGTATAAATAATATTAAATTAGAAAATTACTGTAAGAACTTTTGGTGTAAAGTGCACAAATGTAAGAAGAAAATAGGTTAACATCCTAAACGTTTACTTTCTACAATAATTTTTTTCCACATAAGATAGGATAAAATTATTGATTTCAAGAGAGAAATTAACATTTGCAGATGTCAGTAGTTGAACATCTAGATCGCCAGTTCTGGTATAGATATTATGGATTACGTTTCTGGAAGAGCAATAATTTGGATAGAAGAAAAGGGGAATGTTCTGATTTTTCAGTAGGATGGCACAAAGACGAGTCGGGAAGGTGATAATCTACAAATTTATCATAATTTAAATCATTTGCATTATATCTAAGTTTTCTAGGACTAAAGTGCAGGACTAGGAGATATCTTTGTAACATGGGCTGTATCATTATTCAATTTAGATTTTAAAAAAAAATGTGCTAATGATGATTCTTGGTTAAGAGAGTTCTTGTGACATATGGAAAAGCTATTACCAAACAAATTAGTTCTAAAAGAGGAATTTTAGATAATCTGTGTTGTCTAAGGTTATACGGTGAAACATCATAATTAATATAGGGTTCAATAATATTATACGAGTGTATAAGGTGTCATATGATTAAAGTTAGAATTTTAGACATTAGGGTAAGTTTATGTTTATGACACTAGGAGATAGTAGTTCAAAACCTGTTTCAATGCATAATTCCTGATTTGATGTTCCTCCTCTTAACCCAGTAACTATTTTCATTGCATCAATGATTTGAACAGATTCTAATAATTTAGCTTCACCGATAGTACAATTATTCGAAACCTTTTACACATCTCTTAGATTTGCTGCTCAGCTGAAAATTGTTTGCTGTTTTCTTTTTTACTTGTGTCGATGTTAGAAAAACTATGGCACGGTAAACTTATTATTGATATATTTAGCGATGTACAATGATATTTGTACGCCCAAAACGGAAACTTAGTCCGTTTGTGCTGACCTAAATTTAGATGAATTACCCTGTTTCCGGTTTCCACGCAGGCAGTTAAGTCGAAAAGTAGCCCATTGGAAAACAAACAACGAAAATGCGTAAGATAACTATATATTATAGTAATTCTATGCAGCGAGTGTTAAAGTCTTTATTATTTTTACTGTTTTAGATATTTTGTACTCACGCAATTGACTTAATTTTATGAAAACGCCATGCCGGCGCACTGTTGTACCAGACAACCACAGGGTCTTATCTACTGTAGCCCTGGGGGTTGTATTCCCCGTGATACTGTAGTAGTGAACTGTGCTGGTGTGAAAGTTGTATTTGATGAAAATAAGAAAAAAATCGTAGTAACACTTAACAATTTTCCATTTGAAAATATGCATAAACAAATGTTGGATATGGACAGCGTTGTTTACTTAAAATATCCTACAATGTAAAATGTAATTGTAACCCAAGCTATCTACATTATGTACGTATATGTACATTATCTTTACTAACATCTTACATTGCACTACGTTCCTTTGAAAATGTTGCTATAGAAGTCTCTGTCTGGTAAGATGACAATGACTGAAGGTGTCAGTGTGAATCTTTGGCATTCATGCTTGAGTGAGTGTTCATTACAAAAGACATGTTTGAATATGCTGGTTCATTCATGTTGATTATTAGAATTCCTTAGAAGTTTTACCAAATCCTGATATCTTGACAACTTATTCCTGAAGTAGGGAATGGGAATTTCTTTGGTGTTTGTGTATTAGTTGAGTGCCCCAACATGGAACTCTGGCCTGATAATCCACAGCTTTGGTGAAGAAGCATGACAGAATAATTATGGAAACTGTTTTAAACATGAATGTGCAAGTCACACCAACCTTATACTTTTACATATTCAGATAATTAATGTTACACTGACAAATTATAATCTTCATCTTTTACTGTTCATTATAATTTCACCCTGTTGGCTTGTTCAAAACTGTCAGTTTGGAATGTGCATTGAAATTCTGAACCAACAATATAAAGATCATTTCGACTTGTATGTGGTGATGCTCTTTTAAAGTAAAAACAACCATAAGATGAGAAACATAATTACTTTCCGATTTTAAAAAATGTACTGGATGGGTTAGCTCAACTTTTCTTCAGTTGGGAAGAGTTTCATGCATCCTCTCCAATAACAGTCACAGTCTAAGGATTAATCACCTACTGACTTAAATGTAGATTTTAGCCTTATCTGACAAACAAAGTAGGGTGTTACCTAAGGCTATTTTAAGGTTTCTCTGCAAATTTTGTATTCTTAATTCCACATTAAATATAGATTGAAAGTAAAGAAAAAGGGAAAGCCTGGAGGACTTGTGTTCAGGGTTTGAATATTGAAAACACTCCTGACACTAAAGAAACTTAATTCAATTAGAAATTGAATAAACTGTAACAATTTTGACAGAAAGCGCTTATCATTGGTTTGTTTGCTTTGGTTGTAGCTGTATCCAGTGCTGTGTCATCTGTGCTGTCCCTCACACTGGGCCTAGGACTTTTTGCAGGCATGCAGATGTTCAAACAGCAGTTAGCAGCAACAGAGTACATGACAGTAATCGGAGGATTCATGGGAAGCTGGTTCTTTGTTTTCCTGTTAACTGTATCCTTATCTGCAATTTTTATGAAATTTATTAGAGGCAGACCAGATGTACATTTTCATTTTTTTTTATTGATTTTCTTGAATCAAAGTCTTACTGAAATTTGGAATTCTAGTAATTGTGTCATTATTGTCAGAATGTTTGTAGATTCCATCATTGTCTGTTAGAATGAAGGGAACCTGGAAAGGGGACTGTAAGAGCTTAGTCAGTTAGAGCGTTAGCCTACATAACCTTAAGTGAAGATCTTTGGTGTGTGGTTTTATGCTTCCTACTTGTGATGGCAGTTCATGTTTCTCAGGAAGCTGAGAAATGGATCAGTCTTTTCTGTACCACATGCTTATAATATACTAGAGTCCTGGATTAGAGTTGATACCTTAACTCATACACAGGGTGTTAGTAATCTGGAATCAACACTTTTTGGACAGGGATTTCAAGCAAAGCTATTTCCAGAAGGTGAGGTTAAAAACATAATTTCTTATGTAAGATTATTAATACTGTGTCCATGCAAGTTTAAAAATTTGAAGCTTGACAACATCATGAGTAACTTGATAATTAAATTTGATATTATCATAGTGTATAAAGTACTGTATTATAAAGGTCAATGTCAAAGATTTATCTAGATTAAAATATTTTACAATGAATTATGGTAACCTATTAGCTGTTATAGAGGTCATCTTTATCGTAGATTTCCTCCTCTCTCATCAATCATTTGGTGATTACTGTATGGAGTTGAGAACAAAGATGAGAACAATAGGAATGAAGTGTTACATTGAGCACCTTTTCAAAATTAAGGAATAGATATAACTCACTTTGAATATACATTGCATCATTTGTAGTGAATCTGACAGTTGAAAACAAGCTGTTTCTCCAGCCAAAATCTGTACTTTCCCCAAATGTGAAGAAAAAAATTAAAAAGTCTTCCCAATAAGGAAAACATAACTTTATTTTTCCAATTTATTTATATACAGACTGCTGTCAAATTCATGTAGAAAAGCATTATGGTTTGATTTGTTGATATTAAGTGATATGTTTTTTTGTAGTGGGATTCTGTTTAGTGGTGGCCATGTTTGCCTCAGGTCTGGTCCATAGAGTTTGTGTAACAACATGGTAAGTATACTACAAAAGGCTTAATCCATTGAGTTTATTATATAACATGGTATGTTTACTGCAACAGGCCTGGTCCATAATGATTGGATAAAAACAACAAGAGTACAATACAGTGGGACTCGTATGTGGTAAGAGGTGGGTTAGTGATTTAATGTCTACTTTCATCTTCTCAATGAAGGCATAGTTATTCAAGTGTTGGGTGGAGCTTTATCCTGCCATCAGAGTGACAACATTGGTATTCAATTGTTGGGTGGAGCTTTATCATGCCATCAGAGTGACAACATTGGTATTCAGTTGTTGGGTGGGGCTGTATCCTGCCATCAGAGTGACAGCCTTGGTATTCAGTTGTTGGGTGGGGCTTTATCCTGCCATCAGTGTGACAACATTGGTATTCAGTTGTTGGGTGGGGCTTTATCATGCCATCAGAGTGACAACATTGGTATTCAGTTGTTGGGTGGAGCTTTATCATGCCATCAGTGTGACAGTCTTGGTATTCAGTTGTTGGGTGGAGCTTCATCCTGCCATCAGAGTGACAGCCTTGGTATTCAGTTGTTGGGTGGGTCTTTATCCTGCCATCAGAGTGACAACATTGGTAATCAAGTATTGGGTTGGGCTTTATCCTGCCATCAGAGTGACAGCCTTGGTATTCAGTTGTTGGGTGGGTCTTTATCCTGCCATCAGTGAGACAGCCTTGGTATTCAGTTGTTGGGTGGGTCTTTATCCTGCCATCAGAGTGACAACATTGGTATTCAATTGTTGGGTGGAGCTTTATCATGCCATCAGAGTGACAACATTGGTATTCAGTTGTTGGGTGGGGCTTTATCCTGCCATCAGTGTGACAGCCTTGGTAATCAAGTATTGGGTTGGGCTTTATCCTGCCATCAGAGTGACAGCCTTGGTATTCAGGTGTTGGGTGGAGCTTTATCCTGCCATCAGAGTGACAGCCTTGGTATTCAGTTGTTGGGTGGGTCTTTATCCTGCCATCAGTGAGACAGCCTTGGTATTCAGTTGTTGGGTGGGTCTTTATCCTGCCATCAGAGTGACAACATTGTTATTCAGTTGTTGGGTGGGTCTTTATCCTGCCATCAGTGTGACAGCCTTGGTATTCAGTTGTTGGGTGGGTCTTTATCCTGCCATCAGAGTGACAACATTGGTATTCAGTTGTTGGGTGGAGCTTTATCCTGCCATCAGAGTGACAGCCTTGGTATTCAGGTGTTGGGTGGAGCTTTATCCTGCCATCAGTGTGACAGCCTTGGTATTCAGTTGTTGGGTGGGTCTTTATCCTGCCATCAGAGGGACAACATTGGTATTCAGTTGTTGGGTGGGGCTGTATCCTGCCATCAGAGTGACAGCCTTGGTATTCAGTTGTTGGGTGGGTCTTTATCCTGCCATCAGTGTGACAGCCTTGGTAATCAAGTATTGGGTTGGGCTTTATCTTGCCATCAGAGTGACAGCCTTGGTATTCAGGTGTTGGGTGGAGCTTTATCCTGCCATCAGTGTGACAGCCTTGGTAATCAAGTATTGGGTTGGGTTTTATCCTGTCATCAGAGTGACAGCCTTGGCAATCAAGTGTTGGGTGGAGCTTTATCCTGCCATCAGAGTGACAGCCTTGGTATTCAGTTGTTGGGTGGGGCTTTATCCTGCCATCAGAGTGACAGCCTTGGTATTCAGTTGTTGGGTGGGGCTTTATCCTGCCATCAGAGTGACAACATTGGTATTCAATTGTTGGGTGGAGCTTTATCATGCCATCAGAGTGACAGCCTTGGCAATCAAGTGTTGGGTGGAGCTTTATCCTGCCATCAGAGTGACAGCCTTGGCAATCAAGTGTTGGGTGGAGCTTTATCCTGCCATCAGAGTGACAGCCTTGGCAATCAAGTGTTGGGTGGAGCTTTATCCTGCCATCAGAGTGACAGCCTTGTTATTCAGTTGTTGCGTGGGTCTTTATCCTGCCATCAGAGTGACAGCCTTGGCAATCAAGTGTTGGGTGGAGCTTTATCCTGCCATCAGAGTGACAGCCTTGGTATTCAGTTGTTGGGTGGGGCTTTATCCTGCCATCAGAGTGGCAGCCTTGGTATTCAGGTGTTGGGTGGAGCTTTATCCTGCCATCAGAGTGACAGCCTTGGTATTCAGGTGTTGGATGGAGCTTTATCCTGCCATCAGTGAGACAGCCTTGGTATTCAGTTGTTGGGTGGGTCTTTATCCTGCCATCAGAGTGACAACATTGGTATTCAGTTGTTGGGTGGGGCTGTATCCTGCCATCAGTGTGACAGCCTTGGTATTCAGTTGTTGGGTGGGGCTTTATCCTGCCATCAGAGTGACAGCCTTGGTATTCAGGGTGTCAGGATTGGTATTAAGGTGTCAGTCACAATTTTAGCAAGGCATCTGAATGAGCCTTTAAGTCCTTTGTGTGTGGCATAGTTTTAGGGTTTGACTGGTCCATTAGTTGGCTATATATTGTAAGTTAGGTGGTTCAATATCACAATTTGATGAATTTTTCCTCAACATGTATTATAAAACTATGGGCCATAACACAAATACATATGTATAATGAACTGGTTACCAAGAAAACCAAAATTTTCTCAAAAGAGAAAAAAAAAACTTGCATGTACATCTACATAAATTATGACTTGTGATGCATGCATTCCTATATAGGGTCATTGAAATTGATTTTTAAGTCCTGTAAGTTTTGTTTAGTTACCAGGGCAACTAAATGACATCAGATACTTTGGAAAATAGTACTGTTGTAATTTTCATTCTTTTTAACACTTATATATCAATTTTCAGCACAATCAGACAAAATCTCTCTTTCAACCATCAGAAGCCTCCTTTATATTTCCAAAGTAATGGTTCTGGAAACACCTGATGTGTAGGCTAAGATAAGCTATTAGGCCATGTTTCATCAAATAAATGAAAGGACTGATGTATTATGGGCCATTACACAAAAATCTGTGTATAGTGACCTGGTTACCATTGCAACCAAAATTTCTGCAGAATAAAACCTAGATGCAAACCTACATATGGTGCCTAACATTCCTGTTTAGCATCATTGAAATTGATTTACAAGTTTATGGTCTATGAATTGTTTCCAGTTATGATGAATTCTTTCTCCTCCTGGCAAAAGTCAAAAGGTGGAAAGTGTAATAAAGCTGATTAAAGAGAAACTTTAGAATATGACAGTCCTTGATCAAATGTTCTTTTCTTTTAACAGTTTCATCTTCTCTATTGTGGCATTATACTACCTCAACAAGATTGCCCAGGCACGATTTGCTCCAGCACCAACACCAGTAAAGGCCACTCCAGCAAAGAAAAAGAAATAGATGCACATAATCTCATTGTTTAATCTTCATTACATTATAATTTTAGCAAAAAATAATAAATGTATTATAAAATTAAAGTTGTTTGCTGTTGTAACATTGTATATTAATTAAGAAGTTTAGGTGATCTAAATAGTCCCAAAAAATAGATGCCAATTTGGGCCTAATGGTGGCTTTTAGTTTTGTATATCAATACCTTGGAGTTAGGTTGTCTTGATATGACATGAAATTAAGGTCATATTGGAGACTATTCTATTCCATAGTAAAAGTAGGTCATTGTAACATAGTTTTATAACTGCTAAGTTATGTCAGAAATGATGTTTTGTGCTTGTAAATCAATATAACAGCAACATAAATGCAAATCTAAAGCAACAAAGCTTACAATGATGTTCCCTGAGAAAAACTGAGCGATCATATTGTTCACCATACCAAACATAAGGGATAAACTTTCTGACAATATATAGAGTGTTGAATAAAATTTTTATAGCATGAACATTGGACCATCTTATGAATGGCTCATTTTCTGGTTCATCTTGGGAAATCTTCATATTGGAAATGAAACATGTACAACAATTAAAGATGACAAGTGGTAAAATATTATTTTAAGAGGGCACTAAAGATTCAACTATCATGTGATCTTGTATCCTTTTGATAAAATACAGATAAATATCACCAATGCCATGGGGGCTTTCATTCTGGTGACCCTTGAGAATGAGAGTGGAAACCTCAGTCTGCCACTGTGCCGCTGTCACATTACGTAACATTAAGTGAAGATTTTAATATCTTACTTAATACATTCTAAAACACTGACAATATGTTTCGAAATAAGAATCACTTAACAAGATGACGTATTTTAAGGAAGGGTTTGTGATCCACATTAATAAGTACATGTAATAACACTAACGCTTACAGATTCAAATATCCTGTACCCTAATTTCTACACTACAAAATTCTCTTTGATATGGATAACACCAGTCAGATATCTTTAAGAACATTCTATTCCTTGAATAGATTAACCTCATTCATAGAAAATAAGAGAAATTTAGTTAGCAAAGAGATTAAAAGAAGACAAGGGCAACATTCCTTCACAAGGAACGAGAAGTGTGTATCTGTAATCATTAGTTGTCAAGAGGATTTTATAAAAGAAGCAAAAGTGAACATCACCTTTTAATAAAAGTTTAAGAGACGTAGTAGAGCCAAATAACAAAATAAATTGGACACAACAGTGATGCTTATAGCCTAAATTTTGAAGCTTTGGAGGTGAATCAATACATGCCCTGAGATACACGCCATGATATCAGGTAAAAACAATTCAATTTGTATATTTAAATTTCTCATTAGCCCACCATCTGATAATGGTGGGGTTTTCAAACTGCTCTGTGTCTGGGGTCATTTATCCATCCATTAAACAATTTTTCTTATCGCTATTTCTTGAGAAGTAAGGGATGGATCTTTCTCAAATTTCATATGTAGTTCTACTTGGTCCCTAGTTGTGCCCTTCAATTTTGGGATAGATCAAAAATACAAAAAGGCCAACAGGCAACCATCTTGGATTTTTCCAATGAAGATTGTTTATCGCTATTTCTTGAAAAGAAAGGGATGGATCTCTCTCAAATTTCATATGTAGATTCCCTCTGGTCTCTAGTTGTGCCCATTGAATTTTGGGATGGATCACAAAAACAAAATGGTTGAAATGCAGCCATCTTAAATTTTGATTTTGAAAGTTTGTTAGCGCTATTTCTTGAGAAAAACTGGATGGATCTTTCTTAAATTTCAAATGTAGGTTCCCCTTGGTCTCTAGTTGTGCCAGTTTGATTTTGAGTCTAATCCGAAAAACTAAATGGCTGACAGCCAGCAATCTTGGATTTTGACTTTTCAAGTTTGTTATTGCTATTTTTTGAGACCTACTGTATAGATCTCTCTTCAATTTCATGTGTATACTTTCCTTGATCCCTAGCTGTGCCTGTTTGTTTTCGTTACTGATCAGAAAAACAAAAAGGCCGACAGGTAGCCATCTTGGATTTTGCCTCATAGAGATTGTTAATGCTATTTGTTAAAAAATTCCACATGAATATCTCTCAAATTTCATATGTCTGTTCCCTTTGGTCTCTCCTTGTGCTTGTTTGCTCATGTAATTGATCAGAAGAAACAAAATGGCTTCCAGATGACCATTTTGGATTTGGCAAGTAAAGACTCGTCGCTATTTCCATTGAAGGAATATTCAATTGTCTTATCATCAGAGAAGAGAAAAGAAGGGAAAAGATCCAACTTTCAAAGAGCATATAAAGATCAAACAATGGTGGGCACCAAGATCCCTCTGGGATCTCTTATTTTGAATGAATTGTCAATTTTGGACATGGTGTTATTTAATGGTCAAA
This sequence comes from Ylistrum balloti, assembly GCF_031769215.1. NCBI lineage: Eukaryota > Metazoa > Mollusca > Bivalvia > Pectinida > Pectinidae > Ylistrum > Ylistrum balloti. The sequence goes on from NW_026781970.1 coordinate 1,669,291, forward strand.
GAAACTCACACAAACTTGTGATATGGATTTGATGAAGTCAAATATCAGGCATAGTCATTTTCATAATTTAAAATTAATTTTACCAGATATTTGCAGTTTATTCTTGATGAGGAAGTATGTTTTTCTAGCAGCTGAATAAAACTTTTATTTATTTACTATCATTGTTTTATCATTGGAAGTTAAAATTTATTTCTATGATGAGCCAATACATGTTTTTGAATTTCAGAATCAGGTTTTTTAATGATTATACATAATTTGTATTTAAAAAATGTGAAACACTTACTGAAGGTGTTATGTGACACTGTAATACAGATTAGTTGTCTGTTTAAGGTACATTCATAGCAAAACGCTAATGAAGTCATTCTTTGTTTCTCAAATAAAAGTTCAGCCTTGTGTGATCTATATCATTAGGAAGAATTTGCAAAACACTAAAATCTATCCTTAGGAATAGTAACTGCACCCGAGACAAAAAGGTTTAGTGTGGGACAGGACAGATTTTTCTCAAACAAGTGGTCCATGATTTTACCTAACCATGTCACGTTAAGTCAAAACACATACAAACTATGGAGTGCTACTTTAGTTGATCAAATCACAGAAACGGTACGACAGATAACGGTATGAAAGGTTTATCTAAATACATTTCATAACTTAAAGTTCTGCCTCAATAAGACTTTCTGTTCAGAAGAAGTAGCTTTAAAAGTTTTTCATGATGATCTATAGGCATGTTAGATCAGCTGAGCCAACGAAATTATCAGGAGGTGAACATCATTTAAACAAAAAACAAACCAAAACTACAAAATGCAAGTTTAGTTTTGTCTGATGATTATTTCATTCCAAAGATTTTATTCATCACATATAAAGATGCTAAAAAGAAGTTCCAAGCTTCAAATAAACAAACATTAGACTACCGTAACACACTATTTGGCACATAATATATGGTCCCTATACTAATATTGATCTTCATGTTATTAACTTCTCTATATAGATGTATGTATGGAATTCAACACAGAATTACTGGCATGATTGACACATACTTTACAAAGGTGACACAGTTCCTACTTCAAATGTTTTAATGGCATATGACTTCATAGCCTTAAATACTTCAACAACAGAAAGTTTTAAAGTAAAGTGATCCAGGACTTGAGAATTTTCATCCTTTACAGCTGTGTGATACATCAATTGCAATGTTTTTCATCATGAAACATTTTATATTCTGTCTTAATTAATTCAAAATATGTCATGAAATTTATACATTCTCAAATGGAAACTACAAATACAGGTATACAAAACACTTGATGATTGGCTGATTTGGTGTGCAAGTCCAAAGCAACACAGTAAACCACATGTATAAGCAATATTCTAATTTCCTTTGGTTGTAAATAACTTTTTCCACATTTCTTTCTTTCATATAACAATATATTTATATTACTGTAACAGGGGACAGGAATAGAGTGTTTCTGTGAGTAACCTCAGATTACAATAATAGGTGTCTGGTTAAATGCCCCCAGTTTTGGGTGGTTTGTGTCTGCCTATGCTGTCATGGTTTTCTTCTTGAGCAAGATGTCTTACCCCAATTGCTCTGGGTAGAATATGTTAGGCCTTCTGTCTTTTGTTCAGTGAGGCAACCACCAGCTACTACGAGCAGGATGATAAACCCATAAAGCATTTCAGAACTAAAAAAAAACTTTTATACCCATCAAACAATTATAAATTGTACTTGCAATTTGTAAAGTATGCATTTGTAAAAAGTTTTTTTCAGTATTAATGTCCGTATCACAAACGTGCTCCAAAAAGTGACTATCAGCTAAAATCACTCTGCTGTTTTTTAGGTATCACAAGCTCAAACACAGTGATCTTTAGCTGACTTCTCACTACTGTACTTAAGGTATCACAAGCTTTGACACAGTGATCATCAGCTGACTCCTCTCAGCTTTACCTATGTATCACAAGCTCCCATACAGTGACCATCACCTGACTTTGCCCTGCTGTATGACATGTTTCCACACAGTGACTATCAGCTGACTTCACCTTACCAGACTTTAGGTATCACAAGCTCCCACACAGTGACTATCAGCTGACTTCACCTTACCAGACTTTAGGTATCACAAGCTCCCATACAGTGACCATCAACTGACTTTGCCTTGCTGTATTTGCAGTAGTTTACTCTGTATAAAGGCAGCTATTATACTAATATTGCCATCATCATGACGCTGTATAAAAGGATGTGCCTGTAAAGATAAAAAAATGTTTAAAATGTCAGACATACATTATTTACCACCTTTACTTTTAGGGATATGCAAACAGTACATATATGAAGAAACTGATTGGCCATGTAGCATATATTGACTTTGATAAAACCTAAGACCAATAATCTTAGTTTGAAATGTTACACAACATAAGTCATATTATCAGCAGGGTTTCTTTCCAAAAACTTTTTTATTATCAGCTTACAATTGAGACAAACATTTTAGAATGACTACTGACCTTTAACAATTCTGATGTCAATCTGTGTGCTGGTGACTTCCGCATACTGGTACATTAATGAGAAAATATACATATCAAATTTTGATAGATGATGAAAATTTTGCAAAAAGCTCTTTCATTTTTCTGCAGTCTCTCAAAAGAAACACTCTGGTTTCACTTTTCTCTGTTAATGTTATTTTGTTGCTAAAATTTCTGTTTATTTCATGCTTTAAATTTTATTTCTTTGATGTGTAAACATGTAAATAGCACACCAATGAAATGGACAGTAATTTTGTCATTGAACAATATTTTAATAGAACCACTTTACCAGTTTTCTACAAAATGTACGAAGTCTGGAGAAAAGTTGGCAGCAGGCAATCCTGGTGGCTCCTGAAACACAAAAAATTGTTTGATCCTGACAGGACAGACATCAATGCAATGCTAAAGATTATTTATCTTTTACAGCACTTGTCAATTTCATTTCAATTCCAACAGGTTTAATATCAAAATGATCATTTTTTCTTATATTTTTCTTTTCTATTTTCTTTTTACTAAAACCATGTGTTTTATTTTGCATTGCTCAATCAATTCTATTACGTCTTTTTTTATACTCAATATAATTTTTGTATGAAGTTCATTCCTTTGAAATGCAATTTGCCGCAATGGAAAAATAACAAGGCCAATACATCATCATATGTATCCTGTTATAAGCCTAAGGGTCCAACATATTACTTCTTATTCCAAGTCAGATGATTGGGTTATTAATGGACCTCTGGGAGCCAAGACATATCTTTTTACTCAAAGGGGCCAACACAATACTTCTTACTCAAAGGCCAATAGTTTGATTATCATAAAACCCCATGGGGCCAACAAGTTACTTCTTACTCAAAGTCAGATGGTTGAATTATCAAAGAACCCTTAGGGCCCAACAAAATAATCCTTACTCAAAGTCTGATGGTTGGATAATTACAGGACCCTAGAGGCCAACACAATATCCCTTGCTCAAAGCCTGATGGTTGGATAATTACAGGACCCTAGAGGCCAACACAATATCCCTTACTCAAAGTCTGATGGTTGGATAATTACAGGACCCTAGAGGCCAACACAATATCCCTTACTCAAAGTCTGATGGTTGGATAATTACAGGACCCTAGAGGCCAACACAATATCCCTTGCTCAAAGCCTGATGGTTGGATAATTACAGGACCCTAGAGGCCAACACAATATCCCTTACTCAAAGTCTGATGGTTGGATAATTACAGGACCCTAGAGGCCAACACAATATCCCTTGCTCAAAGCCTGATGGTTGGATAATTACAGGACCCTAGAGGCCAACACAATATCCCTTGCTCAAAGTCTGATGGTTGGATAATTACAGGACCCTAGAGGCCAACACAATATCCCTTGCTCAAAGTCTGATGGTTGGATAATTACAGGACCCTAGAGGCCAACACAATATCCCTTACTCAAAGTCTGATGGTTGGATAATTACAGGACCCTAGAGGCCAACACAATATCCCTTACTCAAAGTCTGATGGTTGGATAATTACAGGACCCTAGAGGCCAACACAATATCCCTTGCTCAAAGCCTGATGGTTGGATAATTACAGGACCCTAGAGGCCAACACAATAATATCCCTTACTCAAAGTCAATGATAGACGAACAAGAAGAGAAAGCTATGGATTATCACTAGAAAATACTAGAGGGATCATGGTGCTCACCATTGTTTGATCTTTATTTGTTCTTTAAGTCAGATCTTGTTCATTTTTTCTCTACTCTCCTCTGTTTTTGCTCATAATGATATAAAATTTTAACATTCCTTTTCAGAAAAAATTATAATAATCTGGGGAAATTAGATATCATTTACTAATACAAGAGAGATTCATTCAGCACTTCTCAAGAAATAGCTATGACAAATTTTACAAGGCAAAATCCAAGGTGGCTGTCTGTCAGCCATTTGTTTCTCTGATCAGTCCCAAAATCAAAAGATCACAACTAAAGAACAAGGATTGAGAGAGATCCATTTGATCAGTCCCAACATTAAACAGGTACAACTAGACCAATGTCGAGGAAGGGCCCCGCATAATACCTACCCCTTATGATTGAGTTTCTTAATATTAAGAAATATATGGACAGGTGTCAAGTATTGAAAGCAACTTTCATCAAAATCCAATGAAAATGGACAGATGGACAGATATATGGATCGACGGACAGGGAAACGGACAGGGTGAACATTGAACTCGAATGAGGGGCTTATGTACCAAGTATCACAAAGCAAGGAAGATATTCTCTGTAAAACATTCAGCCAACAAGGTGATTACGAGGGACTTATGTACCAAGTATCATAAGCAAGTTTCAGAAATCCCATCATTCCTTCTCAAGATATCGCGTGGAAAGCGAAACCGCAGACATGTAAAACATTCAGCCAATCAGATTGCAGCCGCATCGCGAACTTGAGCAAGGGACTTATGCAAGTATCATAAGCATGGCCATCATTCCTTCTCAAGATATCGAGCGGAAAGCGAAACCGACAGACATGTAAAACATTCAGCCAATCAGATTGCAGCACATTAAAAGGGACCAAGGGAAAGCTACACATGAAATTTGAGAAAGATCATCCATCCAGTACTTCCCAAGAAATAGTGATCACAAAATATTTATGGACAGACAACCACAGACTATGGACGTAGGGCAATTTGAATAGCCTACCATCAGATATCTAATATGAGATCCTTTATTTATCTATCTATATATATAAAGAGTTACATATGTGCTCTACTTACCTCGGATACAATTACGTTCAGAAGGTGTACTGGCTGAAAGAATGTAAACTTTCTAATTAATGCCATGAACTGATACATGTACTTTAATAATTACAAAACATTTCAAAATTCATTTGAATAAAAGTCATTGACGGTAGTCATTTTATTTTAACTTCATTTAAAAGAATATTTTCACATTACACGAGGCCCATTGCTCTCCTCACTTTGCTTGTCTGAAACTGCTTCTTTAAAACAAACCATTCATATTTCAGACCAAATCATTCCTACAGGGGGGGTAGGATTTTACAAATTTGCTATTTCCCCTATTGGGCCATGCCCCTCCATACCTCTCCCAGGGGTCGGAGACCCACTGTTATACAAAATTGAATCCCCTTCCCCCAACAATGCTTCAGACCAAAATCCAATCATTCCTACAGGAGAAGTAGGATTTTAATGAATTTGCACTATTTGGGCCCCACACCTCCTGCCCAGGGGGCCGAGACCCACCATTTACATAAAATTTGTTCCAATTCCTCCATGGATGCTTCTGACAAAATTTGGTCAAAATCCAATCATTCCTATAGAAGTATGATATTAAAGAATTTGTCCTATTTCCAATATTTTACCCTGCCCCTCCCACTCCATGGGGTCGAGATTATCAATTACACTATATAAACAAATTATGAAAAATCAGCTTTCCTCTTACCGTAGCAAAGGACTTTGGCTAAAAAAGAAAAGAAAAGAATAGATAAATCAATAAAGAACAAACTCTCATAATGAGGTGTTTACATTTAAGTCCAGAATTCTGTACCAGTAACACATATAATATAATATATAAATATATTTATTGGGCTTTGGCTTTTGGAAAATGTTCTTCTTTTGAACATTTTTGTTTTCTTGATCAGAACATTTTGACAAACTTCCTTGTATTGAATAATATCAAATTTTCAGTTGAAAAACTAACTTTTGCATCAAATGATTTGATCAATGCAGTGACTTATCTACAAAAAAGCTCTGAGGCTACAACAGAAAGGAAACATTTTTTATACTTACATTCCCATATGGAATTTCTCCAGTAGCAAGCTGAAGGACAGAGAAAACAGAAACTACATTTTGTGATCAAGAAATATGTCAAGCAGTTGCTATAACATTGATAAATCACATTCAATGATCTGTTTAAATAGTGTTTTTAATCATCTACCTTTTTTCTTTTCTTAACAAAAAGATTCTAACAAGTTTTAACGCTAAGTACAATGCAAGATAAGCAATAAAACTATAAGACGAAATAATTGCCCACCAACTCTTTATTTATACACAACATATTGTTGGCAAGACTCAAGAGAGTAAGTGACAAGATAACATCACATTTTAAGATTTGTACAGAGAATTCATAACAAATAAAATGTGAACTCCAGGTATACAAATTAATCTTTAGAATATAAAATTGTCCTTCTCGCTCCTTTTTCTGCAACTAAACAACAATTATCCTAATTAATAATCAACATATAAACTTTCTATATCTTAATCTAAAGAGAAGTGTGAAAACAAAAATCTCACCGAAAGGAAAAGTATATTCACTACTTACAGCCTAAATCTTATTTCAAGTAATAAAAAAAAAAGAGATAGAGAAAGAATGAATACATTTTAAAATATATATTTACTTCAAAGAGTGTGAATCCCAGGCTCCAAACTTCAGCTGGAGAGCTGTATTCTTCTCCTCGTATCCGCTCTGGCTGTGGGATATAAACATTATGCTCTATACTCCTTTTCCAAAACAAATAAATTTCTACAGTTCTTCTTGTTTACCTTCAAATATTCAAATAAAGTGGTAACTACACAGTTCAGATATTCACTAAACAGAATCTCACATTTCAGTCAATTTCATTGAGATTCATAAAATTATGATTGATATATTTGTTTCAGCTTGCATTTGGTAGGTGCAAAAATTCAAATTTGCCATCAGTCTTGTAAATCTCTAAAACAAACGGAAAAAAATATAAGATTCTATTTATCACATAGATAAAAATAACAAATATTTGTACTTAATGTAACTTAGTGTTTGGAGTGAAATTTGGACCTGGATTTAATATCATTGCTATAAAGAAGATTTTTACTGATTGTATCACAGTTTGTTTCATTACGTAAGATGTTTACATTAGTAATGACACCATACCTGATGATTCAACAACATGGTAACAAAATCTTAACTAAACTAGAAAAAAATTTCATAATGGACATAATTGCAAACCAGAATTGGATCAGCATTAGTACCGGTACGTAATGATGATACTATGGGGTAAAGAAGAATCAAATCTGTTGAGAGGTTCTCAAGATATGACATTGCTTTGTAACTGAACAGGATGCGACAGACAGACATGGGTAATACTACTGTCTACACCTCCCTCTCATAAAATGGCAGGGGTATAAAAAACTTATTGACAGCAGGGTAGATACTCATATGTCTCAAAAATATATACATGTTCTGGTGTAAAGAAATACTACTTACTGCCATGTAAGCATTGGTTCCTACATATGTCCTAGTGATGGATTCGATCAGCTGGAAACAGGAAAGACATGTTTATCTTATCATTCAATATCACACATTTAATGGGATTAACTCAATTCTATCGCACTGTATTTCATATTTGCATTGAATATTAAGACAACCCATAATGATAGTATCTTCGTTGACGAGAAGTCCCTACTAAGATTGGGTTACAAACTGACATAAATATCTAACCAGCGTATACACTACAACTGATCATCAATTTTTCTAGCCAAAAAACTTATCTCATCTAGTTAAACATTTGAAGTTCTATGCATAGATATTCAATAATTTTCATACTTCGACATTGTAACAAAACATAACTGGTGCCACAACCTTTAAAAGGATCATTCCTATAATTAAGCAATTGCTATCTTTGAACTGGTAAACAATTTTACAACTATTTTATTGATAACATTTGAGTGAGACACTTTAAATAGAATATGAAATTAAAACTGAATTCATCCTAAACATCCAAATTTTATGATATTTCTTTTTGCCAATGTCTTTTTATGAATATAAGTTGTTTTTGCAATCATGTTTTGTCCTAAATGTTTTCAACCTCAGATCTCACTGCACTTACCTGAACACTAACTCCAAAATCACATAATTTTACTTGGCCAGAAGTGTTGACTAGAATGTTGGACGGTTTAATATCTGTACAAAAACAAAAACAAAATGCACAGTGTTTATTACTTCTTTAGAACTGGTGTATATAACAAGGATTACAATATATGTCAAACCTTCATCAAAGAAGTCATATTAAAGATAAATCAAAAATCTGATTTTGCGGAAATTTTTTCCAGAAGAAGACATCTTCACATCCAAGAGCTATAACAGTTACAACAGTATCAATGTGTCAATATGTCTGTTTAAATGATCACCAACATCTATTCTAGTTCTGCTGGTATATTAACTAATGCAGTTTTATTGAATTGTAACAAGTAAACTTCCCTAACCAGACTCAAAGTTTGTGAATTAGGTCCATTACCTTATCTACAGGATAATGACCATGAGTAGAAGTTTGGTCATTCCTAAACAGCATGTGGTAAGTAAATGGTAGATGGATGTTGAGTGGATGGTAAGTGGATGGTGATTTGGATGTAAGTGGATTGTAAGTGAATGGTGGTTGCCCTCACCTTCCTATTGTAAACTCACCTCTGTGTAATATTTTGAGACTCCACATGTAACACAATCCCTGGATGATGTACACTGCCATACGTCCGAGCACAGGCTCTGGTACCTGTCCGTAACGGTCCAGTGACCCACCTATGACACAGATAATGTTCCTTTACATTATTTTTTCTGATGTATTTTGTATGATCACAAATAATATCTCATTCAGTATGAAAAGGATGTGTCAAAACAAAAGAGTCCACTTACCATCCATATATTCTGTGCATATGGAAATTCTATTTTCAACAAAGAATGCCTTGTAGAAATCTATGATGGCTGGAGAATTGCACTGTCAAAAAATATAAATAAAGGAAAAATAATTTATATTGAAGCAAGTGAAGTATATTAAAAGTCATATTATACACAGGTACAAGAAGTACAAGAAACAAGAGAAATGATGCAAGAATCTGTGAAACATATCAAAATACAAATTATAAGCATATCAAAATATATATCATATTGATAAAGTTCTACTGAAAAGTACGTTAATGTAAGAGAATTAAGAATTATGATCAGTTAAGAAGTATTCCCATTAAAAACTAGGAATAAGCTGAGTAATTAATTCACTTCACTTCCAATCCCCTCTCTACAACCCACTCAACTCCATCATTTCTACTGTCCTCTGTGTCCCACCCTCTCTAATCCAAGCAATTCTTTATCTCTCATACTTACACATCACCCTATACCCTTCTATCCTCATTCATTCTATCAATTGCTTCTCCATCCCACTCAATCCTAATTCACCCTATTCCTTTCCATTCATCCCTGTCTCAGACTCTCCATCCAACTCTATCCTAATTCATCCTATTCCTTTCCATTCATCCCTGTCTCAGACTCTCCATCCAACTCTATCCTAATTCATCCTATTCCTTTCCATTCATCCCTGTCTCAGACTCTCCATCCAACTCTATCCTAATTCATCCTATTCCTTTCCATTCATCCCTGTCTCAGACTCTCCATCCAACTCTATCCTAATTCATCCTATTCCTTTCCATTCATCCCTGTCTCAGACTCTCCATCCAACTCTATCCTAATTCATCCTATTCCTTTCCATTCATCCCTGTCTCAGACTCTCCATCCAACTCTATCCTAATTCACCCTATTCCTTTCCATTCATCCCTGTCTCAGACTCTCCATCCAACTCTATCCTAATTCACCCTATTCCTTTCCATTCATCCCTGTCTCAGACTCTCCATCCAACTCTATCCTAATTCACCCTATTCCTTTCCATTCATCCCTGTCTCAGGCCCTACATCCAACTCTATCCTTATTCACCCCATTCCTTTCCATTCATTCCTGTCTCAGACTCTCCATCCAACTCTATCCTTATTCACCCTATTCCTTTCCATTCATTCCTACCTCAGTCCCTCCATCCCACTATGTCCCTATTATCTGCCTCTCCTTCCACTCACCCTTAAACTTAAACCTATCCCCATTCATTCTATCACTGCATGTCCTCCATTCCCTTTCCTAATTCCCATTCTCATTCCCTCCACCTGATCCTGTCCCAATTCATTCTACCATTTGTCCCTAATACATGTTACCAAATCATTTGCCTTTCATATTTATCATCCTACCCCAACCCCTTCACTCTCTTCCCTCCCAATCATCTTGCTCAAGATATTTCCATGGGTTATCACTGATAAAAGATGTCCGCCTATAATTACCTTGCTGAGTATTTCTAATTCTGAGATGATCTGTCTCTGAACATCCACATCTACATCTAGCTTCATCACCTACAACACAACAAACATTCCTGTGTGAAGATAATGTGTACAGCATCTTGCGTATCACATTAATCCTGCAATGAGCAGATGCCTTGTAACAAGTCAACATCTATCGCAGGCTAAACATTATTGTTATCATCAAACCTACCTACTTTGGGTCCAAAGTCATAAAGTGAACCAGTAATAGAACTGTATATGGTATTTTTCTGCTTACTTCAGGCATGGAAGTACCAAAACATTCCAGATATTTTTGATTCATACATAATGATTACAGTAAGGTTGATAATTGTATCAGTAAGGTTATGGTAAATTTTACACTGACATGCACAATAGTGCCAGTGAGTTATGAATAAATCTAGCCTTGTCAGCCATAATGGTGCATGTAGGTTTAGGGTAAATCTTACCTTCACAGCCATAATTGTGCCTGTAGGTTTATGGTAAGCTCTGTAATAAGAGATAGTAAAAATTGGGATAATATACATTTAATCAATTATCTGAAACCTGAATACTTTCAGAATACACAAAACTGTTTTGTTAATTGGTTTTGTATTTGTAAGTATTTCCCTGTTTTCATTCTAATTCATTTCAAATATGCATATTAGTGACTTACATCAATGAGTAAGACCTTGCATGAATTTTAAAGTGCTTGGGAAGCATTCCTAGGTCAGCATTCACACTATTTGTTTATATTCTCATGACACCTTGTACATTATTGCTCTTTCATTATCCAAATTACACTCATCTTGTTATAGTTCCCTCACTATTGATACAAGTTTCAGACAGAGTGTTCCTACATCATAACTAACATTCTCCTTGTGTCCAGCTGACAGACAGTCTATCATTGACGAGTTTTATAACATCCATAAAACCATTTTTAGAGAATTTCAAGTCCATAAACTGCCATATGATCCACAGTCCTATGCAATATCAGTTTGTATTCATCACAGACAGGCATATATCAACCTTACCAGTTCACAAGAAGTGTCCATCTTACCTATGAACAAGTCCACCATTGCCCTTTCCTAACAGATCCAACACCTGTAGATCAGAGTCACCTATCACCATGTTTGACAAGATCTGGCGTAGACTGGCTCCTCCTGGTGGCTGATAGTTGTTGGGTGGTTGCTGATAGCCTGTTTGCTGAACCTGTTGTTGTTGCTGTTGTTGGGGTTGGTACTGGTTCTGTTGCTGGTTACTTACCGTGTTTGTGTTCTGACTGCAAGAGAAAATGTGTATGACCTTGAAATATGTTAGGAGTAAGAGATGGAGCAGATGAAATTTCAAGTCAAAATCATACTCAATTAAAGATGATCAAATATCTCACTGCATTTGACTTTATCTCTACCTCTGTGGGAGATTCTGGGTCATACAATGTGTATTTATCAACGAATTATCACTGTCCTGTAAGGTTTCAGGCAGAAGACAAGAAAATAATAGCTGCTTCTAATGCAGCTAATATGATGGCATCCATGCCACAAATGCTATCACCTTCAAACAAAGTGCTGAACCAGTAGATCATCAACTTATTTTTCAATTCTCTATCTGTCTGAGAAAGATGCCATCTGATTGGATGATTAGGAAAGATGAAAACCAATCAGAAAAGGTCATACAGAATCCAGAACTCACCCCACAGTAGGCTTGACCCCTGTTACAAGCTTGGCTGGTTTACTTGTGGACTGTTTATCTGTTTTGATCTGTAATCCAATTCCAGAAATTAGATCAGTGAAACAAAAATAGAGAGGACTCTATTTATAAGTAACTGATCGTTTTATCAAGAGGGACCAAATCAAAGATTTTATCCGTATATATAACTGCATTTATTCTGCAATAACCAAAGGCACAGAATATTATACATAAGTTTTCACAATGAGCTTATTGTAGAACAATAATGTAACATGTTGACATTTCTACTGAAAATTCTACAGATGTGGATGATCTTTTTAACAGACATATGCTTCTTTCTGGATAAATACAGTATTATACATTTTTCCCAGTTCAATGAAGTAACTGATCAGAGGAAATTACCTTCAATCCATGAATATTTCTGTTTTTTGCTGTCTTCCCCACTTAAAAAAATATATCAATCATATGAAGCAGTATTTCTATGCAAAGCAAATGATGTTAATAATCAACATTTAAACACTTGTCAAAGTGAAACCGAAATACAGCCTCAGTCTCCTATATGATCATTGGAAAAAAGTCAATCACTCTTAAAATCTGGCTCCTTTCTATAAAATAAAACTGAATTCTAGGCTGTCTGATAATGAATGTTAAACATAACTGTGACGCATAACTTTCTGTTACAATCAAGAGATTTTCAAAGATATCCACACATATTTATAGAGTGCTAGAAAAAGTCAAGATATCAGTAAAATTTTATAGTAAACAACTGAGGAATTATATACATGTAAATTATAATCTTTTGATGAAATAAGGATAAGAAGGGATCTAAGGAATTAAGTCATCATTAGGACTGCTTTGTACAAAAAAAAAAAAAAATGTTTGGTTTTAAAATGGTTTAATATGTTTGGTTAGTGAACTGTTGACTTTACTTATAGGCATTATATAAATACAGTAACAAACCTCTGGGGTAGATGATCAGTGGAGGGAGTAGTCCCCGTACCATGTCTTCTTCACTGAGTAAGCTAAAATACTGCAATTAAATCATCAATATTAATAATATATTGTTTTAAGTTTATCTTCTTAGTCATAATTGCGGACTCTTTTTTGATTCTGTGATATAAAAAGGACAGTTATCCAATCAGACAAAATACGACAGGATGAAATACATAAGTAATGACAAATCACAAAAGTTTCAACATATTCAAAGTCAAAATGATTTTTGACCTCAATTTTCACAGTAATAATGCAAAATAAATATACAGGATCTTGCAGGATTTTTCATTTGATTTGCGAAATTTATGAAATAAGTCTAAGGGTTTAGGCAAGATAGAATGAAAAATTTGTGATATAAGTTTCATAAATCCCCTATCTAATGGAAATACATTAAAGATCCTTTGTTTGACATGATTGCTTTTTCATGAAAATATGGAAGAAACAGACATGATTTCTATATCATGTCTGCTCTATATGCAATAAACCCTACTATACCCTTAATGTAAATAATATAACATACACTTTAAGTATAAATAGACTAATGAAGCAAATGAGTATCAATTGTCACAAAGCTGACATCCAATATCACCTATATATTGTGGTGTCAGACCTGGGACACATGTATCTGTATACTGTAAGATGTCAAGGAGGTCCAAACTTCTTCCCAGACTGATTATCGGGGGGCATGTGTGTTACAGAACAATGCTACAGCATTTTTTGTCATTTCACATGAACGTACAATATATACTTTTGGGCTTATTTTCAGATGTGGGTTTATTAAGGGCTATATACACTATATATCTAAACATATAACTTTCACATCCACAACATTACAGGAGTTGTCGTCTCACCATCTGAAACATTGTACTCATCTCTTCATCACTCCTGACAGTGATCCTGTCTCCTTCCTCATCCTCATCTGAAAACATAAAAAAAATATTCTATACCTTAACTTTTACCATAAATATTTCAAACTGTAACTTCTACCATAATAATTCCTTACATAACATTATGAAAATGCTAATATAAATACACACTCAATAGACTAACCAATTTGTATCATAATTACTATTAACATTAACTTCTAACGCAACTACTCTAATAAATACTTCAAACATCAACTTGCACCTTAAATTCTTCAGACTTCAGCTCTATAAACAAAACTGATTCTGTACCATAATTACTCCAATCATTTAATGCAACTTCTATTGTAAATAGCCCCATCTTCAACTGCTATAAAAACTTGAAACATAAACTTCTTTTGTAAATACTCCAAACGTCAAAACCAACCATACATACTGTCAATCTTGGATGTTTTCACTGTTAGTCAAACTTTCTTATTTTATAAATATAATCAAAATGGACCATGGATGTGAATGGCAATAGTCTCATACTATTTCTAGACATTGTTAATGCTAATCTTAACGTTAATAAACACATTTTCCTTGGATTGTGTTGCACCAGGCTGATGATGTATAATAGATAGCACCCTCTTTGTAAAAATACCCCTTATGAATGGAGTATTAACTGCAATTATCATGTTTCTGGGAAAAATTTGTTCATACTTACATTCAAACGCAGTGATAGATGCCTGAGGTAAAACTTGCGAAATGACCTCCTGAAATAGATGTTATACACGCTATTTGTAATTACTATTAGTAGTCCAATTAAATGAAATCACGACAAATAATCCCAATATTGATAATATGATAGGCAACTTTTAACTTATGTCAAATTGCAAAGATTTTAACAAATAAAACAATAGCCTGTGATTGAGACAGTTAAATAACAAAAGGAAAGCATTGATAAAGACATGTATTTCTGACAGCAGAATACAAGAGGAAGTGGTGGGCATAAACTTAACCTCGACCTGGATCAGTATATCATTTACATATAGGCTTAGTGCAAGTTGGGTGACAATCATTGACATACACAAATAGACAAAAGATCTGCATTTTATAAACTCAAAAATGTAGCAATAAATGAATATTGCGTGCCTGATCTTGTAATAGAATGACTAATTAAGCATGGCCACGTTCCGGGGCATGACAGGTGCACTATCACAAAGTATCAGAAATAAGTTAGTAAGTAAATAAATGATGTAGCATTCACAAAAATATGCTAATATGGATAGAATAAACAAAATCTAAACCACAGAATTACTGGGTTTGCAATGGACTTGAATACTGAAAACTTCTTGTTTATCTGTTCAATCGTCTGCATTACGATACTAATGCTAGAGGGTGTGTTTCTTACTAATGCCTGGTGGAACGTAATTTCTCCCGGTTGTACCATCCAGTCCATATCCTGCTCCTGTTCTGTTCTAATTCTCACCGTAAACGGCGGCTGTGAATTCATACTGACACTTGTAGTCAAGTTAAAGACAGAGACTGAAATACACAGACCATTTTCTGGAAGTTATCGCTTCATTCCAAGGGAAGTAAGTCCTTCACTTCCGACAGACACGAGGAAAGGGGTAAAATACGGAATTTCAACCAACGCGTTCAGACCTGAAACTTATAGCAAAATTACCTGATTTGAGATTGGAATATTTAGTTGTTAACAGACAACAGCGTACAACTAGTATGACAATATATTACAAAAGGAACAATGGGGTCGCTGTGTAATCTGACTTCACATTGTGGTGTTAAGCAAATATTTGCACTACGTTTATTGCATATGAATTATCAAATATACCAAAGCACCGATGGTGTTATCCCAAATATATGGTTTATTTTACATAAGTACGATCTACAAAATTATATTTATGACTTTACAAAATCGGGTATGTTCCCGATGAAGTCTCATTGGAAACAAATAGTTAAAATGACAGTTTTGAGAAAAGAATAGAGCAATTGGGAATCTCGTTTGAATTCTACCAATGACTTCAGTTTTTCTGGCGCTTACTTAATGTTCGTTTAGTGGTACGGTATGTCAGAAAATGGCAACGTTATGGACAATTAATCCAGACTCTGAGTTATTATGTTTAAAATGTGCTAGCTGCTGTGAAGATGCTTTAGCACACTGCTACGTCGGTTGCCGCCATCCCATTATTGTAGATCTAAGGGGTACTTTTTCACCAAAATTGATAATGATTACCCGGTATCTGTTTATATATATATTGACAATTTGGAACGTGAACGTTTTATTACAACCCTGCTAGGGGCCGTTCCTATAGAACTGTAATTGTTATTCTCTAATGTTGTAGAATTCCAATCATTTAGATTGGATTGTTTTGTATTTATTATAAAAGTGTCCGGATTAACATTTAAATAAAAACTTCATTTATTTTACAACAATTGCGAAACAAGTTTTGTCAACTTATAATAATCACTCTTGTTGGCCCGGATGTAAGCGCGCGAGGGGTCTTATTGTGTGAGGAAATCGGAGTACCCGGGGAAAACCCACGTGGTCGGGCAGGTAACCCTTACCTTTTCACGTCCAGTTCCGGGAATCGAACCCCGGCTAGGTGAAAGGCGAGTGCGTTAACACTGCGCCACCCGACCACCCAATTAAATTAACATTTCAATGAAGCTTTAATACAGCTAGGCTGTTCACAATTATAATGCTTTGCAATTTACGCAGTGTCTTTATTTTCCCATACTTTTGATATATCTTCTTTTTTTCATTTGTGCACTCTATTGCTCATTATTATGTAAACAACTCTTATATTCTTTGATGCATTTTTCTTTCTTTTTTTTCTATTACACTTTCACCCTGATTTCTTTTTGTACACCCACTTTATAAATCACTGCTTGTTTACTATGTTTTTGTACTCTTCAATTATGGAGGAAATAAAGATATGAATGAATGAAAGATCAAACTAACGAAACTATTAAGTATCTAGTAAACAGATTTTCCCTAGATAACGAATGGTTCAACACTTACCTGTTAAATCAGGAGTCCAGGTTCCCAGTTGATTTTTATTCTACGATACCGTAGACGCTATCTCTTATCCGTTTGGCTTTTACAGACGATACAATTATGTATTTTTTCCAGTAACATCCAGTAGTGATGTTATTTCTCCGCGAAAGACACCCTTGAGAATGGAGATCGGATGGCACTCCACCACAGAGCTGAATCATATACATAAAGCTACACCCAAGTGTTATGATCACCACTTATCTGAAATGGGTGCGCATATTAGAATAACCAGTAGTTCCCTGTGTTTTTTATGCGAAACTTAAAAATATCCTCCATCAACATCAATAAAACAGCCTTTGTCAGACCAAAGCTGAAATACACCAGATCAGTAAGGGATCCTCGCCTTAAAAAGACATGTATCAAATTGATACAGTATTCCAGACTGTCAGATATGGATGACATGCTGGACCAGTCGAAGTCTTGGATATAGGCATTGTGATTCTCACCTGACTATGACGTGAGAAAGCAGCAATAAAACGTGAAATAAACAGAAACAATGTCATTACTGAGGAAAGCAGGGCCAAGTCCTTTCCTTTGACCATAGGTAAGTAATATCAAAGCTACCCAAATATCTAAACTGGAATACATGTAGTACAAAGTAATTATGGCAGGTGCAAGACAAGAAAAGGACACCATTTTTGAAGAGATTGAAATAAATGTTATATGGAAGGAAAAGGACCTAGTCTGCGATCTACAGTACTTGAAACGTTCACACCTTCCCTTCATCGGTAGTAATTATGGCAGGTGCAAGACAAGAAAAGGACACCATTTTTGAAGAGATTGAAATAAATGTTATATGGAAGGAAAAGGACCTAGTCTGCGATCTACTGTGGCGAAAGGATGTGTTGTAGTATGGTGACTGCTCTACATAGGCCTCACACATGCTACCTTGAAGTGGATGGCTATTAATGAATACAGTCTGACACCTTGACCACAGTGTTTTATTTCAGAAACAGTTAAAAAGAATGTAGTTCTGTCGGTTTCAACAATAACCAATTAATCAAATGTGGGAACTCCATACCAAAAGGGGCTTCCAGGAATGCTAGCAAGAAAAATGTACAATAGTTATCTAGAGGGATTTCAGAGCTCTGTCAGGGAAAAAATCAAATCTCGTTCTTTTGCAAGTCTCTTTACATCTCTTTAAAACAGGTTGCATAAGTTAATGGTGTACCGCTTGAAGTAATAAAATTTTATTCTGTACAGAGATGTAGTATATTATGGGAAGAATGATGCATCAAGAAAGTTTGCTAAGCTTAAACCGTAAAGAAGCTCAATATCCCAGGAAGGATATAACATTTCCAAAACATTTTAGACTAGGTGTAACGAAGTAAGAATACAACATTACATTGATTGTTAATCCAATTTATCACCACCTATCATCAACATGCGCAAATATAAAGAATTTCCATGTGTATAATTCTTGGTTATAGCAATCAGACTTCACATTAGGGTGTTCATAATGAAATGCAAAGTGTGCACAAGGAACCGTGGCATCTTTCATCAGAGTCGGTTTCTGAGCAGCAGCATCCTGAAATTGGATGTCAGTCTTCTCACCCAATACTGTATAAACAAAGGTTTTGGGATGAACTAGGAAAGGACAGTTGAAAATTTACACGGAGGACACAATGTAATTGCAAAATCGAAAATGTTGGGAGAGTACATAGTAATGGTAGACAGGTGTTCCTGCCATTGTCAACATTACACACAATTTTCACAAGTTCCCATACAAGTATGTAGGGTATGTAAGTAGAATGACGCTGTAATACCAAAGCCAGGATTCGCTTTAAGGCAGAGTTTTTGAAGCACATTATGGCACAATGAGGCTTGCAGGGAAATGTACAATTCTGCATACAAATCTTCGGAACATTTTCAATATCGGGGGAGTACACAATTCCAGAAGACGTTCTGTTGCGCATTCGGAAACTATTCGTTTCTAGACAATCCTGTATTCGAGTACCGATGTCATTTGATCTCCTTGTAGAAAATTCTCTACCCTACCCTAGACCTAGTACACAATAGTGCTTCTATATGTAAACACTTTGCTGTCGTTAAATGTCTTATAAGCTGATTAAATTTTTTCATATTTTTTACCAGTTTCTGTCTTGTATGAAAACATTGAAATGCCCCCGTTGATTGAAAAGGTGCAATTTTGTTTGGTATTGAAATATAAAGGTGTCCGGGTTGACAATCCTCAAATCCAAGCTTACGACATTAACACGTCACGGTCTATTCGATATATTTCAAGTCATATTCCCAAAATTACGATTTCCATGAAAGATGGCGATCGTAATTACGAGATGCAGGACGTAGTCTATGGTCGTGAAAATGACCTAATTGGAATATTGGGTTTCCTTGTGCGACATAAAGTTAGGTGTTGGATGCTTGTATTACTGGTGGTTTTGCGGGATTCATTACTTATTCTGGTATTTCTTTTGATCATATTAACCCCAATTCATGATTTGAAGCCTGAATTATGATTTTGTGAACATGTGGAGATTTTCTTGTTTTGACAACAATGAGCACTAACTTTAAGTTCCCTAGAACACAAACTTGTGTTTATGTTCTAAACTTTAAAATGTTTAAATTTGTGCCTTCAAATCCTGGTCATCTGTTCATGGGTCTTTATGCGCTTGGTCAACTAGACAGTCGCAGAATTTTACATGTACTTTCAAAGCAAGAGACCCAGCCATGTTTAGATCAAAAGATGGAATGGTAACACAAATAATCTACACAAGTTTAGTCTTGGACACTCAACAAATTTGTGGTTCTTCATCTGGTTTATCCGTGCCAGAGACAAGTGAAAGGGGGAAAATGCAGAATTGAACATATTCCATATCGTGGTTGATTTTCCAAGTGCAGCCTATACCAAGAAATTGCTAAAAAGCTGACACTTCATACATGATCACTCTACTGGTTGGATATTGTCATTATACCAAGAAATTGCTAAAACGCTGACACTTCAAACATGATCACTCGACTGGTTGGATATTGTCATTATACAAAGAAATTGCTAAAAAGCTGATGCTTCATACATGATCACTCGACTGGTTGGATATTGTCATTATACAAAGAAATTGCTAAAAAGCTGATGCTTCATACATGATCACTCGACTGGTTGGATATTGTCATTATACAAAGAAATTGCTAAAAAGCTGATGCTTCATACATGATCACTCGACTGGTTGGATATTGTCTATGTTTTTTGTCAATAGACTTTCATTCTGGTCCAAAATACATCAATATTTTGTAGCGTGGTCAGAAGGACCACAAAGTAAAGAGCTGAATTTGGCTCCTTCATTCATCAGTAGGACTGGTGGTTTAGGTCCATCCAATCATATTCTGCCTCCTCAGAAGTCATAACAAAGCCTGTTAAAGCCCATCATTTAAAACAAACTAGCTCCTGAAAGCAGCCAAGGTCTATGGTAATACATAAAGAACACAAAACAAACACATTTCTTCACATTTATTTCTTTGGGCAACTCAAGGAGTCGTAAGTAGAACCAATGATCTCAAAATGGTGTACAATTTCCGATATACTTACTTGTCCTCATTTAATTTTCAGTAATAAATTAACCAAAATAGTGAGCAATGTATGTCCAAATCGTAAGGATTTTTTCCCTTAGCACTGGTGTTTTTGGACATAGAAGTACCAACATAATCATATGCCTTATTCTATTAGCACAACTAAATCTGAGAAAGGGGTATTGAAAGACCATATGTTGAAACCAAAGGTGAACTGTTTGACATTTTAAGCACTATTCAAGTCAAAATTTGAAGTGTCACTTTACAATTTGTCGAGGTATTTGTCCAAGCCCGGAATACCCTCAGAGAGACCCTTTCGTTTCCTTGTTGCCACAACAATTTTTCCAGGATTGGAGTTCGGATCGTGTACATCTCCAGGCAGAATTTTCCAATGATCAAACACGCACTGTGGGAAAGCCTGTCCTCCTGTTTGAGAACGCAAATGCGCTGTAAATCCTGCAAATAAAAAGAGTTCCAAATGTTCACAACTGATTTCAACATATCAATGGATCTGATCTTCAAACCAATTTTTCTGAATAGTGTTGCTTAATCAACCTTGTAACTAAGAGTAAATAGGAGTGCATTGTAACAATCCTTTTTGTTGGGTAACACTCTTTGATAAATGTGTGAAATTCTGACACAGGACAAATATACCTCTACAGTTGGGTGAAAAAACTTCAATACATTGAAATGTATGATTCTTAAAACTAAAGATTTGTAAAGGGATAAGTTAGTAGTAATACATTGAAGATAATTCAGGACAAGGCAAAATAATAAATTCATAAGAGAAATTTGTATCATTAAAATTTGATTCATAGAAATTTTATTCAAATTGCATTGTACTTTCAGAAACCGAGCTAAACACCAAATTTTATATGTAGCTTCTAAACATCCCTAATTTTTGGGGTTGCTAGTGTTTTCTAAATGATGGGATATACGGAGGTGTCAACTACGTGATCTGGCTAATTCCAAATCTGCTTAATGTTGTCCGAACAAAATTAAGACATAACTTGAAAACTGTTCTTACCAAATGACTCATTTACAGGCAGGTAAGCTTTGACGGTATCTGTGGCACGTCCTACTGGTGCAGGTGTATGAATCTCGATCTCTCCACGCCTCTTGTTCAATGTAGAAAATACGCCACCAACAGCACATTCTGGTACCTGTTTAATTAAAAAGCAAATGTCAATAGTATGTAGTGGATGTAAAAATCTACAATGCTTTTCAACTGGAACCGATACAAATACACAAGTATGGAAATAAATTTCTTGCCATCCAGGAACGAATGCCAAAAACAATATTCAAATATCTTGAAGCATGAAAACAAAAAAATTTGGGCAAACTTAAATATCACGCACATGGTTCAAGTACATGGGCAAAAAAGGATCAATGTTACCAATATAAATTTACCTCAATTTCTACAAGGTAGATTGGCTCCATTATGGAAGGCTTAGCTGTTAAGGAACAGGCATATAGGACACGCCTGGCTGTTCCAATGATTTGTCCACCACCACGATGGATGGCATCAGCATGGAGAGTTACATCATGGATATCGTATCGCACGCCACGAACGTTTTCTTCACAGAGTACACCCTACAAAAGAAATACACAAATAATACCAATAACAAGTTTGAATATTAAGTACTAAAATTACACATTAAGAGGGTTTGTTTGATCATTCATACAGTCAACTTTAGAACCGTTAACAATGGCCATGCTATATGCCCTTCTAGCTTTGGGCTGGCCGACATTTTTTCATTTTATCGCAACAACTCGTATTGCAAGTTGCAACAATACATATTTATTGGGAAGTGCATAAAATCGAATACAGTTTTTTCTTACTTCTTGTGTTAGCAGGGTTCTCTTTCATTGTATTTTGTAGAATATGGTGATAATTCAATCTTTTGTTAAATTAAATAGTTAGAACACAAAACTAGCATCACCCTACAAACACATGATACTTATACACAGGGCAATAAACCCAGCAAGCAATCCTGTAAAATGTGCAGCAGGGACTTTTTAATATGGTATTAGTACACTTTGTAACCTTGCCTACACAAATCAGCAAAGCCTTAGTGCTCACCTCTTTTGTTGCCCATTGGAATCCAGCAACAACACTGTCCTTGATTTCATTAAGGTACTGCACTCCCTTAGTTACATCTGTCAACAGATTTGGACCAGTGCCTTCTGGTCCAAAGCACCAGATTTTTCTGGCCTCAGTTGGGTCCATTCCAAAGTTATCGGATAGATATTTTCCCCTTTCTTTGAAGTCTTGTCTTGGTGTGACCAGTCCCTGAAAGTTACCAGCAAAGCATTCAAAAGTCAAGAAAAGGTCCCAACAATAGTGAAGTTTGACCACCAACATATAATCCTTGACAAAATCTGAACCAGGTTAAAAGATTTTAGGACACATGGTGAACTAAATCTATTAAATATGTGAAAAAGCTTGTACCAGTATACAACTAATTTGTTCTGAATGTAAGTATTAATACAAAAAGCAATCTCAATAATGTCTTACTTTTTGTTTCCCAGTCGTCATCTAAATATAACCATTTTATAGTTTAACAATCACGTTACATCATAATGGCTTTTAAAATAAAACATGTAAATCTATATATATTTAACCTGGCTACGGAATGCATATGACCAATTCTGCATCACAAAACAGTTTTTTTTGTTTTGTTTTTTTTAAATCTTAAGCCTTTATTTAAAGCTGATAAAAGCAGACACCGTTTACTTGCTAGTTGTTACCCATAATTGTCCCCATTCCCCCTTTTTGCCTTTTGAAGAACCAACAAGAAACAATAAACAATGTTGGAAATAAGGAATGTAACAATAAGGACATAACAACTGTACACTGAATCTTACCCCGTCAATGGCTTCAGCACAGCCTTCTGGAAGTGGTCTGGCTTTCATATACAACCTGTTATGTTTGTTTGGGGACTTGGAAAGACATGTCACACTAGATTCATCTCCAACGGTTTCTCTGTATGATACAACAGGGTCACTCTTTTTAATGGGAATACCAGCATGGTCCTCCTCCAGATCTTTTAAGCAGATCTCCAGATGGAGTTCTCCAGCTCCAGCAATGATGTGTTCTCCAGATTCCTCTGTTGTACACTGAAACAATTGCATATATTTGGTGAAAAACATTTCCATGATGATCTAAAGATTTAGTCTTTTTAGATTGGTTTTAGTAATTTACACAACAGAAATGAGATTATAGAACTCAAATGAAGCATAGCATAGTGTCTAGATGTGACTTGCATAGGAAGATGAAATAATAGTTGCAGCCTTAAATTTCTGCTCAAATTTATTCTTGAATTGACATTACTTTGTATCGATCCGTCCATGGTGCTGAACGGGCAACAACATGCTGTTGGAATTGCAGTGTTATAATAAATCCCTTCATTAAAATTTAGCTTGTCACAATGCTATGAGAGATAATGTAATCTTTACAGAAGTTACTGCATGTAATAGTGTTACGTGATCAAGTGATAAGACGAAACATGATCGCCAAAGTTTCCAGTGATCATCATACAATTGCATGTCCATTTTCTCCTATTGTGTTACTATAATTTTGGATATATTTCAGCACTCTCAACGATATACTCTGGTTTGCCATTTTAGACTTACCTGTACCATAGGATCAGACTTTGCAAGACGTTTCAGCCCTTCTACCAATTTTGGCAATTCAGAGGGATTCGAGCATTCAACAGCTACTCGTACAACTGGACTGACACTGAATTTCATCTGTTTCATGTTGTGAGCACCCTCAAAGGTTGTGAGGGTTCCAGTTTTTACCAAAAACTGGTCAACTCCAACAAGACCACAGATGTTTCCACAAGGTACATCTTCAATTGGCTCAATGTAACGACCCATCATCAAGATGGTTCTGAAATACAAAGTACACTATTTGATAAAAACTTCATTACAGCGATCATATCAAAATTTTTACACACAATTATTCATTTTCCATTATTTTTCAATAAGAATGTTATAATTGATAGCAATAATATTGATATAGTGTCTATACTAATGCCACCAAAAACAGTAATAATCTTTTTTTCTCTTTGTGTGTTTGAAATCATTGTCATGTGCAACAAATCTTCATAACATGAAGCAATGAAAGCCAAAAGAAAACAAAACAATTTTCATTTAGTTGCATACCGGGAAGAGCTCACTGGTCTTTGAAAACATCTTGCATAACAAAATACTTTTTTAAAACTTGTTTTACCTCTGCACAGTCTTGACATTTAAATCATCCTTCTTTCCCTGTACATAATTGGGGCCCATGATTCTTGCCTTCTGTCCAGTGGCAATGCATCCAGCGAAAACACGTCCAAAGGCATAGAAACGTCCCTTATCAGATGTTGGTACCATCTTGGACACGTACATCATGAGAGGTCCCTTGGGGTCACAGTTTTTCATTGCTACAGAAAAAGATTTTTGTCAATGTTCATGCACACTTTCCTCAGGAGTTTGAAAAGCAGGTATGAGTCATTACAAAATTAACAATAATAATCTTGTTTACTTTTTTGTCAAAAGACTACACCTAGCTTTACATTTAAAACATGCATGACACATTTCAGGTGATACAATAGCTAATAAACAAGCTCCTAATCTGATCCAGTGACACCAAGTATTCCAGTGTTTCAGCATTTGGTTTTATTTGGTGCTGTAAATGTGTATAAATTAGTGATATCCCATTCTTGTAATAGCCAAAGATGTTATTTCTTTAATGCAAATAAATACATGCCCATAAGAAGTTCTATTGTAAAGTAGTACAGATCACACCTGAAAAACATTTTTCTTTGATGAAGGTCTAAGATCAAAATTTAAAATGCATGTCAAACTGACCTACTTTTGGTACATAACACAATTAAAAAGCACTACAACCAATGTCTGGTGTTGACTGTCCTATGTAGGTCTTGTATCCGTGACCTAGAGGTGGAGGGCTAGTGATAAAGCCAGTCAGACGTCTTAACTACTCTGCGATCACAGCCTGTTGAAACCATGTCTTTAACCACGACGTGAATTAAGCAACATATTTTAAAAATATTATTTACCAACTGCAACTTCATCATCGGTAGGTCCTTCATACAGAGTATCAGTCCTGTAGCGCTGAGCAGTTACAGGGGAAGGCAGATGAATGACAATCATTTGGAGAAGGGCATCACCAGCAGGCATCCATTTTCTCATGACAAGCTACAAGATGAGCACAGCATTAACATTCTCTCAAAACATCTCTACCAATTGAGGCAAAGGCTGCCATTTTGGATTTTCCACACCAGACTGTTGAAAATGAGTTCCAAAGCCCAGAAAATCAAGAAAAACCATCCAGAATGAATCCTAAATTAATAGGTGCACATCTTCAACATATATATAAACATCCTACAAAGTTTCAAGCTGCTACGTCAAAAACTCTTAGGAGTTGATTCTAAAAAACAAAACTGGTACCCTTTCCCCTGCCAAACTGTGGAAAATGACCAAGTTCCAAAGCCTGGAAAATCCAGAGAAATGTCCAGAATGAATCCATAGTAGGAGGTGCACATCTTCAACACATATAGAAACTTCTTACAAAGTTTCAAGCCTCTATATCAAAAACTCTTCAGAGTTGATTCTACAAAACTGGTACCCCTATTCCCTGCCCGCCCACCCAAAATTCACCATACTTTACTTGGATTTGCACTATGTGCAACCTGGCCAACTATACAATTAAATTCTTCTAAGTGTCATTTAAAAATAAAACCAAACTATTTACATCTAAACAATAATCCCCCAAATGATCAAGTTTCCATACACTGAATGAAATGAAATGCAAGTGTACTTAGTTTTAAGCAGAACACCTCCAGATATTTTATACACACGACATACCTTGAGCAGTTGTTTTTCACGTAGGTCTTTTTCTTCTGAAGTAAGCTTGACTCCCATTTTTTCAACTAGTGTCAGGGCTTTGGCATGATCACCCTTCATACAGGTATTGAAAACCTGGAAAGCAAAAATTTACAGATAATGAATAAAGTTGTATAGGTTAGCACTCAGGATTGTTTTAAATGACTAAAGCAGAAATATTGTAACAATTCTACTCATCACAAGCCTTGTTCAAAGGATCAAGTGATTGTTCCCTCCCTACACAAGTAGGAGGTATATCACATTAAAATTCTAGGCCTTCTTGATTGTTAAATAAACTTTTATCATCTCAAATTGAGAACTGGCTAACTGAATATCAATAAACTGTCTTTAGTTACGCATCAACACTAGTGTTAAACACTTGCCAGGTAAATTGGATCCAAGATGTACTTGACAAATCCTCTGACAGCTTTTCCATCAGGTTCCTTGATCCACTTCTTGTTGCCTTCATCAAAAAAGTTGTTGCCCCAAAGTTTCTTCATCAACTTTTCCTGGTTCATCTTGAACTTAGTTTCATATCGGACAGCAAAATCTTTCAGAGTGAAGGCCCATCCATGAAGTCCAGACCCGAATCCAACAGTTCCTTGCTGGGGATCAACCTAAAATAAAAATTCACAGATCTGTCAAGTCTAGTTTATATGGTACAATGCTGTATCCCAATCCCTCATCTTATTTGATGGTCAGTTGAAGGCCAAATTTGCCGCAATTCACTAATAAAATTCAGACGTTACAAGAACATTAAACATGCAACAAACTTCACTCTTTGAGGGTATGTTTTTTCTACCTTCAAATAACATACAATTTCTTAATACATACACCAGTGAAATTTCCCAATGGGTACCTCCTTGATTCCAAAAACAATTTACATAAAAACAAGCAATGACAGAATTCAAATGTCTACATGGAAGAAATCTTACATCAATAACGCCAAGTGGACTTTCATCTGAAGACACCATATTGACAATTACGTTGACACTTTCAATAATTCTTTGAAAGGTTTGATAGAGGTCTTCCTGACCAATCTGTAGTGTGAGAAGAGCAAGGTCCATCTTGTTCATGAACAGAATTGGCCTGATTCTTTCAGCAATGGCCTGTCTCAATACTGTTTCTGTCTGTACACATACTCCTACAAACAAATGCGAACAGTGTAACTCTTATAGATTGCAATTCGTTTGACATTCTTTTTACATAATGATTATAAGAAAATTAAGATATGTCATGGTGAAAGAGATTAAAAGATTAGCATATTTTCACCCCACAGCAAGCCCAGTAATATTGCAATTTGAATAACCAAAAACCATAATGCAGGACTTTTAAAGAAACATTGATTTATGTATTAAAAGTATACCAGAAAGTATGTACAAATAGCAAGTTTCAAAGGCAAACATTCAAGAAATTAATCAGCTGACCTGATACACAGTCCACTACAACAAGTGCACCGTCAGTTACACGTAGAGCTGCTGTTACTTCAGATGAAAAGTCAACGTGACCCGGTGAATCAATCAAGTTGATCAGGAAAGCATTTCTCATGGTGTCCTCTTCTGGGTAAGTTTTCTGTTTGATGTACTTCATATCTGCATGGGCCAACTCGTAGTACATGGAGATGGCACTAGAAAACAAATTTGTTGGCAATAGTAGCAAACCCATTAACCAAAATACATACCCGTATCAATTTCTTAAAATGGCAGTTGTAATCTAATACTTCAATAGGACTGAAGCAGGAGATATTAAAATAAAGACGGTAACACAGCTGAAAATTTGGGGATTTCAATCAAGACAATATAAACAATACAACTACTTAAACTTATCATTTTGATCTATTGACAGTGTAGTTATTCATGTTGTAAAACGTACGTTGACTTAATGGTGATGCAACGATCCTGTTCATCCTTTCTTGTGTCTGTAAATCGTGCTTCTCCAGCCTTTGCACCGGCAATGATACCAGCTTTACTTACAAGCGAGTCTGTCAACGTAGACTTGCCATGGTCAACATGAGCAATCACAGACATGTTACGAATGTTAAATTTTTTGTCCATGATCTCACGGATCTGGTCTACTGTAAAGTTCACCTGCAAAATAAATTAATTGCATCCTGTAATGTTAGTTTAACCCATTTGGGATTTAAAGCAACGTTTCTGGTTTCATATTGAAACTAATGAGCGATATATTGGTTATTGCAAATGTATTTGTTACGACATATATATCCTCCAAATTTCAACAAATTTAGCTGATAGGGCTTTTCAGCTTATTGTATTCGAAATACTTAATACTGAAAAGAGAAAATGATTGCAAGACATGACATGTTCCCATGCATGCAAGAATCACAGCATAAGTTGTGAGATCTTTTGCCTTATCATCATCTTAAAGACTAAGAACTAGGAAGATGTCGTGATACTAGGGGTATGAACAAAATCTGTTTAAAATGTCTATGATATGAACATCTTTGATTCATAAAAGGAGGGACATGGTTAACATGACACCTCTCCCCCACCATAAAATTCTTGGTGGCATTAATATGTATAATGATGGTCTCTGCCAAGGCAATTTCCATCATAACCCAGTTACCTTGTTTGGCACAAGGAGACAAATCAACACACTGGTGTTTGTGTTTTAAATTTTTGACCAAAAATGATTTTCTTCTACTTATAAAAGGAATTTTTCTTTTTACATAAAAGTATTTACTTTCTAAATATTTATTTTCCTACAATTATTATTTGAATGGACGGAGGGTGAAGGACAGTCTGGGTATTTTAAAATATGTACGACTTTCCATTTAGGAAACTCCGAAATATACTTTTTTATCAAATAATGAATTAAAACGGTTATGAATTTAGTGTTGTAAGTTAGAGCTGTATATAATGTCTGAAAATGTACTTCCAAAGTTATGTCAAAATGTAGACGACACGCATGTTGTGCAATATGGAAAACTGCCACGATCACGAGTGTACCGAATGATACGTCATTTGATGTTATAAACATTTATCTTTCAGAATATATAGGTGAACAAATATCCACAGGTATTTGTTTTCATTTTTATTGTTTTGGTAACCGAATTCTCATAATTATACAAAATTCTTACGAGAAGACCAAACGGAGACTACCGGCACCATGTATTTACGTCATTCATCAACGATCGACCCATGGTTGAATAAAGTGTTTATTTTACGTAAATGTAATATCCACAGGTCTTAAACAAATAGTATCGTTAGTTTTAGGTCCCTATTGCTGATTTTTCCCAAAATAATGACTTGATGATCCCTTACCATTTTGATCGAGTCTTGCTTGGACAACCTAGCAAAGTCGCTGCTGCCCTCTTTGAACGACTCGACGGAAGAGGATAGGTACAGTCACGTGGGTCATTGCGAAACGCCACGTTATGATTCGACAAGGATAAAGTCAGAGAAACCCGACTGTGAATACACGTCAAATTAACAGGAAAATGTTAATATGTTTAAAAAATCTTCTTCTTTTGTCATTCACAACAGAAAGTATTAATAAATTATAATTTAAGAAATGTTTCGAAATTTATTTTCCCCGGAGCAGCTTCCGTCGTGAAATCAAACGGCAGATGGCAGCACCAGAATTTACATGTCCGCTCGTCTATTATCATATCGAAAAATGCTGCAGTGCAAAATATATTATCATATTGTGTCCTATTGATGTGGATATGGAATAGATAAGATAACCGGCTTTTCAGGCTTTGGTAAGTGCATACAAATGATTCTTGAGAACGGTTAAAAATCGTATCCAGGTAACTAAGTTATGTCATTATCATCAGCAACGTCTGACAAATCGTTCATCAAGTTATCGATTTTCTTCCGACTCTTGGTAGATATTGCATGGCATGGCGCTTTCTGGATCATGCTTTGTTTTATGCTACTACTTGCTTCATGGGGTTGAGATTTCTAACCATTACTGATATACATCCAATAAAATAAACTTCATTATACACTAGTATTTGATTTCTTGCCTCTTAACTGACCGTTCAGCCTCTGAAATGTTAGTGACAACAAGTCGATTTTAGAGGCCTGTCATACCATATGAAATACTTTCTATTCTATTTATTGCTGTATAATGCTTCTTAATAAACTCCTGAAATAGGTTGTCAAAATCAAACTTAGCTCAAGAAAATCATTGTAGATAAAAGGAAATTTCTTATGGATCACATGCTAGTGCAATGTGACATGCTTATGGATTTGAATACGAAATTATATGTTACATATCTTTTATGAAAGTCTGTTAATAGAATGCATCATTGTAACAGAGGTTATTATTTACTTCAATGCCTCTGCTAGGACTCCAACTCAAGACCCCTGGCTTACTAGTCCAACTCTCAACAGATCAAGCTGAAGAGAAGTTCTCTTTAGCTGCTAGTATATTGCAGCTAGTTTTTACCAGTGTTACATACTCTTTTTCCAGGAAATAACTTTTCCTCCAGTTTCCAGGGGTAACAGGGATGGATGTCTTTGGGACAATGCTTAGTACATGGGCGTCAGTGTAGCATGTAACAGAGGTCATTATTTATTTTAATGCCTCTGCTATAATTTGATCTTTAGACCCCTGACTTACTAGTTATCAGCTCAATAGATGGAAGAAAAGAGGAGTTCCTTTAGACCTGCAGTATAATGCGGCTAGTATTTACCAGGGTTATATCATCAATCTTGGGTGACTTGAAACTTGTTGTCTAGGAATCGCTTGAGTCAAAATTCTGTTGTTTGAATGGAAATTAGTTTCAAGTCTCTATTTTTTTCCTTCTGTATCTTTGTAATTTTAGTTTGCATGACTCGAATTTCATTGAGTTGAAATTTGGGTTGAGTTAATGTAATTTTTTAGTCCCTTCAACTGTAAAGCAAGGGAAAAGTCATTTGATGTCTCAAAATTAATTTTTGTCAAAGCATCGGCACATCTTCTGACAAAATTTGTCAATACATACACAGAGTAGAAAGTCACCTGTGCATAACACATGGCTAATTATGGCGTGTAAGTCCATTGTACACACAACACTTGGTCTAAGGCAATTGATTGCCAGTTGAATTATCCAGTTGGCTTCCTAATTAGTGTCACCATCCTATAGCCATGACTTATCTGTATGTAAAAAACAAGTACACATAAAAAACATGAAAACATTAAGCTTGGTTTACTTGCATCTTTAGGAACAATAAAAACAAAACTGTCAAACCAGTATGAACCTTTTTGATAAAATCTGATCCTCACAATTCCAAGAGTAACTAATTTTCTGCATATTTACTAAAGAACTGTGGTCGAGCACTTTGTCAGATTCAGTGTTTAGACAATGAAGTGCTGAATGTCTTTTTCATTGAAAGAATCTATATCTGTTCATGGTTGTACAATGTTTTCTGTAACGGGTAAAAACATTTTAGGGCGATGTTTTTTACATGTTTATTTATTCATAATAAAGTCATATTGATACATCGTTTCTTGAAGCGTATCAAAAGCAAATTTTAATTTCATTTCATTCTCATTTTGTTAAATAAGTGATGTATACATGTGCTTGGTCAGTAAAGGGTATTGTACATGTGTGTGGGATGGAACAACATGATTACAAATGTATTTTATTGGAGTTGTTATTACATGTTTTGTTGTTTGGATGAATAAACAGTAAAAGGAGAAAGGATAAATTTGTTTATTTACTTCAATTTCCAATAGCAGATTAAACTACGCTGTTTGCATGCTATCTTAGCCCTACTTCATTCAACCGTAGTCACTGTCAGGAAACTGATATCGTCAGCCTTATTTATACACTTCGTCTGAGTCAAAATTCAGATAAGTCGAAATATTTTCCCCAGCTCCTTGAATTTTGAGATAACAAGTTTCCACTGTATTTGACCTCTACTATTGAAATCCATACTTAGCAGAGTCTGTATATTTCCAAAAAAGTGTACTAGTAATTGGATAAAATCAGGTATGGCCACAAAGAAATTTCTTAAGGTCATAGCTAAGGTTATAGCTAACTCCGCTGTTGCTCACTAGGATATGACAGATATGTGTACCTTGTGCTACAACCTTACTCACAATATTTTAGCAACAATTTGCAATTTGTTACTGTCTTTTTGGTTTGGCATAAAAATGATCAAATATGGGCTGTTCTGGTCCACTGATATCTCAATCCTCTTGTATGAGTCAGTCTGGTCAGACTCAAAAAACACCCTTTTTTTCAGTAAACCATGGTCTATGCATATTACCCAATAACAATTAATGTTCAAAACTTTTTTACATTTTCCAGAAGAAAAAGGAGAATTGCAGCTATTTTATAGTATGAAAAGTGAATATTGGAGATAGATTAAAATTAGTAATTAAACTTATAAATGAAATATTGTTAAATGTTCAAATTACATTAAATTTTAGTTGAAACTTTCAGAGACAACATTGCCCAAAATCACGACAAAGTGTTTAAAGTTTAAAAATTAAACACCCTAGCAAGGCAGAAAACTACCATTCAGTAGATGGCAATGACCTGTTTTGAATATCAAAAGATGTGATTGACTTCTTTACTTTCTTTCGAATAACTTACATGTAAATAAACTGCTAAGAAACTGCAGGTTTAATTTTGTTCTTCATTACATTCAATCACCAGACAAAGAAACCATGTACCATATTTTCCTCGATTATAATGTGCACTTTTTTTCTTGTGAATCGGATGTGCAGCTTATATACTGATGCGGCTTATGTGTGGATGAAAAAAATCAGCAGGTTAGAAAAAAAAATCACAGATAGTCTACAAGTACATCAGTATGAGACGTTACTGCCTTTTTTGTGAGTACCTGCTCGTCACATGTTTGTAACCGAAACAGTCCTCTGGAGCCATCATTTGCATTCATAGACAGGATGATTTGAAGATGGAAATAAAAATAACATTCTCATGGACTTAATTAAGCATACCTTTTAATATGAATCGTAATAATATATTCTTGACTTTCATGGTTACTTCGAAGCCATAGCGGAAGTTTACAAAAGCCTTTTGCATCTTGGGATATCGACAGGTCAAAGTACTGCAACAAAGACCAAAATCTTTAAACAGCTTCTCTTGAATTAAGTTGTCTGCATAAATTCTTTAAACAAAATCCTCTCAAGAATAGTTGAGGGATACAGGTCCATTGGCCCCCTTTTTGTACCTGGTCAGGTGTCTGAGTATTGGAGTAAAGCGAGTTTCAATATTTGACTTTTAAGCAAAAAACACTGTTAGGCCATTTAGTTTGTTGATTTACTGAAGCCTGTCAATTTCAAAGTTAATGAAAGACGAGAATGACAATACACACTTTAAGCAATTTATTCAAAAGTTATGTAGCATTATCAAGGTTCATATATAAAAATATTGTTGTTTCATTAAACAAACACTTGTGTTATTAGTGAAGACCTTGTGAAAGGGACGGAAGTCCAGACTGTGCACAAGTACTTGTATTTATCTTTTACCGACACTAAATCACTGCATTGGAGCATCCATGTAGTTGGAAATATTTATGAGCACTACAATTCACACAGAAACAGTAAACATTTAAACATCGTCCTTAAAATGTGGCATCTCCTCTATATTAACTACTCAATGGTAATCCTTATGATTCTCATTTGGTATCTAGGCCATGTACCTAATTAATTAATTAATTATGAAAACATTAGCCAAAGTACTGTAAATCACTTACATTTCGTGTGAGATCTATTTTTGCATTAATATGCAAGGAGACTCAACTGTGAATTCAATCTTTTGCGACTATTTGTACAAGAATAAATCTGGATGGCATTCATGTTGATTTCATTACTTATATCAGAGTCCTAGTCTCTAAAAACTCATCATTTGTGAGTTTTAAGTAATTTCTGGATCAGCATTCGTGAAATCTAAATGATATACAATACAAGCCAATGGTTGTTATATCAATTTCAACTGTACAGGTATAGATTCTGCATGACTGACCAACCACACCTTGAGATCCATATTTCTGTATTGGGTGTTAAAGGGCTTTCTGTATGTACTGTTTACCATTTATCTGTGTGTCTGTTTTGAGGTTTCCAGTGAATAATTAAAACATTTTTCAACAGATTTGAACCAACTTCGGTGTGTTGCTTTGTTTCCAAAAGGTCTCAAATGAGTTCAATACAATACATATACAATATTTGACAAAAGGCGTAAATATTTGCCAGCATTAAAGGACTTTGAATTCGTTAGAATAGATGATAACAGCCAGGGTCATATAAGGATGTGCCAGGTTTGGGTCATGGAGGAAAGCGAGAGTTCCTGTAGAAAAACCACCAAACTTAGGCCAGTTTCTGGTGATTGCCCCCACGTAGGTCTTGCAACCTAAAGGTGGAGGGCTATGATAAAGACGGTCAGATATCTCAACCACTCAACCACCGTGGCCGTGGCCTTGGCTCCAAGAAGAATAGCATGATTTTAATAGAATAATATTCCCATATGAACCTTGTATAAGGTTCCAGTAATATGATGCATCATGGTACAGTTCCGTATATCTGCAATGTTATTTGTTTGACACTTGAAGTTTTCAAATGATAGGTAGGTTTTTAGAGAAACTTGGTTTAATGCCGAGAGGTTGGCAGACTGTAAAATATGAAATGGTTTAATATCTACATAAAATATCCTGATTTCATTAAAAAAAAAAAGGATTTATTATGTTCACGGTCAAAAGAAGATTACAGTGGTTAAAAACAGCTTTCACATGCATAGATCTTAAAGAAACTTATATGAACGAAGTGATTATATGTTCAGTGGAAGAGATTTTCTATTACATCTTGTAAACATCTGAAGATACTTAGATATTTTTTTTATATATATCAAAGCTCAGGTTTTGTGAGGTAGTTACTGTTGTATATGTAGGATCGTTAGGTAGGAAGGACTGGAATAGTTCAGTCGGTATAGTGTTCACTATAGTCATCCAACCACCAACATGGCTATAGTTGTTCCAGGTAAGAATGACATGTGGGTGGTGGGTTACATTAGTTATACTACCTACCACTGATTCAGTACAGTGGTGTTGGCCTGTGCAAGCTTAGATGAACATCTGATATATGTGGCTCTACTTTCCCTACCCATGGTGGTTTGTGTTTCTCAAGAAGATGAAAAATGGACCAGTCTGTGCTATTGAGATTTCGTCCTTGCACAAGTTAATTTGAACTGGATTGCCTATGATGTTGTTTAGTGAGGTAGCTACCAAATATGACAAGGAGACCTTGACTCAAAATGACCTTGACTATATACTGACAAACAAAAAGTGTTATGTAAAAATACAGGTCAAGTAAGTCAAGAAGGCACAATCCACCAATCAAGGATCAAGACATATCTTTTCAATATTGGAACTCTTGAAAACAAAAAATGGCAATGCCTGTGTTTTGTGGAGAAACAAAAGAAAAAGCACTACATTAACTAGCTGCAAAGTGTTTAGAATCAGTTGTAATGTTAAGCAAACTTTAAACTACAAATATAGTTGGGATGTGAACATGTTTATATGCCATCGTGCACTTACAAAACTTTGGATTTTTTTAAGTCACTATCATTGTTTTTCCTTTCTTGATTTCAAAGCAGCTTTTGTGAATAAATTGGGAAATGAAGTAATAGTTTCCTAGATAACACTTTTTTTTAGCTAAGTACGAAAATAGACTGTTTAGTTATTTAAAGTGACTGTTTAGTTATTTTAAGTATGATGTTACCAGATAATCATTGATCATGTATCAGCTGATGTCTTACATAAATATTTTGATTAATTTTACATGTAGATCGGTAAAGTAATATAATTAATATTATCATATCATTGTGACATTACTTGTCTTAAAAATGCATTGTTTTGTGTAAAAATATTAGTTTTAGATATCTGTGGATGTGTATCATAAGCTTTTGGTCATTTAATAAACATTGTATTTGGTCTAATGACAGACATCTAAATAAGCCATTTATATTTTATGGATAAAATGATCAAATAAGCCCAATTAAAGAGGAGTCCTGTTAATTCTATGGTATCATTCCATTGTCTGGATGGAGCAGGAAATAAGCAACTTTACTGATTTTATCTGTATATCTATGTTGTACTGTTGCATATGTCATGGTTTAGATCTTTAAGGGTTTTTTTTGATGACCTTTTAAAATGCTTTGTCACCTTTGATTTTGATGAGATATTAGACGACTAGAGGTTGGTGATACTGAAAGTTTAAAAGAAGCAATGTATTTTAACTACTGAACATCAGTTGATTTATTAAAGTGGATGTAATTACCCTGAGTGATTAGTACTGAAAGTATCACATCAAGGATATGTAGGGTGCACATAGATATAGCAATAGTGCTGAAGATGACTTGAAAGAAGGGTAGATGTTGGTCCTTTTACTAGTAAGGAACATCCTGTAAATCATATACATTTTGTACACTGTAATATGGTATGTGTAAATGATATATACTGTGGTGTACAAAAGATCATGATACAAGCAAAAAAGTTGTGTCAATTCCATCCCATCTTGTACTCTGCATACATTAGTGATAATACTTTTAACACTGATCATCTGATGAAGGTGTTGTCATCAAAATGTCACACTTAACTCTTCCAGTTGTTAAGTTATGAGAATGTCTGTTTTAGAGATTGAGGGAAGGTTCAATAGGAGGAGCTTGAACCAGGACCTTTATGATGTACAAGGGAGTTCATTGCAGGAGGATGCTACAAGATGCATATTAGGGATTTATTGAGGAAACAATACTTCAGTGTTTTTCCCAGATTATAAATTTGACCCTTATATAAATAGTATTTGATGTCCCAAAATGAATAGGATCATTTTTTATGGATGGAAGGCAGGGTTCTCCTTGGCAACAAGGAGATAGAATCCTGTAAGAAAATGTCAAAAATAATTTCACCTACTGCATGATTGATTATCTGTGTCTACAATGTATATTAATACTATTGATGAAAGGATAAACTATCTGTGATCATTGTAGCTAAGCTATCAGAAGCTAATAGTTCGGATGATATTTGGGGTTTTGCATAGGGAGAAGGTCACGATAAAGTGAAATACAGCCTTCCAGGTAGGATTTGAGAGTTGGAGGGAAAGGGAGGTAGGTGCTTTTCTAAATAATATAAACATTGAAATATCTATTTTTCAGGACTGAAGTTTGTAGGCAAATAGAACACCATGTCTGACCAGGAAGAAGAAGTGACAATGTCAGTACCTAAGAACCCTCAAGACAGTTACGATCCAGATACAGATGGAGCATGTGGGGGAGGCGAGCCTTTCCGGTCTTTATCACCTGGTAGTAACTCTGTGGATAACTTAAGTATGGAGGTTCAATTCGAGGAAGAGAGTTCTAGGCATCCCAGTGAAATTAGTTCTTTGTCTTATCAGAATCTGTTGGAGGATGGAGAAGGTACTGGTCAAATATTGTCTCGGCATGAAAGTGAGGACAGCAATGATTCATTTCCACCTGATTATAGTGACAATTATACCAGTGAAAATGTTAGTCGTGGTCAAACACTTGCTGATCTTCCTTCAGAAATTAATGTCAAGTACAGAGAAAAGTTTAGTATGGGGACTTCAGAAAGGACTGGTGATCTTAAGTTAGGTAATAATTTTAAAGTTGGGGAAAGAAATGAAATTGTTATGAATAAAATGCCAATTATTGACAGTCGAGATATGATGGAGGAAATTGATTTGGAATCGAAAGATATAGTGAGTATGCACAAAGTTGATGTAGAAGAAGTTCCAATAAGAGAAAGAGTGAAAAAACGCAACAGTCTAGAAATCAGAAACAATATACCTGTGGTAGGTGAGATAAAAAGTTATGATAAAGATTTAGATCCACATACTTATTCCTCTCAAGGCGCCAAACCAAAAATACGTAAACAGTCACCAGGGTTAGCGTGCCGTGTTGGCGATGGGTCTGGGGGGAGTGGCAGTGACAGAGAGGGGTCTAGCTCTGATCGGGAACTAGAACGGCCGGTGAAAAAGGCAAATTTACAACCTCTAGGAAATGCCCTGCATCCACATTCCAATGCATGTCCAGTGCATACAAGTGATACTAAGGTTAAAGATATTGACATGATGAATGTGGTGGTAAACCCAGCTAGTAGCGTAAGATCTGTCATAGAGGAAATGTCTAATGGCTCGTCAGGACAGACCGGACCAGATGTAGAAAATGAATATGATTATGTTAAATATGCTCGCATACAAGATGGAGATTCATACGTAGGAATGCGACTGGCTTATTCAAGTACTGATGAAGGGATGAAAAGAAATAGTTTAGAAGTGAATGGATTTAGTAATAATTCTATAATTGATATATCACGTGAAGGGTCACCAGAGAAATCTTTAGTTCTGCATAAATTGGATTTCTCCTCTCAGAACGTTCTGCAAAAAGTAAATGAGGACACTCTCACAGAGATTCCATTGAATACTGTGGAGAGCATTCATGGAGAAGACAAGCAGGCATTTTCTCTGTCACCCGAGACAACAGAGTGTGATAGTGTTGAAGTAGAGAGTGTGACATCAGATGGCGATAAATCCAACCTAGGCATGCCATTGGTCGAAGATGGGCTATCTAGTAGTCAGGCAAGTGACAACGAGGATTACGTTTCACCTAATCAGGTACCAAAGTCTCCA
This sequence comes from Ylistrum balloti, assembly GCF_031769215.1. Classification (NCBI taxonomy): domain Eukaryota; kingdom Metazoa; phylum Mollusca; class Bivalvia; order Pectinida; family Pectinidae; genus Ylistrum; species Ylistrum balloti. The sequence continues at coordinate 1,708,540 of NW_026781970.1, forward strand.
ACTGCTATGCTGAGGCAAAAACAAAAGTCTGACATCGAACAGGAAATGTTAACAACTCCAAAAGAGGATTCAAAGCACAAACAGCTGGATGCAGAAGCTATCATGGAGGATTTGAAGGCAAAGAGGGAAGCTCTTGATCTGGCTATCCATGACATTAAATCAGCCATACAAAATAGTAAAGGCATTGCCCTCAAATCACCCTTCAAAGAAAACGCCCAGGAAGAAGAGCCAGTCTGGGTCATGAGGTACAATCATATGTGTAGGCTGCTTAGCTGATGTATGAAAAATTTTGTCTACTGTTAATCATGTATTTCAAGAGTATTTATCAGGTATTTTGATGAGATTGGCAGGGACGTTCTATGGAAGAACCAAAAATGGGAATTTAAAGATATTTATCTGAAGTCTAATTGCATATATGTTTCAATATGTCTTTGTGATTGATTTTTAAAAAAATCAATTAGCATTTCATTACCAGTTAATATATTCATCTCGTTTATAATGCACATTTGTTTAGAAACTTCCATTATTTTGTTTAGCTGTACCTTATATTTAGTAAATGAAATAACATTTCTCCTTGGTTTGAGACCCTGACCAATTCTACATTTTAACAGCCATAGATGAATCAGTTTACTACACAAAACGATATTTTTAGCTTGCACATTGTAAAATATTTTAAGTATAATGAAAATTATGAAAAACACTTTGTAACTAATGATTTTTTAAAATTGATATTGAAGTTTTCTTTACAATATGTTGGGATTTTTCAGAGAGGGTGCTAACACAGAAACAAAGCCACAGAGTCAGAGACATGAAGGTGTTGGATTGAGTCCCTGTACTGATTATAGTCGCAAGGAACAAGACAATGGTAATTTTCTAACAGTTTGGAATAGTGGGTTTGATATATGATTAAGTTTCTATAAGTACATAGCCAAGTATCCCAACAATTAACTGTCATTGAAGCATTCAGGCTATGGCTTCTTGTAGCATGATATTATGCTTAGCAGTCCAACCTCTTACTCCATGGAATGGCAAATAGGATTTGTATGTATAGAGTAATATCTTATCTTCAAGCAGCTATTTGATCAAACTTCACATACTACACTACTTATAAAGGACAATAAAAACTGGGTTTTTTGAGGTTGCAGGGCCAAGTTCAAGGTCTATGTCCTTTATAAGAGCATTCAAGTTACTTAATTTCTGGAGGATTCTAGGGTTAATGTCATAGTTAATGTTTTTAGAAAATCTTGTCAATGCTGGCTATCTTATTTATTGCTCTTAAGTCAAGGTTGAACCACAAGGGGATTTGTATCATTTGCCATGCCATGTCAATATTAGGTCTTTAATCTCTCACTGCAGATTTTGGTGTCCCCAATTAAAAATTCAACAAAGATTTTGGTGTACCCAATTTAAAATCTCAGAACTGGTTTTTGTGTTTCCAAATGAAACTCGCATCAGAGGTTTTTGTGTCCCCAGTTAAAACTCACAGAATCAGTGTCCCCAATTAAAACTTACAACACAGGTTTTTGTGTCCTCAATATTGGAAAAATGTTATTTAAGTGGCAGTTTTACTATAGCTACATGGACAGTCATTGCTTGTTTGAGTCAATTGTACTGGGGTATGAAATAAAATCCAAAAAGAAATTTGAACAAATCCCACTTGAAAGATACATAATTTAAATAAAAAATGAGCTGTGTTATCAATGCAATATAAACTTGTAGAGGTGTGATGAAGTATGTATCTATGTGTGCTCCTGATCATTTGATTTCCATGATACCCAATTTGTGTTTTGTTTTTTTTATACTTACCTGTAATTCCTTTCTGCCATTATGAAAATATCCTCTAAGATTGTAGATATACATGAAGGGGTCTTGCAATTTAAAGTACCCATGTCGCTTATACTCGGATACTGTAACAAAATGAAAATTTTCTTTTCAGCAAACATTCTTTATCATGTTTCAAATTTCATTATCAGTAATTATCAAGACTACAATACTGCAGTTAGGTACACATAAATAAGTTTGAAAAGTGTCATTCTATAAATAGAGATAATAAATTTACTGTACATTAAACTTCACCAAAAAAATAGACCACAGGTGTACATTTACAATTTTAGTCATTTTGTCATATATGGAAGTTTTTTTTTTACAAAATGATTTACTTTTCATTTCGTTTTGTTTTCATATATATGTTATATGGAAACTTTGTTTGAATTTTATTACAATATTAGTTATTGACGTTAATATGTGCAATTGTGTGTATTTGCATAATCATTCTGTAATTGTGCTATTGTGTATTTTATGTAATAACCATGCTTTATACATGTGCGCAGATCTACATAGGTTTAAATTTGGAAAGAAATTGAAATTCTCAACATCTGTAATAATTCTCTAGTAATTAAAAGTTTGATTACAAAGACCAAACTAAAGTAAAGTACAAATGTTGAAACTAGCCACAGAATTATCAATACAACTATGAGCATTTGGTGGAAAAATTGGCAAAACACACATATGTTTGTTTAAGAATAAAACCATGGAAAAATATTGATGCAACTTCTCTTTTCATTTGGAAAACTAGATATATGGATAATATATGTCAATCTATAGGGAAAACATGTTCTGGTCTAATAGACAATTATTGCCACTGCTGTTTAAAGAATGTGCTTCAACAACATGTATAATTACTTGTATTTGAATGCCTATATTGTATGTTATCATTCTTTTTTATGTTTGTTATTTTTCCTTGCTTTTTTTCTTGAGATTGGATGTAAATTCATTTATTTCCAGTTTACCAAATGGAAAATGAAAAAGACCGATTACTGGAGAACCAATATAGTAGAAATGAAGGGAAATCATACCAACCTCCTAGGGGTAAGTTAGAGGATCTGTATAGTAGTGTCCAGTAGAGCTTTATGTAGGACAATATCCAGTAGTTTGATTTAAGAAAGAATTCGTTTAACAGTTAGTGACCAACAGGGATTAAACAGAGACTAAATGATGTTTTATGCCAGATGAATTTCCATAACTGTGTTAAGAAAAAGAACCGCAAACACAAAGGAATTTATTTCGATTTAAATGACTGTGTGGAAGAAAAAGAAATTAAGGAACAACTGTATACAGTGGAAACCACTTTATCTCACGTCGATTATTATCACCAATTTATTCCCTATATATGCTTTGTAATCGGATATCTGATAATGTCACTGGTGAAGTTCAGCTTGGTCCAGGGAAGTCTGGTGCATTTGGTTTTTAATTGGCTAGCATATAGATTATTTTAAAACCTTACCACGATGGTCAATGCCATGTGTGAGTTGGCAACATCCTACTAAGATTCCCGACATGCTGCCGAAACTTCAACAAAAAATATTATTGTTTCTCAAAAGACCTGATGAAATATACTCAAACATGAACTGTAATTTATGATAGATTGTGTTTGTTTGCTTCTATTTACAATGACCTATGGGACACCAAACCGCAGCAGGTCAATGAAGACCTTATATATATGTGAACACATTTTGGATACAAAGCTTAAGATGGATGCTAGAATAACTAATTCAAACTTTAAGTTTCTCAAAATGAAGTAAGAATTTGACGAATATAGAAAATTCTCATTCTCCATTTAAGTCTTTGCTGATATCGTAACCATCTTCCCCAAAAGATTTGCCCATGATACATTGTAAGGAATGAAGATTGAAAATCCATTTGGTCATATCAGAATGTCAACATTGTTATCTTTCTTTAAATATTAAAATTACAGATTGCTTAAAATATCGTGAGCACTGGTAAGGTGACCATATCATGCTTCATGACATCTGATTGGCCATTAAAAATAACCACTAATATATTAAACGTGGCATATTATTGAAGGTGAACAGTTCATTACTGTCAGCTGTTTTTATGAGCAATGTGATCCTCTGAACATGGTGTTGCAGAGATACACAGTATATATATGTATCAACTGATGGCCTTTTATGAAGCTGACACAGTCATGGATAAATGAATTATGCAGCATAATGTCTGCTAATGACATGGTAGTGTCACATACAAAGTTCACCACATGTAAACTGTGAATATGACATGATCTTTCCTGATGATTCATGATAGCAGGTTAGATATTTCAAAGAATAAACAAACAAAAATTCGGAAAATCACTGTGCATACAGGAAAAACAAAGCAGATAACAAATTTTGGTCTCCAAACCATTTCTCTCAGTTGGTGCATCAGAAAGTTAATTTCAGGGTTTAGGTGTCCACAAAAACGTGTCAACTGTTAATGTCACATTCTGTTTAATATCCAGTTTCCCCCTGGCAAATAGAACATGATGTTAATCAGGTTCCACTGTACTACTATCCACAGAATTTTTGAAAACATGGCATTTGCCAGAATGACTACTATTAAGATCAAACTGTTAACAGCACAGAATTACACAGTTTCTTGAAGTTTATTTTTTGTTTAAAGAAAATAAAACACATTTGGGCATGTCATGATTATCATAAAGCATTAAAATAAACCATATAGAAAACATCAGAAAGTTAGGTAGTAATGGGTTGATATGAATTTTGTATTAGGATTGTTTTCCTTGGTGTGTGTATACATTTACAACATGGATCCCTTATTAATACAGAAACTTTTGATTATATCAAGAAACAGTGAAAAATGTCATTGTACCAGGATACAATTACTGTGCTAAAAACTAAACCTCATCTATATAGGTAACTTTACTCAAAATAAATCTCATCTATATAGGTAACTGTACTCAAAATAAATCTCATCTATATAGGTAACTGTACTCAAAATAAATCTCATCTATATAGGTAACTGTACTCCAAATAAATAATATAGGTAACTGTACTCAAAATAAACCTCATCTATATAGGTAACTGTACTCAAAATAAACCTCATCTATATAGGTAACTGTACTCAAAATAAACCTCATCTATATAGGTAACTGTACTCCAAATAAACCTCAGCTTTATAGGTAACTGTACTCAAAATAAATCTCATCTATATAGGTAACTACAGAAAATAAATCTCATCTATATAGGTAACTACTCAAAATAAACCTCATCTTTATAGGTACCTGTACTCAAAATAAATCTCATCTATATAGGTAACTGTACTCCAAATAAATCTCATCTATATGAATTACTGTGCTAAAGAATAAATATTGTCTATATAAAATAACGGTAACAAATGATAAATTTCATCAATAAATTTTGATGTTATGGATCCTCCTTACATAGGTTCTTTATTACATAATTAAACTCAATGTAAGATGACAGTGAAGAGGTTCTTTATTACATAATTAAACTCAATGTAAGATGACAGTGAAGAGGTTCTTTATTACATAATAAACTCAGTGTAAGATGACAGTGAAGAGGTTCTTTATTACATAATAAACTCAGTGTAAAACAGTGAAGAGGTTCTTTATTACATAATAAACTCAGTGTAAGATGACAGTGAAGAGGTTCTTTATTACATAATAAACTCAGTGTAAGATGACAGTGAAGAGGTTCTTTATTACATAATAAACTCAATGTAAGATGACAGTGAAGAGGTTCTTTATTACATAATTAAACTCAGTGTAAGATGACAGTGAAGAGGTTCTTTATTACATAATAAACTCAGTGTAAGATGACAGTGAAGAGGTTCTTTATTACATAATAAACTCAGTGTAAGATGACAGTGAAGAGGTTCTTTATTACATAATAAACTCAATGTAAGATGACAGTGAAGAGGTTCTTTATTACATAATAAACTCAATGTAAGATGACAGTGAAGAGGTTCTTTATTACATAATAAACTCAGTGTAAGATGACAGTGAAGAGGTTCTTTATTACATTAAACTCAGTGTAAGATGACAGTGAAGAGGTTCATAATAATAAACTCAGTGTAAGATGACAGTGAAGAGGTTCTTTATTACATAATAAACTCAGTGTAAGATGACAGTGAAGAGGTTCTTTATTACATAATAAACTCAATGTAAGATGACAGTGAAGAGGTTCTTTATTACATAATAAACTCAGTGTAAGATGACAGTGAAGAGGTTCTTTATTACATAATTAAACTCAATGTAAGATGACAGTGAAGAGGTTCTTTATTACATAATAAACTCAGTGTAAGATGACAGTGAAGAGGTTCTTTATTACATAATAAACTCAGTGTAAGATGACAGTGAAGAGGTTCTTTATTACATAATAAACTCAGTGTAAGATGACAGTGAAGAGGTTCTTTATTACATAATAAACTCAGTGTAAGATGACAGTGAAGAGGTTCTTTATTACATAATAAACTCAGTGTAAGATGACAGTGAAGAGGTTCTTTATTACATAATAAACTCAGTGTAAGATGACAGTGCAGAGTGTAATAAAGCTCAGTGTAAGATGACAGTGCAGAGTGTAATAAAGCTCAGTGTAAGATGACAGTGCAGAGTGTAATAAAGCTCAGTGTAAGATGACAGTGCAGAGTGTAATAAAGCTCAGTGTAAGCTGACTTTTCCCAATATTTCTGTACATTTATCCTTAGTAAACATACTGATTACATTTTCTATGTACTTAAACACTGTAACGTCAGGCTTAATCTGGTTAGACGTGAGGATTTAAAAAAATAATGAAAAATTCATCACTTTTGCTCCTTCATTTTGCATGTTAGAAAGCATGGAACATGTTTCAGAGTTTTTTCCTTATAATAGACAGGAAGACCTTAGATTTTGCATGGGAGAAAAGAGGATGGAGCTAGAAAATTGTGTGCTAGGTTTAATTTGAGCTGTAGAGCATAGAATATTTTGTGAACTTAAGCTCTAATCAGATTTATCTTGTGTGTCTTGATTAATTGCTGAAGGATGCAACATCTGATTGTCATGTAATTACCTTTGTGCATGTGGATAGTGGTTTTGTTTAGTGAGAACACCATTTTCAATGTTGAACATGTTGAAGTCTTTCTCTGCATCTGAGATATAATGCATACATTGTACATGTATATATGTCTCTGATAGACCTTTATAATCCATTCAATTGATCAAGGAATCAGACTACTGAGATTGTATAGCAATGGGCTGAAAAGAATGGTTGGTTGTTGAACAGATTTTGTAGTAATAAATGTTTACATGTAAATGTGGTACCTGGTAGTGCTGTATGTCTGTGTACTGGATTTCTAGGAAGGACATTGTTGCACTGTTGCTGTACCTTTGACACATCCTTTCTGGATGTTGTCCTGATGTATTTTGTAATCTTATGTGTATTTTTTAGCTGTTTTCTTGTAATGATTTTTCCTGACACAAACCAGATGATACTTCTGAAGTATATGTATCAGCATGATAAAAGTCTTTTTGATTGTGACATCCAGCAGATGAACATGTGACAAAAACTTAGAAACATGTGTTAAGTTCCCCACATGCCTAGGTCTTACTGGTAAATACCCTATCACTTTTCATTTCAAAATTATAAATAATTGATCACCATTATTAGCATGGTGGTCACAAGTTAAATGAGATTGTTGTTGAAATTGTTGTTGAAATAAAAGAATAATGATTTAAATGTAAAATCTTTTAATAACACATTTTAAGGATATCATATTCTATAATGTTATAAATACCCAACTTGTCCTGTCTTTAATCAAACTGATCACTCTTGATACATTTCTTAAGAGATTTTGATCTCAGCTTTACACATATGTCAGCTATGACTTATCCTCAAAATCAAGGTCACTGCTGCTTTTTATAGAAAGTCATCATGCAATTTAGTGGCCTCATCGTAGTGACCTCTTTCATGATGGAACATTGATCAAGTGTTCGACGCAGGTAAACTATGACAGAACCGCTAATGGGTTGGTGTTTCAATGTCAAAAGGTCAAAGTCACTGTTACTTACTACACTTATTTGTAGAAAATTAACAACCTCTATGATGATTATGATCAAACAGTATGATGAGTACACTAACAATAAGTGTCAAGGTCACCATTACAATTTATAGAAATGTTCTTAACAGTGATAAAATTTGCGTAGAAGTGGGTCATTCATGCCTTGAAATTTTGTTCTTTTTTGTTTTTAACCACATTGGAAAGAAATACAATTGAATTTGAATTAATTTGTAAGTGGGACCAAAGCTTACTGTAATATCACAAATTTTTGTGATTAAGTGTTAAAATTAGTAGAATTTGATTCGTTTTGCTGTATTTATCAATAAAATCAAATTTCCACAGAACAGCAATATTTTGATAAAAGTATTTGGGCCAAACTTTTTTTTTTAATCTGGATACAACCATATTGTCACATGTTTTAAAATATGGATGTTTTCATTAAAAGTAAGAGTCCAGGACTTGTGTGGTGGAAAAATATCCTCTGTGAACTGGCAATGGTATATCAGTTTGATGTGACTAAAAATCTAAAAATTGAAGCAAAAGGCAATTTTCAACTACAGCATGTTTGTATGAGTTGTGTCTATTTTATATGTGATTTATTTAGATTTGATTTCAAATTTGCAGCCAGTTTTGAGTTCAGTATTTTGTTAGTCACTAGGCTATGTACCAAGGCAGTTTATCAGTGAATGTTCACCCGTCCTGCTCTACACAGAATGGAAGAGGATTTCAAATCCATCCTGTTTGAAAACTTTCAGTATTATTTTTTTTAATTTTCAGATCAAAAAAAAAAAAGGGGGAAGAAAAAAGAAAGAAAAAACTCCAAAAAATGAAATCTCCTTTTAATGATATAAAGTTTAAATCAATTATGTACACAAATTGTCTGATTTTAGAAATGTACTATGATATTATTTGGTGATCAGATTATGAAATTTAACATAAAATACATCTGTTATATATATATATATATATATTAATGTCTGAATTTCAGGTTTTCTGGAGAAACATGCGTTTTCAAACTTCTTTGCATCTTTTTAGAATTTTAATATTTAGGTACAGACTTATTTTATTTACCTGATCTTGAAGAAAATCTTCCTTCTTGGAAATTATTCTTAAAGATTTGAGTCATGTTTTGTGTTTAAATGTCTCTTATAGCAAAGTTTTTTTCTATTTTAAAAATAATTTATGTGTCCCTTTCATTCTGTGTAGAAATTTGTTTTTGTATGAAAATTTCAGTTTTTTTGCATCATCAGTTTTTTTTTAGTATGTGAAGAATTGGCATGATGAAAACACATTGCATGCTTCTTGTCTTATAGGGTATGATTCCGATGACGAGGATGATAGCGACGTTAAGTATACACGCCGGATCCTGGGTAAAAAGTATGCTTCCTTACCTAAGGACGATTCATTTGATCAACATCCTACACATAAACTTCCATCCCTGAATGGGTCAAACCATGATCTCAGTGTTCATGGAAATGGTAGGAACTCGCATAGTAGTTCAGATTCGTATTCATTCAAAAAAGCTTATCGTGTGAGTACAGGGTCACTGGGGTCGGACTCGGAGGATGTGGGCAGTGAAACAGAGGCGCCCTCTAAGGCATCCTACCTGAAAACCAAGACAGCAGGAGGTACACAGAATATCTATTGTATTATGTGTTTGTACTCTCTCCTTCTACACTAATGTATATCAGATCTCATTTCACACTTCCTTAACTCATCATAAGTGTATCCCACCACACTCCTCCCCCATCCTTTCATCACATCTCAAGACTTTCCCCCTATACCCAGCACACCTGTATATTTCACCTAATCACCCTTCAACACTGATATATCTTTTCCCCCTTCAACACTGATATATCTTTTTCCCAAAATACACATACCCTCCAACAGGTCTTTAAATTTCATCACTGTTCCCCTCCCCCCCTTCCCCCCCAAATAATACATATTTTACCTAGGGGACACTTGAAAACTTGTATGAATCTCAAAAGTTCTTTACTCCAGCTTTTAAAACCTATTCCTACCTTCAAAATCCTATATCCTGATCATTATTATTTTGTATAAACCCTTATCTGCCTTCAATAGCCACCTAAGCCATCTTCAAATACCTTTACCTTACTTCAAAGGGTTAGACACTGCGGTAAGGTAAGCCTATTTCACCTAAAATATCCTATACCAGCCTTGACAAAGTGTACATTAAAATTTCATTGATGATCTGTCATCATTTTATTTTATTTTGAAGATCAAATTTTTAAAGTCGATATGACCCTCATCCCCACCCCACCTCATCCCCTTACCCCCCAACCCCCTTCCAAACCAGGAGTTATGTACGTTTATGAGAATTGTTGGTAACCTTCTGATCACATGACACAACATTACATGACCTCTCACATGACTTTACATGACCTCACTTTTGTTGCCTCACTTACAGTGCATGTATGTGTATGGTCTGTGTATGCAAAGGTGTATGTATGTATGTATGGGCTGTGAATGAACATGTACTTTATAGTACTCTACTACTTTTTGCCCATCTTCTTTATGTTTGTGTATATTGTATGTCAAATGTACTTTCAGTCTTTTCTTAATATTTTGCATCTTGTTGCAATTTAACTTTGCCATATGGAAGTACTGTGTAGCATTTCGAGTATTTTGTACAAATATTATTTAATTTGTAGTTTTGAATGATTTTCATTGATAATTTTTGTGGATGTTAAAAAACAATTTGTCTCTCAGAAAATATTCTTTCTTTGAATGCCGGTGTGAATGCTGTTAAAAGCTTAGAACATATTTCGTGCATAATACTTTTATCTGCATTTTGTTGTTTATGAACCTTCAGGTAAAACCACCTTTTTAATACATAGACTCATTCAATACCTATAGAGGACACTATGATTTTGCTGTCTTTCCAGACTTTGACACGGATGAAGAGACTGACATCTTGCTGCAGAAACAGTACCAGAAGGACCAGTATGTAGATATACCAGAATTAAGCCAACCACCTGTTAACCGGAGTGCTCAGGTGAGCTTTTAGGGACTTCAGAATAGATCACAAGTCAGAGCTTCCTGTCAGGCTTTTTAGATAGAGGTCACATTTAAATATGGCTGCCTGTAAATTACCCAGGGAGCACCTAAAGGCAAACTACAGATTCTGTTTGGGAGGCAGTATAGGGATCAGATTTTAATAAATGAGCTTACCCAGGGACTACCAAATGTTTACTGAGAGCTCCTGTAGGAGAATCAATAGAGAGATCAAATTCAAATAAATGGGCTTAGCCAGGGACTACCAAAGGCTTACTGAGAGCTTCTGTAAGAGAATCAATAGAGAGATCAAATTCAAATAAATGGGCTTACCCAGGGACTACCAAAGGCTTACAGAGAACTTCTGTAGGAGAATCCATAGAGAGATCACATTTAAATAAACTGGGTTCAAATATATGTAAATAAGCTTATCTGGGGAACCCCCTGTAGGCCAAGCAGAGCTTCTGTATAGGACTTCATATAAGGATCACATTTAGATATACAGGTTCCACATGGCTGTCAGTAAATGGGCTTATCCGAGGACCACCTTAAGGTTAATAGAGCTCCAGTTTGGGAGTTAATATGGACAATGCATTTAAAAATACAGGGTTTACATAGCTGCCAGTAGATTGTGTTACCCAGAGACTGCCTAAAGACTTATCCAGAGACTGCCTAAAGACTTACTCAGAGACTGCCTAAAGACTTACCCAGAGACTGCCTAAAGACTTACCCAGAGACTGCCTAAAGACTAATTAGAGCTTCTGTATGGGGGTTGATATGGAGATCACATTTAGATATACAGGATTCACTGCATGATATACATGTGTTAGGTTTGTTTGTTTTCTAGTTAGTTTATTGCCCTATCTACAGCCAAGGTCATTTTGAGGTCAGACCTCCTTACAGTTGGCAGCTGTCTCACTGAACACCATCCAGAAGACCCATCACATGCTGCTCAAAGCAATTTATATAAATTAAAAATCAATATGCTTTTCTCAAGGACACAACCAGGATTTCACAGGACACCTTTTGTCTCAATTAATGAGAAATACAAACCTTGCCTGGTAGATATTAAGGAACATAGATCATCACCTGTTGTTGCCATGTCTTATGCTTTTCCAAACTGAGTTGCAATGGCCCCAAATATTTTCAATTCTTCATATGAGTGCTTTTAAATCATAGATATACCAGTACATTAGATAGAGGTTTCAACAAAATGCTTGGTGGATTTAACTTTTAAAATGTTGGAGTTGTGGGAGGATTGAAAAATGGTGAAGCTATGTTTTCAGTTTTGTTTGTTTCATGTTTCAGGCGGAGAAGCGGCGTTCTCGTGCCAAAGAAGGTGAGAAGGAGTCATGTAAGATATCAAATTTTATTCGTTTTTTGAATTTTTTATTCCTGGATGTGGCACAAGCTGGTTCTACGGTCATTCCATGTGTTGTGCTATTTTGCATTACACCTGCGTAGGTGAGTAGGAAAACCTTAAGTATAGATAAGTTTTGGGCTAAGTGCTTAAAGTTGTGTGAAAAGTTTTGGAGAAATGGCGTAATGGTTTCGGGCTTAACAGTAATTGGATGGCAATTTCTTGATATCATTATTGTACTGGACATAATGGTTGTTTACCGGGCTTATGATTAGTGGTTCTGTAGATATTTGGCTGAGGGTTTATTTTATGTAAAAAATTTGTAGCAAACTAGCATTTTCACTTACTGGTCAAACTTGGAAGGGGTGAGGGGGAAAAAAGAAAAGCTGCAGCATTTCAACCAGATGATGTAACATGAAATAACTTTTGACTTTTGTTTTATCCAAAAAAAAATTCTAGGTAAGTTTCCAAGTTTTAAACAAGAATTTCATGATACAAAGGAACATATTTGTTTCCTTTCTATGATTTTTGGCTAAATAAGTGAAAAAGTGGTGACGGTTTTAATGCTCACCTGGTTTTAGTCATTGCACAGTTTAGTGTATAGCATGACTCCTATGTATATCTGTTCTCAACCCTCGCACCCCTTCGCAGGGTACAATTTACAGACTACATACTTATTTTATTGTAGACATTATGGTATGGAAGCTTCAGTGTCTCCTCCCAAAACACATTACCTATATACAAATACTGTATTGTGGCAACAGGCTGTCCTCATATTACGTTCCATTGATAATAGAGTTTTGTTTTCAGTTCAATTGTGAATTATTTATTTTGATCTAAGGCCAAAATATTCCAATATTTTGATATGTACTTTTGAATTTTGTTGGCATTTTATGCAGTAAGACTGGTGAAATGAAATCTGGGTCAAACATATTATTTTGATGACATCCTGAATACAATGTAGGTATGGGTCTGGTTATTAACTAATATCAATGTCAAATTACTCTGTCTCTTTAAGTACTGAACTCATTTAAGACACTGGTATCAGCTATATTATCGTAGCAAGGCTCAACTAAATATAAATAAAAAGCAGGTGATTTAAGAATGTTAGAAAAAGAAATATAAGAAAAAAGTGACATGATAGGTTCTGATTTAAAATTCCTAGGAACATGAGTAAGATCAGTTTTTGTCATGTTCTGAGTGTTTGTTTCAGAAAGTCTGATATACCAGGTATACCTTTAAGGTCACAACTAGTTTATTGTGTTTTTGATCTTAAAAAACATTGATTCTACAAAAACCATGTGTAGCAGGAGTTATATCTGTCACTGCTGCTAAGACGGCAGATATTTTTCCACTGGTTTGATCAAACCCTCAAGCTACAGTTATTGTAAATGGTGGTTGATGACATTTTGTACTTTGGCTTCATTTTGATATGGGAATGTGTGATATTGTATCACATCTAGTTTATTTCATAATATTAGTATATAATAACCTACAATAAACATGTTGTGGCCTCATTCTTCATTAAATTTATTTAGCTTTAATATCTCTGATTATATAAGCAAAATCTTGGTAATATCTTTTATGAATCTAGAGAAGAAATAGAAAAAAAAACCTGAATCAAAATATGTTTTAAATTCAATAATTGTCTTTTGTTATCATGCCTCTGTCATTTTTTGCGTGGTGGTTGGAGATGGGGAGGAGGGCATTTAGCTTTACACATGTTGGTCACTTCCCATTCTGAATCCATGTCACATCTTGAGAACCTCTCAAGATGAATCATAGAACTAAGTTCTACACCTGATTATGTAACGGTGGCCATCAGTTGAGGTAAACAGGTCAAAGGTCACATTTGACAATTTCTGCAAAATCATCAAACAACCATAGACAAGCTTCAAATGAGAAAGATTAAATATGTGTGTCAAAAATACAATTTATTTCAATTATGATAATTTCAGTGTGTATGTATTTAACAATTTCTGCTTTCATTTACTGCTGTTTTAATGTTGACATATATTGTGTGTTTATTATTCCACAATTGATACTATTTTTATACTGTTTTCCTTCCCTGACAGCTGTAATTAACACTCAATTTTATAGCATTGATATTTATTTAAAATCTTGACCATTATTATTTATTACACTAACTACCATCTGTCATTAATGTTGTCTGTCAACCAGCATTTTGATTACAAACTAAATAAACAACAAAACTTTTTGAATATGAAACTGAGTAAATATTAAAGACAAAAATGATGAAAATTACATATGATAATTCATATTTCAACAAATATTGTTTGATCGAATTTCATGTATTGTTGAAATCAAAAAGCTGAACTAAGATAGATGGCGCTACAATTTTAACAAGTAGAACTGTTTCATTTATTTGCTTACCAATAATAAGTTTTCAGTATTGGCTTTGAGCACACTTTTATGTTGTAATTATCTTATTTTAGTGGAAAAGCTATGATATGAAGACTTCGTGTGTTTGTGGGACTTCAGTCCATTTGCACAGCACTGGTTTCAGTAGCAAAAATAATATTGATTGAAGGGTAGTAACTCTGCTTTCTTTATTTTTCTTAGATGATCAGGAGTTACTGCCCTTGTGTGTTCTTGTAAACTCAACAAAAATTTACAAGCATAGAAAATTGAAAAGAAATAAGCTGAATGTGAAGACAGAAATCATCATTATAAATTCTTGTTAAAAAGGATTCACATCATATAAATTTATGGTTTCTTCAATAGCAGGGTTGTTTTAAAGATAATTGCATACATATGAATTTGGAAAATGTATGATTAAAAAAAGAGATATTGGTACATTTATAATGAGCTATAACATTGATTTCTAACAAAATACTTTCCTACTGTTTTTCATGCCTCCTTTTGGAATCTTCTACTAACTTAACTAAAATATGCAATGATGGTAAGTTTACACTTGTGTAGTTTTGATTAAAGCTGCACATTTTTAAATGTTGTGTTGTTGATTGTCCTTTTAGTGATGAATTTAATTTGTAGTTGTTAAAACCAGATGAATTTTATTCATTTGTTATTTAGTTTTTTTTTTGTTTTTGTTAATTACTACAAAATTAACTTTTTTCAGCTTTATATTTGTGTTATGATTCATTGATTTTTTTTTTTTTTTTTGAAATTCAATCTGTCATTCTATTTTGTTACATGATGAAAACAGACAAAAACATTCCAGAAATGACATGCTTTTCCTTAGATCCTATGTATAATTCATATTAATTATCCAACTAAGGCAGTGCCTAAACATCAAACTGTAATGGTATATTATACATTTCACTAGTTTGGTCTTTGGTGTTTTGAACTTTTTAGTTGGTTGTTAAAAAAAAAATGAAAAAGAGATTCTATAATAGGTCTGAACATATCATTTTTGTGGTTCTTGATAGTAGATGATGTTTGAGGTCCCTGTAATATATCATTTTTGTGGTTCTTGATAGTAGATGATGTTTGAGGTCCCTGTAATATATCATTTTTGTGGTCCTTAATAGTAGATGATGATTGAGGTCCCTGTAATATATCATTTTTGTGGTCCATGATAGTAGATGATGTTTGAGGTCCCTGTAATATATCATTTTTGTGGTCCTGAGTAATATATCATTTTTGTGGTCCTTTATTTTAGCTGTTGAGTTTTTGGTCCCTGTAATATATCATTTTTGTGGTCCTTAATAGTAGATGATGATTTTAAGGTCCCTGTAATATATCATTTTTGTGGTCCTTGATAGTAGATGATGATTTTAAGGTCCCTGTAATATATCATTTTTGTGGTCCTTAATAGTAGATGATGATTGAGGTCCCTGTAATATATCATTTTTGTGGTCCTTGATAGTAGATGATGATTGAGGTCCCTGTAATATATCATTTTTGTGGTCCTTAATAGTAGATGATGATTGAGGTCCCTGTAATATATCATTTTTGTGGTCCTTGTTAGTAGATGATGTTTGAGGTCCCTGTAATATATCATTTTTGTGGTCCTTAATAGTAGATGATGATTGAGGTCCCTGTAATATATCATTTTTGTGGTCCTTGATAGTAGGTGATGATTGAGGTCCCTGTAATATATCATTTTTGTGGTCCATGATAGTAGATGATGTTTGAGGTCCCTGTAATATATCATTTTTGTGGTCCTTGATAGTAGATGATGATTGAGGTCCCTGTAATATATCATTTTTGTGGTCCTTGTTAGTAGATGATGATTGAGGTCCCTGTAATATATCATTTTTGTGGTCCTTAATAGTAGATGATGATTGAGGTCCCTGTAATATATCATTTTTGTGGTCCTTAATAGTAGATGATGATTTTAAGGTCCCTGTAATATATCATTTTTGTGGTCCTTGATAGTAGATGATGTTTGAGGTCCCTGTAATATATCATTTTTGTGGTCCTTGATAGTAGATGATGATTGAGGTCCCTGTAATATATCATTTTTGTGGTCCATTTTTGTGGTAATAGTAGATGATGATTGAGGTCCCTGTAATATATCATTTTTGTGGTCCTTAATAGTAGATGATGATTGAGGTCCCTGTAATATATCATTTTTGTGGTCCTTGTTAGTAGATGATGATTGAGGTCCCTGTAATATATCATTTTTGTGGTCCTTGATAGTAGATGATGTTTGAGGTCCCTGTAATATATCATTTTTGTGGTCCATGATAGTAGATGATGATTTTAAGGTCCCTGTAATATATCATTTTTGTGGTCCATGATAGTAGGTGATGATTGAGGTCCCTGTAATATATCATTTTTGTGGTCCTTGTTAGTAGGTGATGATTGAGGTCCCTGTAATATATCATTTTTGTGGTCCTTGATAGTAGATGATGATTGAGGTCCCTGTAATATATCATTTTTGTGGTCCTTGATAGTAGATGATGATTGAGGTCCCTGTAATATATCATTTTTGTGGTCCTTGATAGTAGGTGATGATTAAGGTCCCTGTAATATATCATTTTTGTGGTCCTTGATAGTAGATGATGTTTGAGGTCCCTGTAATATATCATTTTTGTGGTCCTTGATAGTAGGTGATGATTGAGGTCCCTGTAATATATCATTTTTGTGGTCCTTGATAGTAGATGATGTTTGAGGTCCCTGTAATATATCATTTTTGTGGTCCTTGTTAGTAGATGATGTTTGAGGTCCCTGTAATATATCATTTTTGTGGTCCTTGTTAGTAGATGATGTTTGAGGTCCCTGTAATATATCATTTTTGTGGTCCTTGATAGTAGATGATGTTTGAGGTCCCTGTAATATATCATTTTTGTGGTCCTTGATAGTAGGTGATGATTGAGGTCCCTGTAATATATCATTTTTGTGGTCCTTGATAGTAGATGATGATTGAGGTCCCTGTAATATATCATTTTTGTGGTCCTTGATAGTAGATGATGATTGAGGTCCCTGTAATATATCATTTTTGTGGTCCTTGATAGTAGATGATGATTGAGGTCCCTGTAATATTCTACATTTATTATGACTTTTTTGTATTTTCCTTAAGATGGGTAATCTGTAGCATGGAGACATCTGAGTAAAGTCATGGTGATTCAGAGTTGTTCTTATGAAAGTAATGTTAGTTTGTTATATTCATTTTTTTTCATTAATATAAACTTGTCTTACCAAAAGTGAAGAATACAGGATTCATTATGTCAGGAATATTTTGTTTGCTATGTCTTCTATAATGTATAAACATGGGATATTTAGAGTTAGGTTGGTCATGACTGTATGTATTCTGTGGTCACACTTAATTAGAATAAAGGATGCTCTGTGAATATGTTGTAGAAATATTGTAATACAAAATACAATATGTTTTGTGGTCTCCGTATGTAATTATAAAAACAATCAATGAAGTTCTTTGTACTTTATAACGATTTAATATAGCAGGTAGCTTGCTTCTTATATGAAGCTAAATGAACTGTTTTATAGTTAAGGAAATGTGTTAATTAAGTTATCAGGTAATTTTTTTTTTTTTCAGAAATTGACTTCATTTTAAAACCCTAGACATATATTTGATTGTAATGATTTTTAATGTGGGGAATGTTTAAATTGAAAAACATTTATACAATTTTTTTTCTAAATCATTGCAGTATAAAGTGTGATTTAAAACCCTGTTGTAGGATGTTGTGATAGGCCAGATAAGTAAATAGTAACTAATCCATTTGGTTGAGGTTTTTTGATATCAGTGGTGGTTTATTTTTCCCCCATGATTAGTTGTAACCTAAACCTAAGTTCTGTTTTCCATGATTCCTTGTCAATGTATGATAATATGATTATACTCAAAACCTTTATCCTACTTGATTGCTTTACGGAGTAGCACTGAAAGGAAACCTTTTCTCCTCTCTTGGATCAGATTAAAATCTTAAGATAAAATCGGTTTTGTCCTAAATAATTTGACCAACAGTAAGAAATTTAAATAAAACAAATCATGTTTCCTTGAAGACAGATTGCAATATGAGCTGGTTTAAACGAGCAGATATATAACATGTTACATTTGTTACAGTACAGGTGTATATATTTACTTATATGAGAAAATATACTCAATTTTCAATTATTTGTCATTTGAAATTTTTCGTAGTACAAATTGGTATCTGCCTTATCTGGCTTGCCAGTTTTGTGAAAAGGAAGTATGGAAATGGCAATACTAACACTGTAATCTAAACTAATCAGATCATATTATATTAATAATCATTACATTTTAAATATTATCTTCCCCTTCATCCCCACCCCTCCAACCTCCCTTGTAAAAAAGAACCCCAAATATGATTTGTTCAGAAGCTAATGACAAAAAACCTCGGTGATAATAATGACTACTTTTGGTACTTTTTGTTTCACTGTTAAAAAACATCTCAGGTTCTCATAATTTTAATAACACCTTATAATCATTTACATTTGCCTGACATATCATCACATCTAATGCTATTAGACAAAACTTGTGATTGGTCAAATTAAGTTAGTAATGTCATTGAGTACCAGCCAATGTGACCCAGATTAAGATGTCTTACAGACGCTGACAGTGCTTGTAAGAAAGAGAGCAAAAACTGTTTATACCATTGTCCCTTGCTACAGATATTTCACAGAGACAGACCAAATAGCGACCTGACATACCTTGTTGTCTGGGATACTGTCATCTATCCTACCGACTATTTATTGATCCATGTATGTATATATAGAAAACCCTGTGACAGGAAATCAGCATCAATGATGTATTGCCCTGTGGATACAAATTCTAAAATAAGAATGTGAATAAAGTGGGAAATATAAATTATATAGAACAGGGTAAGAGAAAAGTTTCTTGTAGTGATAATTAAGGAATATGGCATGGTCTTTAATAAAAGAAAATTTATGATGTAAGATCAGAGATTACCATTTCTGTACATTCACTGTTACTGATACTTTAAAATCCTCTAAATCCATTAGTTTGTTTAAAAATCTTCAGTTTTTATCATCGGTTATCATTTTTGTTATACTGTCTATGGTTTTGATTAGTGGTCAGTTTACACACAATCTGTGGTGTTCTAACTGGCTGCCAGTTTGTATAAAATCACTCGATGCATCCACAAGTTGTTTTTTTTTGGACTTGATTCAGTCTGTAGTTCTATTTTCTTAAAGATACTTTATATCACCGAGAGTTTGTATTGATTGTCAACTTTTTCTGCATAAATGTTTAGTTACTTAAGTGGCAAGGGTTACTTCACTTATCAAAATTAAAAGATGAAATTGTCACTTGTAAAAACAAAGATCACTGACATTTTAGACTGTTGAAACTCAGCAGTAAACAACTATCATCAAAGGAAAGAAAAAATATTACTAGCGAGTATTTAGCTGTCGGCACCTAATCTTAAGTGGATTCTGGAATCAGGAAACCTTTTATCATGTTTTTCTCAGGAATGACTTTGAGTAAATAGAAAAAGTATTTTCATGAATTCTGGGAAATTGCTTGCCAAAGGGTTTATGGATGCCAAGAAATTCCATATATCTGTGCATGGCACTACAGAGGGTTAGACAGTAGGAGAGGGAATGATTGACCAGGGCAAGTGCCATTCACACATGTTGTTATTTCCAGATTTCTGGCTCCATATCACAGTAGGTAATTACAAGAAGAAAGTGTTTCAAGACAGTTTTATGTCCTTGCATCAATAGTCCTATAGATAATTTTCATTTGCTTATGAATGAATAAATAGAATTTACATCATGTAATGCTGTTTATGTACATAGAAATTGGATTATTTTACATATTATCATTAATCAGGTTCTTTGTTTTTTTTTTATGTTTGAATCGTATACTAATTCTTATGAAATAAATGAATGAAATATTGGGTTAATATCTAATTATGAATGAACAGTTCTTGTGTTGAATGTTACTTCTAAGAAACAGTTGTCTACCTTGTTAATTAGAACACGTTCAATGTTTTTTGTTCAATGAAGATATATCCATCCTCAAAATGTATGACAGAAACAAACATATTTTGGACATTCATCAACACATGTGTATACCCCCTTCACCTATGAACTGTCCTGTTATCCATCTGTCTGTCCATCCCTCAAATTTTTGTTAGACTTTGGCATTGTCTCAATTATACCCAATCAAAAACAGCTTCAGGATGTGTCTCTGTTATACCCAATCAAAAAACAGCTTCAGAATGTGTCTCTGTTATACCCAATCAAAAAATGGCTTCAGGACGTGTCTCAATTATACCCAATCAAAAAACAGCCTCAAAATGTGTTTCAATTATACCCAATCAAAAAACAGCTTCAGGATGTGTCTCTGTTATACCCAATCAAAAAACAGCTTCAGGATGTGTCTCTGTGATACCCAATCAAAAAATGGCTTCAGGATATGTCTCAATTATACCCAATCAAAAAACAGCTTCAGGATGTGTCTCAGTTATACCCAATCAAAAAACAGCTTCAGGATGTTGGATTTTGCATGAATGTCCTAATTTTTTGTTTAGTATATAGAGCTACAGAAATGATAAATTTTCAATTCATTCCAAGTCTGACGTGCTTCATACTATTACTACATTGGCAATCAAAGTGGGAGCCAGGGCTTCACAGAATTCTCTTCATTAAAACAATAAAGAAATTAGGTCCTAATCTGTTGAGGAAAAAAACGATAATGGAAGTTTAAATTGTTTAAAAGTGGATTCCAGCTTAATATCAGCAATGTTTGCACCCCATGTCACAGAAGTTCCAAAATCGATATAAACATACAAATTAGCTGTGTGACTCTCTGTGAGTGGCCTGTTCTGCACCCATTAATATTTGTTTTAACGATGTCTTGATCTGATATATCTTGAGGTCATGTCAATTTATTTTTTAAATGTAGAATTCTATTAACATATAATGTCTGTTTCCATAAAATCCTGCAGTACTTACACATGTGTAAGGTAGATGACATCAGTGTATCTCCTCATTCTTCAGTTGGTTTTAAGAAAGATACATCATCATAATTGAACATACACAAAGTCAGTCGGACCTGTTTGTTTTAAAAGATTCTGTTTTCATGTTTTTCTGTCATTCACCAATTTTTGCGAATATGTATTCGTGTTAGTTTGATCCGGAGATAATTTGTTGTTGCCTTAGAGATGTTAATACTTGTTGTAGAGCTTTTTAGGTGTCTGGCATCATATAACAAGCTAATGTTCCAATCATACCCTTTTTATTTTGAGACACAAGGGGCGGACAAATTCTCTCTTGTAGCCTGGGGGTGGGCTTCTTACTGAACAAACTGAACACAGCAATGATGCGGCTTAATACCAGATGTGGGCTTATGATTCTGATAAAGAAGGTACATAAATGTAAATTGTTTAAGTATTTAATTGACTGTCCTCTAAATTGTCTATATTCTGCCACAGTTTCCCTGCGTGATCCTGACAACTCTGAAGTCTTGATAGAGGGCGTCCTGTTTCGTGCCAAATACCTGGGATCAACCCAGCTGATCTCCGAAGGGCAGCCATCCAAGGCTCTTCGCATGATGCAAGCTCAGGAAGCTGTTGGCAGAATCAAGGTCAGAATGGTGTTTGATATCATTTAAAAGAGGTTGGCTGCTTTTGATTAGAAAATAGTTCTCTTTGCTTAAATCTGATATTTTTATTTTCAGATGTGTAAACCAGAGAATTTAGATAAGCCAATTAAGTTTCTTTAATGATGAAACCAATTTCATATACATGATTAATTTTACATCTTTTCTGGAGACAAATTTCTCCACATATTTATGAAGAAAACTTTATTTTCCAAACTAAAAAGGTGCCACATGTCACATTACTTAATAAATACTAGATATCAGATTAGAAGGGGAAAAAAAAGAAATGAAATCTTGCTGATTTAAGTAAGAGACTATTTCCCTAGATATTGTAGCAACTTCTATGTAAACTAGGAGCTGTTGTGAAGTGATACAGCCTGCAACAGACAGAAAACTCATTGTGAAAGTCTATGATAACAGCTGAGTTGTTGACTTTTGTTGTAGACCCTGACAAAAAATGGATACATGTACATGTTTTTCTCACATTTTTTACATTTTGATTATTTGAATGTTTACATAATGTAAGTATGGCACAACTTACAACAAATTGTTTCTGTGTTTGAAGTTGGTGTTCAGCTGAATGTTTATGTATATTTCTAGGGAAAAATTATGTTTTTTTTTATGTATTTTCCTGGTAAATGAGGCAGAATGAATTTAATTATGTATTTAGAAAAGAATATATGTAGGTATCTTTTCTTTGATAACAGTTGTATTGCCTGGTTTAATGAGCAACGGCCACCCCGAAAGCGCTTATTGTAAGAATTAATGCATAGGCCATATTTTTAAAAACTATTTTTAAATCCTTCTTATTTACTTCATATGTAATATAATAGTGTATAGCTTTGGAATTATCACTTCTTTGTATACTACTGCTAAAACCCTGACCAAATAAGTGTCAGACATATGATTGATGATTTATATTTTGTTATTATTGGTATGAACATATAGATTTTACATTATTATTTATATCATATTACCGCTGCAAGTTCAGTACAATGAATGTTTATCAACAGCTATAAAGGAAAAAAAATATGACATACCGTGAAAAGTTACACGAGGAGTTCAGTAGGTTGAGGCTTTGTGTTGTTCAATGATACTTCGCCAGTAATAAGAGCATTTCAGAGGAGCTGTAGGGTTTTCAACATAACACAGAGCTTGAATAAAATGAGATGACAGACCAACAGTCACCAGGCTGTTAAACAGTATCTGATGAAAGTGTCTCAAGTGATCAATTATAGCTAGCAGTGACTCCAGCATATGTAGTTAGCCACTGGAAACCAAACATACAGTCTTGTGATATATACTGATACAGTATTTAGTCATATTTATTTTTTCTGCACATGGTGTTTGGTGTTGGTGGCTTGGTACAACTAAAGACAGCTTCCTAACAGATGTTGAGAATGATGTCCATCTTTAGTCATTTGATCAATCATCACTGTTTATCATACTGAAGAGTCTTCAGTTTCTTGTTATCTGTTGTACTTATTTTTTATCTTTTGTTTTTTTTTTCAAAAATATAGATGGGCATTACTACTGCTTCTGATTGTCTTATGTATTCCAAAGTTATGTTGCCTGGACTTAGAAAATTTCAAGAAACTCCAATTTATGCTAATTTTCTCATTACTCTCACTTTTCTATCATTTTGTAAACAAGAAATATATACTCAGATGAATTCTAAGTATCATGTTAGTGTTACATGGCCGGTACAAATCCAGACCTGTCGAGTGTATACCCATATATACAAAATTTCTGTTGCCCAATGCACACCATTCAAGGCTCTGTGAGGTATCAAACTGTACTCTAGAAAGACCGATAGATGCTTGGTCCAGTGTTATTTAAAAAATTGTTGAATTTGATCTAGCTTTTATAAGTAACAATAAAATTTGTTATGCCTATGATTGCTATTTAGTCATAACTAAACAGATTTCTGTTTAATTTTCAATCCATAATATCAATCAACCATTTTTACCAAACAGCACATGTGCCATTTTATTGCACAGTTATAGGCTAGACACTATATGGTGCATGTGTGCGGACAGTGTGCAGAAGATGTCAAGCATGATGTGTGGACGATCTTTGTGTGCACAAAGCTTTTGGTGCATCGTTCCTTACTTGAAAAGTACATGGAAATGAAAAAGCATTTATTTTGTTTTTATTCTGCTGACCAGCAGCATTAAACAGAAACGGTGGAGATTATTACTAATTATGTATTACGAGCAATTAGATACAGGAATTAATGGCTGAATGAAGTCATCAGCCTTGGACAACCAAGTGCTAACACTAGACAGTCTGAAAGTCTTCATGTGCAAATTATTTGATGATAGTTATACTTACAAATGAACACTAAGTGAGCCTTTATGTTTTTTTGTGAACATTTAATAGAAAATGAGTGAATAAATGAGTAAATGTTGAAATTCAAAAGATAATATGCAGAATATCTCATCTTTCTAATATCATACATTCTTAGTCGCTAATGTGTTTTGACTGATTGCACAAACCTTAGCATAGCATCACCCACTGTCCCAGGCATCAGTAGTGTGTGGTATGGTTAGCTTTCTATCTTAATAATTCTGCTTGCCTTTATTTCCCATGCTAACCTGTTGACAGGCATCGGTAAGTTTATGTATTGTTTTAAGTGTTGTATGTTACCCCCCAATGTATGTGTCACTGTGCAAACAAAACCTGTCCAAGTTAAGTCTGGATAGACTAACGGGGGAACAGCAAGGCCCTTTGACTTATTCCACAAATGTTATAGAACTGGTCTAAGTCGTGAAATTTAGATAGATGACATTGTGTATGTCTTGTTGTTTTGTTTGAAAATAAAGGTTGATCTGATCTTATTTGTGCTCTGCTGTGATCAGTTGACAAAGTATACAGACTGTATTGTTTCAGTCCAAGGAGGAGTGGGACATACATGGTTTTTTAGAAGAAAAAGAGACCCAAGACTGTTATAGCATGGAAGAAATCATTAAAATTAATACTTTGTCTTTATTCTTAAAACATCATAGTAGAAGTGAACTCAACATCAACCAGCTTGCCGACTGGTTTTTGTCCAGTTACGGCTCATAACTGACGAAACTGGTTGGCAAGAATAAAAGTATTCCACCTACTTAACCTCACCAACCTGAGGATCCTATCTTAATTACTGGACTGGCGTTGGCTCCTTCCCCCCTTTTCAGTTTGTCTTTATTCTGCTACACCTACTTCTAATCACATTTCCAAAATAATCATTAAAAATCTTGTCACAAAGCTTGAAAACTTACATGATTACGGTTACAATTCAGAATGTCTTGTGAATAATGTCCATATTGGGCAATGACTTGCACTGTTACATTGGCTGCTGTTTTCTTACAAGGATATATGTAGCAGCAATTTTATTAACTGCATATTGATGCACATTTCGATATACCTTAGTCAAGTGTAATTAAGACACCAATAGAGTAGAATAATTCCAATTTCCGAAGTACATTTACTTGAACAAGAAGGTATCTTACTTCTTCATTGTGCAATGCTTCAGTGATTTCTTACGATGGCAAACATCTACGTCTTCAAAATAAATCAAACTATCAACTAAATTATAAGAATATCTTAGCGGAAAACTACTCATCTTTGATGCCAAAAAGTCGATCTGTCCCCATTCATTAGGTCATGTCTAATATCCTTGTATTGCTCAATATGACACTTGATCACAGGGTATGTAGGTGTATAGACAACAAGAATCAGGTGAAGCGAGGCTGCTTTCAAAAGCATTTAACACAGGTAAATCTTGAGGTGACTGAAAGCATATCATCTTGAAGGAAAAACATGTTATTTCATAACCTGACAAGTCATTTGGGTAAGTCACTGATTGTAGTCTAAACATGGGGTTGACTTGAGTGGGTTGGCTTAATATACAGTGACGTGCCATAAGGTTTTCATACTTTTTTGTTCTACTATATATTCTTCATATTTCTATCCTTTTTCATTGAATTTTCCTGACTTGATTTATGAATCATTTTTAATGAAATTTTGTAGATAATTGTTTCCTGCTTTATCTCCTAATATTTCAATTGTTTTCCATCGTGTATGACCAGGGTAATAATAATTATTTACAACATGGGATATTCGGGTACCGTTTTGGAAATGAAATAACCATTTTGGTAAGCGTATGGTGTGACATGGAAATCAGAAGTGTAGATAATTTTTCATTACTCCTGAAATAAATAATGCAAAATTTGTTGGATATTATGAGAAGAAAATATGGATTTTATTTAACGAAATGGCCACATATTGTCCAAATCTATTCAAAAATGAAGTCAGGAAAATTATTTGATTAAGTTTTAAAAATTATATAAAGAATATATCATAGAATAATTTTTAAAAAAAACAGGAAAGACTTTTGGCATTTCACTGCATGACTGTTCTCTGTGTGACAGTATTTTAAGATGTGTACAGAGATAATGTCTGACTGCTTGGTATTGTAGGTTGATGTGGTAAAATGGATCACCAAATAGTTGATTTGATTGTTTTGTTTTTGTGAGAGATCTTCGTCTGATATGGACAGGTTTGGGTTTTTTCAGTGACACAGTTGCATGAAAATATCTTTATGAAAACTGAAAATTTTCCCTCAAAGACCTCATTTTTTTATGCTGAATTGTACCTGATTTGATATTGAGCATGAATATGAGTTATTATAACACTTTGTTCTGCTTATGTTCCACTTCAGTAAGGATACATGCTTTTCAATTTGAAGGTCAAAGATCATAAATCATAGGTTTGGCTCTAAGTTTTGAGTGTTGACTAGGCATGGGGGGTAAAATTCTACAGACAAAAGATGATTACCAAGCACAAGTGTCAATTTTTTTCTCATTGCTATACACTTATTTGGCAAAAGTCTAATGCTGTTTTATAGGTTCAAAGGTCATGTGTTTCACTGCAAAATTAGTTGAATGTAAATTGAACTGATGTAATGTACAGGCATGAAAGAAAAGTGTCGTGACAAAATCATCATAATGTCAGATAATTAAAACCCACAGCTGTCTTGTTTAAATTTGAAATTTGATTTCATGATGGTAATTACTGGTAGGATCAACTGTCGTTGATTAGTGATGAGAGTCCCCAAGAGGAAACAACTGACATTTTACCCCACCTTTTTCAACGAACAAGGCTGTCATAAATCTAGGCAAGGGGAAACACCTTAAAAATAATTGAAAATTTATATGTCATTGGCTCCAACAAATTCCCGAGAGAGAAAAAAAATTTCAACGTGCAATGGTTTCTTCATTTAATGACATGTCATTAAATCTTTTGTGTTATCATAGAAAAAAGTATTTAAATTCTAAAATCAATGAGAACTTGAGGCTTTCAGCAGTTGTTCAATGGCATTTCACTTCTTCTCTCAACATTCCGAGTTTAGATGAGATTTGATAGTTTTGACATTTGAAGGATTCATTTGAAAAGTGTGAGACTGAAATCCAAGTTT
The DNA here is from genome assembly GCF_031769215.1 of Ylistrum balloti. Taxonomy (NCBI): domain Eukaryota; kingdom Metazoa; phylum Mollusca; class Bivalvia; order Pectinida; family Pectinidae; genus Ylistrum; species Ylistrum balloti. The sequence continues at coordinate 1,736,260 of NW_026781970.1, forward strand.
GATATTACTTTTATTTATACTTTTGGTGAAATTAAATTAAGAAATATTTTTAACTGATTTGATGCACTAGGAGATAGATTTAGAGACAGAAACTTCCATATCATAGTGTGTGGGATGTGTGTAGAAAGTTTGATTTGTGAAACAAGTTTATTTGTAAGATGTGACTTACTTTGGTAAGTACATTACACTACTAACGATATAGTCAATAGTACACTAGCATCCCTAATTGGACCTCAAAGCATATCATGTAGAGTAGTCTGACTTAGTCGCAATAGCTTGCATACTTCCATCAGGGCCATCAAGAATGATTGCTACAATATCATAGAACTTGATCAGTTATTAGGATAAGATATCTTAGTTTTGTTGGCTGCTTTCTTTACCTGTTTTTGGTAATTTATTATTCTTGTGATGAGAATGAAAATTGATGGTAGATGTTGTATAATTTACGCTGACAGGTTACGACTTATTTTTGCAGACACTTGGTGCACTACATTTTGGTGAAAAATTTCAGGTATTTATAGGTTTACCTGATGCACATATTACCTTTGTGTTGGTCACCTGGTACAGGTAACCTAACACAGATCTACTTATGTATGGGTTTGCCTCTGTCGACCATCTGTATGGTAGTCTTAAGCTTCAGTTGGAATCACATCGTTTTTTCTAATTTGCAAAATCTTGTTATTTTGTTGATTTATTTTCAAGAATTTAAATTTTGTTTGTTTGTTTCTTTTTGTATGATTGTTGTAACTGTATACTATGTGTGTTGTTTGTAATACATGTCTGTATATTGATGTTGTTGATAACAAGTTCTATCAGATGTTAAATTTGATATTCAACATATTCAACATGTACATGTGATAAAACAAAGACTGTGTTACTGCGTGATGACTTATTGCTTACCAATATGATTGTACATCAATATTTTTTAAACAGACTGTATATAAAAACTACTATTTCTCAGTTGGTCTAGACAGCTGATGAAGTTTGTGAGCAAGAAGTGTCAATGAAAAGTTGTGTTGAAAAGGAAAATTTTGAAACAGAACCTCTATTACAAAAAAAACCCCTTGAACTTCTGCAATTCATATAATTTCAAGTTTCCTTCCTTCAGAATATTTTAATTACGATGGGTGAAATTAAAAAAAAAAATGAAAATTCTAAAATATCATTATATTAATGCTTTCCCATTTTAAGATTTTTTTGCGGCTACCACAGAGTTCATATATTTTGGAGACCACAAAACATGAAATTTTCAAGCTGTTTATTGATCCTTTGACAATTTGTTAAACTAACAAAATGAAAGTGTTTAAGATTTAAAAATGTAAAAGAGACATCACTTGACCTTAAATTTTTTCCCCATTTTGATATGTAGGTTCCCCCTTGGTCCTTAAATGAGCCATTTTGATTTTGGGAATATTCAGACAGGCAGCAATCTGGGATTTTGACAGCAAAAGTTTGTTATTGCTGTTTCATGAGTAGAACTTGTAGGAGCCTTCACAAGTTTATATGATGTGGGGCCCCCCCCCCCTTTTTTTTTTGTTTTTTTTTTTACTGATCAGAAAAACAAATTTGCTGACAGTTAACCATCTTAGATTGGACAATTTAAGTTATCCATATTGATTCTGGGATTTTTCAAATTTGATATTCTGAAGAACAATGACAAAGGATTTGATTGAAAAAAAAAGAAAATATTGAATTTTTAAAGAATAGTAAATACTATGGTGGGCACCAAGATCCCTCTGGGATCTCTTTTCTACAAATGTGACTTCCTCATTTTGAAATTTATTTTGTGCTCTTATTGAAAGTATATTTGAGAGGACTTTCTCAAACAATTTCAGTAGTCAGATTGAACATTTAGAATGGGTTGATGTATTTTCACAGTGATGTCCCTTTTATGTAAATTTCAAGTGGTAACAGAATTCATTCAATGTGAATGTCTGAATGTGTATTGCAGAGTTATATCTCACTACAAAATAAGGACACATGCTATTCCAAAAATATTGTCCACCAGGGAATGACACTTAAACTGCTTCTCCACAATTAGTATAATTTAAGAAACATTTTAGACAAGGAGATTGGTATATCTTCGAGGTGATAGAAATTAATGGACAATTATAGGATTGTCAGACACATCTCTCATGTGGGTGATCCAAAGGTAGTAAAAATTTATTGAAAAACAGTCGAAGGGCGTCTGAGTGAAGTTGACGTTTTGTCTCATTAAATCTTAAGAAAAAACAAAGCATGAAATATATAAGTCTTGAGTGGGAATATTCTGGAAAAATAGGAAAGGAATTGTGTAATCATGAAAGTAGATGTCACGGGATGTTTGTGTGAATGAGACTGACTTTTATTTATATATCATTCCCAAGATGGACATTCACAGAGGCCTATCTAGCTTTTTCTTTTATTTATAGCTGTGCTAATAGGGCTGGTGTTCTCTTAATATTGATCTAAGAGACACTACAATAGTCTATACACATCCTCTACTTCCTCCTCTTGTGGCTGTTTTCTTTGACTATTCAGTTTTAATATTTGGGTTTGGGCATACCATGTGATTTGCTTGTATGATGATTTAAGGTATAGTGAGTGGTCAAAGAACATGTAATTGTTTCGTCAGAGCAATACTGTTGAAACATATAAACAGATTGTCCCAAAAGAAATGTAACACTTGATCTAGACCTGTGGTTATGTCTTTAACAACACCACTGGTATTTGGGAATTCAAGATCACTGCTAATTTCAAGATTAAAACTTGCACTCATGAAATAGATTTATGTTTGTAAAGTAAATTTGTGAAGACTCTCTAAACATCTATGAAACTTTTACCAAATGGAGTGTCATCATTAGGGTCAGGATGTTTTGACAAATTGTGTAAGGATGCTGCTAAAATTAAAACAGACAGTCGGACAGATATAGTAACAAGTAAGTTTTATTTTAGGCCGCTGCTAAGGCGGACAATCAGACAGACAGTGATCCAGGAGGAGATAATCCCGTTAAACAGGTGCCCGTTTCATCCATCTTGTTGTTATTCCTAGTTGGCTGCTTGTAAAAATGCTTCCATTCAGTAGTTCCGCAATGTTTACATGCTTCAAAATGTAACGTATAAACCACTTTTATACACTTTATTGCGTTTAAGTAAGAATGCCAGAATTTGTTTCTTCTAAAAGTTGATTGCAGTTGAAGAATGTTTGTGGATATGTTTTGTATTTGATGTGAGAGTGAACATATCTTTAAGGGCTTCCAAGTTAGTCAGTATGATGAAAATGAAAGCTTTCCTTCTTATATAATGAAAAGCAATTCTGAATATTTTCTGGATTTTGAAATTTTGAAAACAAAAGATAGGTAAAAGGAAAGGTAGGAGATGGCAGATTTTGATAGTGTATAAAGGTTTGACACCAAAATAGTAATACATTATTTCATCTATCCATTCACTTTCCAACCTTTTCCGTAATGACCTAGTCAAAATTGCTTATCTGTTGTGTGCTGGATCGTGATATTATGTATGAACACCATAATGATATTGCCAACACGCCATTTTATTGTAGTATCAGCTTTTTTGTAGAAAAAAATTTCTATTCTCAAAGTTTCTTAGGATTTCAGTAGCAATGTGCTCTTGCTTAATACTAATGTTGCAATCTTATCAAAAGATATGACATTTTCATAGTGTTGTCTACTGGTTTATATACTGCAAACATACAAATTTCAATGGTAATCTTATTTTAGTGATTATGCTCAAATATAATTTTTCTAAATGCATTTTTTTGTTTTGTTGATAGAAAAAATGTGATTGTGCAAATTCGTCATTGCACTAATTTGCCATAAAGTGATAATATGCGAAAACTTGATTGTGCTGAATTTCAGATAATTGAAAAAAAGGTGCAATATTTTGGAACAACATTTTACAGTACAGAAATTAATCAAGACTAAGGTCTATTTATATCATTCGTTCCTTAAAATTTCAACATGGTAAAAGTGAGTGAAAATGTAAAAGTTTGATGGAAATTACATGTGCGGTAGATATACAGACTTAAATCCTTGATTCTTAGAATCTTCATTTTACCAAATTGGTATTACCATAATTTTGTTAGGCTGTTTTTTATATAACCATCATCATGCAGATGGTAGACTATTCAAGTTGCCCTACATCCATGAACCGTCGTCGTTGAGAACTACAAAATGGATCTTTCTAAGATATTACAAGCAGGTTCACACTGTTTTTTAGTTCCTTGATTTTGGGACTGATCGGAAAAACAAAATGGCTGACAGGCAACCATCTTTGAATTAGATAAGGGAAGTTTTTTATCACGTGTTCGTGAAATGTACTTGATGGATCTTTCTCAGAGTTCACAGGTAGTTCAGCTTGGTCTCCAAGTTGTGCCGTTTTCATTTAGGGCAGATTAGGAAAGCAAAATGGCCTGCAAGTAGCCATCTTTGATCTGACAGTGAAAGATTATTATCCCTACTTCTTACTGGAATTTTCAAACATCATATAATTAATAGTAAAGCAGAAGAAAGAACAGAGCAAATAAAAGATGAAACAATGGTGGTTGCCAAGATCCTTCTTGGATGTCTTTCTTGTTAACTTCACTTTGATTTATTTGCTTCTACACCAGATATTCTTAAACATTTAATTTGCTATGATTGTGCATTTTAAAATGTTTAATGATAATTTTTGTTTTTGCTTAAACACAAATCATTTGCAGTTCGATTTTTAAAAATCAAACTTGTAATATCTTGCACCACATCATTTTCTTTGTAAATCCTATTTTCTACTCTTTTATAAGGTAGAGTGCTTTTATTATCAAAGCCCCAAATTGTTGTGGATGTAAGTTTCATGCTACGACCACTTAGATGAGTGTTCAAAAGAAACACAATAGCACCTTACAATATAAATTTTAAATTAGGTATAGTTGAGAAATAGTGATTTAAAACTCTGTACATTACTGCAAAATATAATCCATGTTCATTTTATTGTTTATTGTCTACTTCACATTGGAGTTTTACTACATTCGGATTTACATAATTTAAAATGTGTTGTGATGATATTTGTATTGTGATATGTGTTATATAAAGTAAACACAATTAGGTATTGCTTAGGAAATGTAGTAGAACTCTTTAGAAACAAAACATCAGAGAGAGGTAGCATACCTCCTTAAGTTGGTAAAGAATTTATTTCATTACTCTAATCACCACTTCAAAAATTGATATTTTAAAAATATAGATTTCAGTTCTCTATTGTTTTGAATTAAGCAAAATTTATTTTAATACTGACTTTAAAATAATGAATGTCTTTTGTTACAAAATTTGCTATCCGTCAATTTTGGTGAACCCACTTTTGATAGAAAACAAAAGATTTTTAATAACATATTTGAATTTCATGTTTCATGAAACAAAGTTTGGATTAATTGGATAGAGAAAATTCTCACACATTGCACAAAAACCTCACAGAACTGCTTAGATCTTTCACATTTCAGAATATTTTATTGTCATAATTTTACTGACAAAAGGAAATAGGCAACAGGCATAGCCTTTGAAAGCCCTCTCCTTGAGAGATGCATACAGTATCTCTTTGCTGATTATATTTATCTTTCCCAAACAATTCTGTCCAGGTGATTAAAAAGGCAATTTTTCAGTCACAATATCAGAATGTTAATGTTTTTATCTTTTATTAAGTCAATCATTCTTTTAAATCTAATGAGCAGTGGTAGAAGTGACAGAAAGAATTCTGTTCTCAAACCCAGTTTTCCCTATGCCATGTTTCACAACATCTGATTGGCCCTTAAAAATAACCACTTGTGTTACACACATTGGCATTGTAAAGATGAACAGTTCATCACTTGGTAGGTTAAATTTGTTGACAATGGTTCGAAGAAAACAATCTTCAGAGCTTGAATTAATTAAAGTCACAGAGATTTATACTCATGTATATGTAACTGCACAATGAAGCTGTATTATGTGGCCCTTTACAATAACAGTGGAATAAATTCTGCAGCAAAATATCAGCTGATGGCGCATAATGTCGCACACGAATTAGACATGATTGTCGCATTAATTTATGGTTGCAGGTTATATATTTCAAAGAATGAAACAGGCAAAAGTTCAGAAAATCACTGTGCTTCAGATAAAAAAGCAAAACACAATTTTTGTTGTTCTTAAAACAATTTTTGTTAAAAGTTTGGTACATCAGAGAGTTTACTTTGGAGCATAGACATTTTCTCCTGATAAATGACACCCGATATAAAGTGGTTTTCACTGAAGTGAGGATCAGTATAATGGACACTAGTTACATGTTTAGTGTTTAACACTGGTGTTTTTGTTTATTGGATGTGTATTGGATGTATCCTAGCAAATACTCAACTGTGCTTTATCAGCTAATTAAGAAAATGCTTGTTAATACATTTTAGCTGAAATACATTAAGTATAAACTGCTTGAAGAAGCAGAAGTAAATTGTACCAAGTCAGCATTATAGAGTTGATTGTACATCATGAATCAAATACAGAGCTCTTTTCACTGCTTTATAGTATAAATTTTCAAACTCAAACACCTAGAACAATTGATGATTTCCTTAAGGGCTAACAAGTCTCTTCATTGATTATAGTTTCTGTCATGAATTTAGATTATTGAAAAATTATAATTTTGTATCACTGAACTTGTATTTAAATTAATAGCAAAGTTGTATGAGCATTGACTTTCAGAATTATACAATTATATGTGTATTGATAATGTATTTTTTTCCAGTTCTCTCAAATTAAATATTATCATGCACACCTATTGAAAATGATGCTTCATGAGAAACATGTATCATGTATATTGAATGAAGTTGTTTTTATTGTGTTTTAAATTTAATTTCCCACAGGTATAAATTTAATTTAAAGTTGTGCTTTAAATGACCATATTAAATATGACTCTATTAGTTTTAATAGCTTTGTGATAAAAAATTGTCAAACACATTGGTGTTAGAATTATTATTCAATGTTAAATTAGAATCTGAGTCTTGCAACAGATAATGTCAGTGGCTAATTAAAATAATATAGAAATATTGATCAGGATTTCAACATGTTGATTGATTCGTTAAAGGTTTTATTTATAGTCTAATAAAAAATATGCTGATATATTTAGAGCTGAAGTGAACTATGCCCTGGAAACATGGATCGTTTTTTTGTTTTGCATAATTTGATGAGAACAGAGGTGATACTGTGTGTGGATTATTAATTTTTTAATTTGTTTTTCCCTCTAGGCCCCTGAGGGTGAAAATCAGCCAAGTACTGCAGTTGACCTTTTTGTATCAACAGAAAAAATTATGGTCCTCAATACAGACCTTCAGGTAATCCCAATCTGTCATTTATTACCTGGTTAAGTCATTGAAACTTTGGAAAAATTTTTGAATTATTCTGCTTACATTTAACATCGATATATTTCAGTATAATCGGTAGATATCCACTTACTATGAATTAATGTTTTGAAAGTTTTTTAGATATATTGGTGAACTGTTACTAAAAGTTTATAGATCAAGATGTGAAATCTTTATATAGAATTGATCTAAATTTTCTGAATCAAGAGTTTTTATTCACTTGTTCAAAGATTTTTTTCCTCTGGAAAAAAGGGGGGGAAAAAAAGAATTGAATACAGTGGATGCAAGTTGTTTGTTGTAAATAAAGATAATGCATATAAGTTAATTTTTATTTCATTTTGTTCATGAAACATTATTTGTGTGGTTTTTTTTTTTTTTCATTTTTTAACCAATTAACCTACAATGTTCACCTTACTTTATGCAGGAGATAATGATGGATCATTCGCTGAGGACAATATCCTACATAGCTGATATTGGCGACATTCTAGTCATCATGGCTCGGCGCAGGCTCTTGTCAAGTCCAGGTGAAGAAATATTACACCAAAAAAAGCAGGCAAAGATACTCTGTCATGTCTTTGAGTCAGACGAGGTAAGTTCATTTTTATTAAAAGAAGTTGTAGAACTTGATCAAGATTTTTGTGACTGAAAGGATTTTTTTCTTGAATATTGTTTGGTTGTAAAGAAAATGCAGTCAAAGATTTAACAAGCTGACATTTACTGTAGGTAACGTGGCAGCAAACTGTCACTCAAAGAAATTTTCAACATATTTATCAGCACGTTTGTTTTGTGAATGTGCCACATTTGCTGTTTTTATGACATGACAATCGTGTCCTTGTGACAGATTTAAGGCTGTGATTTAAGAATGGTGATGGTTGTGTTTTCCCTAAAGACTCGTAAAGGCAAGGAGATGCGATAAGTTGGCAATCAAAGCCGACAGCGATGGATGCATTGGATATAATACATGAAGTACTTTATACTCCCAGAGAGACTCTACACCACCTCATAGACCAAAAACATCGATACTATAGCAATAATATTAAGTTAACAATGTCAAAATGAGAGAAAATTCCCCCTCCTCTTTGTAACAGTGATCAAGAGAATAGTTTCCGGTACTTCTGGGAAATGAGCAAGGTAATTTATATGAAAATAGCAACTATGAAACTCTCTGAGAATGATACTTCAGACTTAAAAAGAGCATAACTTTCAATTAAACTGTAATTTGTAGATAATTAACCATCAGTTAGACAAAAGTGAAACAGGAAGTTGAGAATAAGAACCTTGAAGAATTTATTTTAGACAATGCATTTAATTCTTTAGAGGATTAATTTGGGGTATGTGCAACCAGGAAATTGTAAAAGGAATATGAGAGAAATTTTTTCGAAGGGAACAATACATTTGTTTCTTAGATGTACTGAAGCTACAGAATTGAATATTTCAATGATCATCATTGTTGTTTGTGTTAAGTACCTGATGTTTATATGGATTAAATGCATTTAGAGCTGTTCCTTGCTTTGGGAGGATCTGACATCAACTTGGTCACAGCTGCTTCATATGTGCTATTCACTGCTTTACTGGATTGGCTTATAAGGCCTAAAAAATACAGGCATGTGTTTCCACTAATTTGCCAGGAAAAAGATAGGGTAGGTTGAAGTATTTTTTATTGAAGGGTTGGTTGAATTGTCTTTTTATTTTCAAATGATTTTTACATGGGAGGATACATAGAGATAGAAACTTCACTTTAATAGTCCTTCCTGGAAAAGTGTTTAAAAAAAACTTCACTATAGGCACAAAAATTTAGGGTCAGTTCAGTGGGTATCTCCTTTTAATGATAAAACATAATATAAAAGAACATTGGTATGGATATTTTTGTGGTGATCTTGGTTTGGCTTAATCTATTAGCATGTCTTTCTATTCACACATGATATATTGTCAGTATGCAGATGCATCACCTCATTGACCTTTAAATTAGGTATGTGTCACATTATCCTGCCGTGAAACATTAGTACTTAATTTTACCTTCAAATTTTCGTTACATAACAAATTTGATATTTTCTAAGTTGAATCATCAAGTGTGATATTAAAGTTGTGAAAGTGACTTGATTTTGCTCAAAGTGTAGGAATTGAGGAGCCTAATAAATACAGATGAATGCTAAAGCCATTCTGTTTTAAATTGGGTATGTACTGCTGTTTTTGACATTTAGCATTAAATCTGGAGGCTGTAAGGACTGGTAGGTCTGTTACAATATTACCATCAGGGTTATAACATTTCAGTAAGATTACACTATAAAATAGCCCTGGACACTCAACATGTGACCTAAGATGGAATATGGATGTCGTTCCTTAAAGGAATATAAAACAGCAAACTGAATAGAGATTCCATTGTAGGGCCTTTTAAACAGTATCTGTGAGATAAAGTTTGGTGTTGTGATTTCACCAAACATAAGTGTTTATTGTACGTATCACCACACAGTGGATCGTACTTAACATTCCACAAACATTTTACCATTGTGTCTACTTAGATCTCTGTGGGGACAGGTGCTCCTGTCAGCAGCCAAGTTGAGAAGAAGTGCTGTCTCGGTCCTGACAGGCTAATGCTTGGTCACTAATGGCTTTCACTGTTTCTGCTGTGTGAAATAAAAACATTTTCCCATTATCTGTCATATAAACTTAGCTCATATTTCACTGGCACCTAAATACCTTCTGTTTGTCTGCATACTTTATGATTGGCTGGATTGGTGAAGTATATTTAAGTGTAAAGATTAAGTAACTTTTGATGTGGTAAGCTTTTCCTTCTTCTTAATTTGTAAGCTTAAAAAATACAGGACATGATATCATTTTAGTTCTGGCTCTTGAATGGCAAAAATTGACATGGCTTCAGTAAGGTGCTACCGTTTTTTACTCTACTTGGTAAAGTTTGATTGTTGTAAAATAAGCCCATCACATGGTAACTAAGAGCTTAAACAGAGTTGTTGTACAAGGTTTGTGAAAGATTAGTTTTTGCCAAATAAGAGTTAAGATAAGATAGATGTTTGGTATCCAGTTGTTGTTGTTTTTCTTGCCCTTTTTGTCTTCTATGTTTGATTGGACAAGAAAATCCTGACATTGCTAGTGGATGCTTACAAAATAACATAGTTCTGTAACACAAGAAATTTTGATTTTTTTTTTAAAGCTCTAAGCTGATTTGAACATCGGGGTAAATCAATATCTGTTACTGACATTGGTTGTTTTTGATGAAGATCTTCCTTGTGAAGGCTTCACAGTATACATGTTCTATGTGATAGGATTCTCAAACTTATCTGATCATGTTGTCTCATCCTAATCTTGACTCTATCTTAACCTTATCATGAAAATGGCTGAATTAGTGGATATTTCTTTCCTTTTGATTAACATTTAATTCAGAGGTCAAGATTAGAGAGCTAAAATATTAAAAATTACTATTGATTAAACTCCATTTATAGTGTTGATGAAGATTTTACCATATTAGGACAGATACCAGGTATTGATTGTAGGATATGTAGAGATTTACTACAGCAGTTTAGGGATGGAGCATGCATTTGACCAGGGACATGTTGAGTTGTAGTAAATGAATTGTCAAAGCCACGGAAACTCTGATGTGTTACTTTGTAGATAGGAGTAGAATAGACAGGGGTCCCATTGTGACAGTCCGTTAATTGGGACCCGAGACATTATCACCCTTCACACCAGGGGAGCTGCCAATATTTCCAATTGAATGATGGAGGAGGAGATTATCACTGTGGTATACGTAGATCAATGTTCTGTTGAGATGTGGTTCGATGAATGTCCTTTCCTTGTACAGTGTGACGCATGAAATCATCTCCTGACATCATCATCATTTTCCTAATGGAATTGGTACTACAGCCTTGAGTCCTTCTACAGATTACTGGGAAATCTCTGACACTTAGACAAACCAACAGAATGGTACTACAGCCTGGAGTCCTTCTCCAGGTTACTGGGAAATCTCTGACACTTAGACAAACCAACAGAATGGTACTACAGTCTGGAGTCCTTCTCCAGATTACTGGGAAATCTCTGACACTTAGACAAACCAACAGAATGGTACTACAGCCTGGAGTCAAACAGGTGACAGGGAAATCTCTGACACTTAGACAAACCAACAGAATGGTACTACAGCCTGGAGTCAAACAGATGACAAGGACATATCTGACACTTAGACAAACCAACAGAATGGTGCTACAGCCTGGAGTCTTTCTCCACATTACAGGAAATCTCTTACACATAGACCAGACCTAATGGTGCTACAGCCTGGAGTCTTTCTCCACATTACAGGAAATCTCTTACACATAGACAAACCAACAGAATGGTACTACAGCCTGGAGTCCTTCTCCAGGTTACTGGGAAATCTCTGACACTTAGACAAACCAACAGAATGGTACTACAGCCTGGAGTCTTTCTCCACATTACAGGAAATCTCTTACACATAGACCAGACCTAATGGTGCTACAGCCTGGAGTCCTTCTTTCTGGGAAATCCACATTACAGGAAATCTGACACTTAGACAAACACATAGTCTTTCTCCACATTACAGGAAATCTCTTACACATAGACCAGATCTCATGGTGCTACAGCCTTGAGTCTTTCTCCACATTACAGGAAATCTCTTACACATAGAGCAGATCTAATGGTGCTACAGCCTTGAGTCTTTCTCCACATTACAGGGAAATCTTTTACACATAGACCAGACCAACAGAATTATAGTACAGCCTTGAGCTTTTCCCCATATCATGGAGAAATTTTAATTCAATGTTTCTAAACTGTTTGTGTTTATAAGATATTTTGGTTTTACTGTATAACTGCCCTGCTTAAGGTGCCATAACACCCATCACAGGATCAATTACAGAACTTGGAAAATGGTCTCCAAATGAGGAAACAGATCTGATAGTCTGAAAGTCAGATAGTTTTATAAAGGGATCTTCAAAAGGAAACGAAAACCATCCCCTTGTGATACAAAGTGTGAACTATTGACCTGGCCTTGTATGTGATTGTATTTGTCTGGACATCAATTCAAATCTTTGTTAGGAGACAAACGACATTATAGAAATCTGTTCTGTGATTTCCTCGCAGAAACCATTGATGTGAACCCCCTGGGAGCTGAACTCATTTCAAGGATGGTAGAAATTAGACCAAATATTCATTTTTGTGGAACTGAACAAAATATTCATTAAAAAGGCATCTTTATTTCATTGTTGATCCTACGTTACATGCACAAGTACGTTTTTGGGTTAAAAATGGTAAAAATGCATTTACTTGCATGATGTGTGCATCCAAACATTCAGTAGAAATTGATCTCCAGGAGCCAAGAAATTGATCTTAGAATAATCAGCTAACATGTCATATCAATGATATATAGTCCAAAACTTGACAATATTCTCTTCAAAATTTGTTATCTCCTTTACTGTCTTTTAATAACTCTATTTAATTATAGGTATGATACAATTGAAGAAAAAAAAAACTGCCTAATGCTCGTGCATCTTGTTTGTTTTCTTTGACGTCAGATATGTCACACTGTATCATTGATTTAACTATCCAATTATCCCTTATTTATCTTCTATGCAAAACCAGTTGTCTTCACACTAGCTCTAATCAACAGTGTTCAGTGTTTAAATCACAGGTACAAGTCATTCTATACCTATTAATGACCAATCCATTTAATTACAATCTCCATGAGTTTTATTTCAAGTATCGCTGTCACATCAAGCGCACGCAACCTGACATAAATTGAGGCCCCAGCTTTGTATATGTAAGCAGCTGGTATGGTAATGGTATACTGTAAACATGTATATGTGAATTGTCTTTGCATGGTAAGCATGAATAAGATTAGTTTTAAAAAATAATTAATTAAATCCATTGTCGGATAAGTCTCAATCGGCATACTTATATGTCAAAGCTAACTCCTGTTATTACACATCCAAATGGACATGTGCTCTTGGCTTCTGCTTAGATGTGATATCCAACATGAAGGAAAATAAAAAGGAAACTTGCCAATCTCTTAACAGTTAAACATGTAAGTGTTGCAAACGATTATCAAATTATAATCAACATATTTTTCAATGTCCCAAACAGGCCACTCTGTCTTTGCTGATCATTAGTTTTTTTTGCCTTGTTAGGTGCTCTTACATTTTCAAACACTTTGTCCCAATTTTGCATGATATTGACTCAAACGGTTTGCATTGATATATACAGTAATTATCTTATTTATCATTGTTGTTCATAGATAAATTGTCAAATCCTTTTTGTGTCAGTTATGAGTACTAGATAACCCTTAAAATCAATGAAGGCAGCCTCACAGAATCTTTGTCTCTGAAACTTATAGCTATATAATGCCCTTGAGTGTGTGAATTTTTGTCCCTCAGGTTTTCCAAAGTTCACCTTGTCAGCCAATGAAAATGCATATACAGTGTATTCCTTTTGTGGTATAGCTTTTTATTTATACAACAGTGACTGATTAATTGATGTCTGGGGAATTGAATGACAACCACCTATTGTAGTAAGAAATATGAATTGTTCATAAGGAGTTTCTAGGATGAGAGAAAAATCCAAATAGATAAAATTGTACTTTTTTAAGTTAAAGGAGTCCTATGTGTCACCATGTTGACCTCATTGGTAAAGCACTTGTTCTCCTTCAGATGTTTTTGGACTGAAGTTTTATTGGAACATTGTACTGGATTTGGGGAACTTTTTTGTGTGGATCACAAGAGAACCTATATTTGTTCTAGGACACCAGAGAGCCTCACTCTCACATGGAAATTTATCTTTGTTCTGGTTCACTGGAGAGTTTATCTGTGTTGTGGGTCATGAGAGAATAGTTGACGTAGATTTTGATATGTTGGTACATCTAATACGATCAGTATCATTAAGCATTTCCAAGGTTCAGTAACTGGTACTACTTTGATGGAAATTCAGAAAGATCAGATCAGAAAAATAAAACAGCTTTCACGGTTGATTGAACTGGATAGACTTTAAAAGACATGACAGCTTTGGTGGTCCATTGGGTGGGGTTTGGTGGTTAGAATAGTTGGATGGTTAATTCAGCTAAGTGATGTTCAAAATATAGACAGGGCTTTGATGATAGTTTATTTGGGTAGTATTCAGAATGTTGTACAGATGACACACAAGTTAATAACACCTTTTTTTTTAAAAAAAAATCAAAGTTAGATAAAGCCAAATAATGAATTTATCCTCATCATATAGCTGTCATTCACGGACTTTTCAGTGATACTCAGGACCTAAATTTTGAAACCTTGGAGGAAAAAAATCAAAGTAATCAAAAGAAGTGTTAACTGTAGAAATGGGACAGTGTATTAAGCCCCATAACTCCATGAATTTCACAAATTTTACATGTCTGATAATTTTAGAAAAGTACATGTGTATATGTGTTTAATTGATGGAACATTTTTTATTGTAATTTATGTGGCAAGACTTGAAAAAAATTGCTTGAAGTAATTTTGTAGACAGAATAGGTTTGAAGCAATTAAGATGGATGAGATTTGGAATTATTTATACACAATAATGTTGATGGTAATTGGTTTGAATGGAGTTTAGAATGTAGAATTAATGATACTATGCAGAAAAAGAAAAAAATTAATATACTGTGTTAGTGTAGTATACATGAAAATTGTTTCATTTGTTAACAACAATTCTGCCAATTTCGTTTTGAAGAAAAGCACTTCATAATCTATTAAGTTTAGAATCTTGCCTTTGTAAGCAACTGATTTATAACAGTTACATTATTTGGTGTTGATAGTATTATGGGTCAATAGTTGGATGATTTATATAATATTGTTTGTGTGTATCTGTGGCATCAGTAAATCAAATTCCTAATCTATACCAAGGTCACTATATCATGGCAGCTCTTACCAAGAAAGAGCAAAATGTTAATCTTAAATCAATTATTGTCTTCAAGTTGACATAAAGCAATCCATAAGGTGTTGTTCATCATGGATGCTGATGGGCTTTCATACAAACTTATGTAGACCATGCTGTCTGGCTACAGGAAGTCAACCTATTGCCAATTCTAGTTGGACAGGAGCACTCTGTTGAGCAGCTTGACGGGGCTATCAGAAAGAGCAACGTCTTACAAGAGAATAGCGCATAGTTGGATTGATTTCTAATCATTTGTCAAAAATGTTGTGAGAAAATCATTATTCATATCTAATTTTGGGTCTGGTCATTTTCATGGAATCTCATACAAATAGTTTTGAGGATATTAAGTCAAAGGTCATGTTTTACTAATGATAGATCAGAGGTTAAGTTTTCAAATCTACTGAATATTTTCCTTGTTTTTATTCACATTGTAAGAGAGTATTTAGTATAGCAGGTCAAGTTTCATCCTGCAGGACATCATCATAATTCAACACAAAAAGTGAAATCTTTATCTTCCATGATTTTACCCTTCATGGCAAGTACCATTTCAATCATACAAGCTTTGTTTTAGTGTTCAGGGTGAAACAGTATTTCTGTGCTAGAAAGACGAGAGTAAGTTGATTTCTTAACAAAGCAAAAGCAGTTGTGTGGATCAAGACACAACAAATCACACATTTAAATTCTAACCTCCAAGGTATAAAGACACTTTGTAAAATTGCATTTGAAATTTCAAGTGTAATTTTGTATTAATGCTAAATTTTACAAATTTATGATAAAAACGGTGATTTAAAATTGATAATCTTAACCCTTAAGAGTAGAAAACCAGAAATTTTGCATTCTGTTTTAGAATTCTTCTGTAGCAAGACCCTTGAGCACAATCCTTTCCCTTCTATCTTCTGTGGTCATTTCAATCATCTCTGGTACACTCTACACACCGTAGTCATACCATTGACAATTAGCTATTCGCAGTCAGTTATTTCCGCAATATTGCCTCACAGTACACAATAAATCAACTTGGTCCATTTTAGCTATGATATTGGGACAGCCTTGATTTAATATCTTAAAGCTCTCTAATGAGATTCTCATAGGAGGATCATCAAAAGATGGAAATCTAATGGTTTCATTCTACTGATCAGAGCCAATGTGAGAAACATTGAGACCAATGCATAAATAATGACTTGCTGGAGGGGATAGAAATATAGATTAAGTGGAGAGTTAGAGAGACTGACTTATAAAGGAGATAAAGAGATAATTTCATAAGAAAATGCCATGATACCCAGCTTAGTTCTGACCTACTCCTCAAAGAAGAAAGTATCTGGATGTCTGCATGATGTCATATCATGTTATCAATCATTATCATTAGGGTAATTACTCAAGGATTAGAATTCAGTAGAGAAAACAGAATGGAAACTACCTATGTTTATTGAGCCACAATAAATGCTTTTTAAAATATTGATATTGTTAGATTTTAACTTACATATATATATTTCCAAGTGCAAATGAAGTCAATTGTTCAGTGAAGTATGCTGTTCTGTTTATAGGATTTTTGCTGTATTAAAAACAAATGCTGATGGAATTAGTTTCAGATTTATATTTATTTGAAGAACGCATTAATTAAGAAATGAAGGTGGTCATAACAACACCATAACAAGGGAAATAAGGAATAACTATCATCATCCTTAACACAGTGGTCAGATGGGGACAAAACAGCATTATATACTATCATCATCCTTAACACAGTGGTCATATCACCATCCTTAACACAGTGGTCAGATAGGGACAAAATAGCATTATATACTATCATCATCCTTAACACAGTGGTCATATCACCATCCTTAACACAGTGGTCAGATAGGGACAAAATAGCATTATATACTATCATCATCCTTAACACAGTGGTCATATCATCATCCTTAACACAGTGGTCAGATAGGGACAAAATAGCATTATATACTATCATCATCCTTAACACAGTGGTCAGATAGGGACAAAACAGCATTATATACTATCATCATCCTTAACACAGTGGTCAGATAGGGACAAAATAGCATTATATACTATCATCATCCTTAACACAGTGGTCATATCATCATCCTTAACACAGTGGTCAGATGGGGACAAAATAGCATTATATACTATCATCATCCTTAACACAGTGGTCAGATGGGGACAAAACAGCATTATATACTATCATCATCCTTAACACAGTGGTCATATCATCATCCTTAACACAGTGGTCATATCATCATCCTTAACACAGTGGTCATATCATCATCCTTAACACAGTGGTCAGATAGGGACAAAACAGCATTATATACTATCATCATCCTTAACACAGTGGTCAGATAGGGACAAAACAGCATTATATACTATCATCATCCTTAACACAGTGGTCATATCACCATCCTTAACACAGTGGTCAGATGGGGACAAAATAGCATTATATACTATCATCATCCTTAACACAGTGGTCATATCACCATCCTTAACACAGTGGTCAGATGGGGACAAAATAGCATTATATACTATCATCATCCTTAACACAGTGGTCAGATAGGGACAAAATAGCATTATATACTATCATCATCCTTAACACAGTGGTCATATCACCATCCTTAACACAGTGGTCAGATGGGGACAAAATAGCATTATATACTATCATCATCCTTAACACAGTGGTCAGATAGGGACAAAACAGCATTATATACTATCATCATCCTTAACACAGTGGTCATATCACCATCCTTAACACAGTGGTCATATCACCATCCTTAACACAGTGGTCAGATGGGGACAAAATAGCATTATATACTATCATCATCCTTAACACAGTGGTCAGATAGGGACAAAATAGCATCATATACTATCATCATCCTTAACACAGTGGTTAAATAGGGACAAAATAGCATTATATACTATCATCATCCTTAACACAGTGGTCAAATAGGGACAAAACAGCATTATATACTATCATCATTCTTAACACACTGGTCAAATGGGGACAAAATAGCATCATATACTATCATCATCCTTAACACAGTGGTCAAATAGGGACAAAATATCATTATATACTATCATCATCCTTAACACAGTGGTCATATCATCATCCTTGATACAGTGGTCAAATAGGGACAAAATAGCATTATATACTATCATCCTTAACACACTGGTCATATCATCATCCTTAACACAGTGGTCAGATAGGGACAAAATAGCATTATATACTATCATCATCCTTAACACAGTGGTCAGATAGGGACAAAATAGCATCATATACTATCATCATCCTTAACACAGTGGTCAAATAGGGACAAAATATCATTATATACTATCATCATCCTTAACACAGTGGTCATATCATCATCCTTGATACAGTGGTCAAATAGGGACAAAATAGCATTATATACTATCATCCTTAACACACTGGTCATATCATCATCCTTAACACATTGTTCAAATCAGCTGGTCAGCATGAAATTATTGTTTCTTGGATGTGATGTGAAGGGCTGTTTCTTGGATGTGATGTGAAGGGCTGTTTCTTGGATGTGATGTGAAGGGCTGTTTCTTGAATGTGATGTGAGGGGACTGTTTCTTGGATGTGATGTGAGGGGGCTGTTTCTTGGATGTGATGTGAAGGACTGTTTCTTGGATGTGATGTGAAGGACTGTTTCTTAGATGTGATGTGAGGGGACTGTTTCTTGGATGTGAAGTGAGGGGACTGTTTCTTGAATGTGATGTGAGGGGACTGTTTCTTGGATGTGATGTGAAGGGACTGTTTCTTTGATGTGATGTGAGGAGCTGTTTCTTGGATGTGATGTGAGGGGACTGTATCTTGAATGTGATGTGAGGGGACTGTTTCTTGGATGTGATGTGAAGGGACTGTTTCTTTGATGTGATGTGAGGAGCTGTTTCTTGGATGTGATGTGAGGGGACTGTATCTTGAATATGATGTGAGGGGACTGTTTCTTGGATGTGATGTGACGGGAATACTGGTCAAGAAAGTAATAGCCCAGCAGGAATGTTGGTTTCTTGAGGTTGGATGGATAGGATGCTGGTGATAGAAAGAAGTCTTAAGTGACCTTATGCCATCATCTTTTGTCCTTAATCATTCCTCTGCATCATGCATTGTGCATTGTCCATCGTAGACTATTTACATTTTTACAGTAGAATGCTAGGATGATAGGCTTCCAGATTTGTTCAAATGACTGACCTTGACCTTCATTCACGGTCACAAATATACATTTTAATTCCAAACTCAGTTGGATCAATTGATTGAATTAGATGACTAATGGAATATCAGTGTTTTTTGCATTTTAGTCTATATAAACCAGAACATTATGTGCATTAATTCCATCTATTATGAGTTTATGGGCCTGAATTTTGTACAGGTCTGTTATGTTTACCTTCACTGTTATGTTTACCTTCAATATTTTTCACTGTCTTGTATCTTCATGGCACAAAGTTTAGGAAAGAAACTTTGGTTTTTTTCTGATACTGGCAATAATAATTACTAATGGATGTTCTAACACAGAACCTATTTCAGTATTTCATTTCTTTTTTTAAAAGTTTTTCAAAAATCCACTTCATATTTATTAAAGATAAGAATATCCTGAAATTGGCTTTAGACCTAAAAGGCTATGTTGCAGAAAACTGATCAATCGTAAATTGGTTTTTGACAATTTTAAAGAAAATGTTGTTAATTTCAAAATTTGTCTCTTAATATATCCACACCCAAAGCTATTTGTGATAAGGAAAATGTTTGTAATTTTTGGGGGCCTGCCCTTACCAGGGATAGCAGCATAAGTTTCTGTATTATGTATTCATATAATAAGTCCATCTGTATATTTTTTACAGGTCTTGTAATACAGATAATACTCAAGATGTTCACTAGTCCATGCATCTGTGCTGCTAACACCTGAATGATTAAGTAATGGGATTTGTAAATCACTGTTATGGTGGTGCATTGAGCTCTATCAACATTTCTGACCAATTAGAGGTGTATATATAGGTATGTTGTGTGTCACAAGAGGATAATTATCAGCTCAGCTTATACATGTATATATGCCCAGACGTGATCATTTCGTGGACTTAAGTCATATCCTGTGATGTTGTAACATTGAAATGACGATAAAAACCAACATCATTAAATTACTAGTCTGAGCTTAAGCCATATGTATGTCTGCTGAAACATTCTTTTAAAAATCGACACCCAATAATGCATTTTATATGTCTTAAGGTTGGAATGTAGGGTCTTCCGAAGGATGTTGATTTTTCAAAATGATGCTCAGGGTAGCTATAGAAATTATTATAGTTTTTCTACCTATCACACAGGGAGTGAGTTGACATAAGACATAAAAAAACACAGGAAAATGGCATAGATCGTACATGTAATCTAGCATGTGTAAATATATTTCTTGTATCTATCCATCACACACATGCTAAAGAAAAGGGGGGACAGCTAAAAGATCTAAGATTTTAATTGTAATACGAGAAATGATATAATGATTGGTACAAAAACTGAATTATGAATTGTAGAAATTTGGTTAATCATATTCAAAAGCAGTAGATGTTCAAGCATACATCTTGACAGTTCAAGCAGTTACAATCAAATTAGATATTTCAATACCAAAGGTATAACTTTGTAAACACCAGCAACTGCATGTATGTACTTATACTTACATGTACAAATTTGTTCTAGTAACACAATAAGCTGATATAGGATGGAACATTAACACCAGGGATTCCGTAACTTTAATTAATGTAATGAATGTTAGGAAGTGGGATGATGCTAGGGGAGAAGGGAGAGAGTTGGCCTGGGAGTTTTTTCTAGGATGTGGAGCAAGTGGGGAGTCAGTCTAGAAAGGATGCTGTCCATAAGGAAGTTAGCCTGGAAGATTGAGTTTAGACTGTGAGGGAATGGTGAATCTGTCTAAAATATTTAACTATGATGGAAACATTTCGCATATATACACACCCAGCAATTGACCTACTTTACAATTAATCCTGAGATTATTAGTGAGCCACTAGGGAAATAAGGCTAGCTTTAGAATAGCTTTCCTTTAGTTGCCGTTATGCTGTCCATTAATAATTTATGTGTAAATACTTCTGGGTGTAATTCAATGACTACAAGATGACATTTTAAGGGGCTTGATGACCATACTCAATATCTGATGTTTTTTTCCCTGAGAGACAAGCACTTTACATTTTACGGCTATTTGCTTGTCTGTTGCTGTTTGAGAGGGCAAGCCAATATAGGCTGGTCATGCAATGACAGCTCATTTCAATCCCAGCGACAGGGGCCTGAAATTCTAACATAATTGGGAGAAAAATATGTATTGGTGTGGTCAATTTAAACCTTTGATGGAATAGACTTTTATATGGGGAAAATTTGGTTGTTAGACATGCATGCATTATGAACATATCAAGAGAATTGACCTTTGTAGGCAGAGTTTGACCTTCACATTCATTTACGTTCATATTTGAACTGAGTCATAAATGTTACGAGTTTTGGGTGTGACCTTTGAAGATTTCTTAAATATGAAAATAGAATATGATATTGACCTCTACATAGTCTGACCTCTTCCAATTTATTTTTTTGAAATTTTGACATTGGATTTAACTGTTGAAGATGAGGTCTGGCTTCTATGATCTTATTTATCTGAACTCTTAAGACTGACCTTGACCTCTATAGATGTGGTCTGACCTCCACAAACATATTTGTTTGCATTTTTGAATTGACCTTTAAGATTTTAGACATGATCTGTCATTTACAAACCTATTTGTTTGGGCTTTGAGACTGACCTTTGTAGATATGGTCTGACCTCTAGCATATTCTATGGTGAATTTGAGTAGTTATTGACTAGGCCTTACAGAGTAGAGTCCTTTGTTCCATACATAAATACTTGCTGTCTGCTTCTCTCAGTCAGGCCAAAGCAAGTTCTGCATTTATAGATTTACCTTCCTGAGCTATGTGTCCAGCGTGGCATGCTTGGATACCACATACACGCTGTTTGCGGGGTTCAGGTAGGATTTTTCTCCCCCAATATCTGCATATATTGATATTGAAGCAGTTTAAATGATAGAGCACTGAGCTGTACAGTAGTTAGTTGAGGAGAAAACGGCATCCATGTCTGATGTCTCCTGATCTGGATTTGAATGCTACAGAGCTGACTCAGAAGTCTATGGGGCTAGTTGTACTAGCTTTTATAGAATTCTTGCATGTTGTGGAAAAAAATCTGTGATGCTGGCATTTTTATTCTAAGTTACACCCAACACACTGTGTATTTGATTACAGACAGTTCTGATTGTCAATACTGGATGATAAACACTGTTTAATGTTGCACATCACAGAGATAAAAAGAACTGGATGTTAGATTGGTGTAATTGTGTCCTAGACTTTCATCAACTATATTGGGGCATAATTTGGATCATAGGTAATCAACTAAAAATTTCTAAATATTTCTGATATTACTAAGGATGTTACTTGTTTATGGATACTATTTACCTGTCTTGGCTTGTCTGAAATGTGAAATATGGACATGCAGAACTCTGAGAAACTGATACTGCACCAGATAAAATCTACCGATGATAAAAAGAAACAGTTTTATAGTTCAGTTTTCATCAATTCACTTGACATTTTCTAATTGTTTGATTTACGCTGTGTGTTAATTCATTGGATTTGATGGAATGTTCTCAAACAATATGTGACATTAATGTTTCTTGGAGTACCTTAAATAGGTGTCTCGCCGATTGGCCGGTTATCGATTGGTGCTTACCAATTAGTGTGTCTATAAAGCCTCATTAACACCTGTTATTGGTTTTTAAAAAAGGATATTGTGGCGTATTTTAATTCTGTGGCTGAGTTATTAAAGTTCTGCTGATGAAAAATTCAATGGAAAGTTGATAAAAAATGACAAAGATGATTATTGTTTCTTCTGCCATAAAGCCAAGTAATGGTAAAACCGACAGCTAGTATTTTAACAATCTCTTACCCAATATGGATAATGACCATATTTTAAGAGGTCCTCCCAGCTGGAACTCCCAGAGAAATCTACTAATGAGTTTATACAGTCTTGTCATTGGCATTCCTAACTCAAGGATTTAATAGAATACATGCTGGGAAATCATACTCCCAAACTTTTTAGGTTATTTTTATTTTCTGAAGACGTGTTTGGTTTGATAGAGCATGCCTCTTTAAACAGAGACAGCAGCTTGAAGAGACAAATACATTGTTGTTGTGACTAGTTTGACATCGACTTCCCAGTGTAGACTCTGGAGAAATGTATGACACAACATTCCCAAACAAAATGTTCGCAATCGGAGGAAACTTCAAAATCTCGGACTACAAGTTCAGTGCTAAATATGAACCACTTGATGTAATTTGTGAGACACAAAATGAGGTGAGTTTCATGATTTTAATCATATTATAACTGAAAATGTTTTCATAGATTTGAGATATATTGTGTTAATCAGCCAGATAAATTCATTGGTGTGTGTCTACTTGTGGTTCTTAAACGTAGTACCTTAATGAGTTGCACAGTAAATACATTCAAGAAGTAACATTTTTTTTAACAAAAATGTGCAGCAAAGGAAATTTGGGACAAAAAACGGCACAAATTTTGAGTGATATTACAAGATACATAGATCTGGAAAAAATTTAATTTCAGGCAATGTTGATCTTGTCTCTGGAGTCTGAAAACTGTTATGGAATCTAGTCCAACTGCATTCTCTTTGGTAAATGAGTACAAGAAATACTGCAGCCTAAACAAACCTTTTTATTCAAAAGACATATCTCCAGTTACAATCAGCTTTTACAATTGTTGCTAAAAAATTAAATTTGATTGTAAAATCAAGAGACTAATTGTATTGTAATTTTTTTAATTTTATCTTGACCCTTGTTCCAAAAATGTAGAATATTAAGAACTGTGAGAATTAGTAAGGTAGTTTGTCTGTTTTTTAATTTCCAAAATGTTTTATCTTTTTTCTGGAATGTACAAAATTTTATCATTTTGTAGGAAAAGTATTTCAATATATTTCTCATTTTGAATATTTGATACTTTGAGATTTTCTTTTGAAAAGAAAAGATAGATCTAATTCTGTGTTTTATATTTATTTATATTTATACATTTGTCTGTTCGTCCATCCATCATAATTTTGTCTTGAGCATAACACTAAAACTTTAAAAAATATAGATATGAAACTTAATAGGTAAATGGATCTCAATGAGGAGAAGTGCAGTGCACAAGAGGCATCACTCACTTTTCTATTATGATTTTTTAAAACAAAGATTCCTGAAAAATGTTTTTAAACCATTGCATCTGCCAGTTCTCTTGTTTTTCATAATTGAAAACAACCAAGAAATATTGATTTAATGGACCTTTTTCTTTCTTATATATATTTCATATATTTTTTTTTTTTCAAATTAATATTAATAGGAAATGTTTATTAAAGTTGACATGAAATTTGACAGCAGTTTATTATAAGGTTAAGGAACCTTGTGAAAGTGTTTGATCACCTAAACAGGGTCTAACTGGTGTTTTCGGACTGACCAGGTTGGAAGCTAGTGATGAAGCCGACCAAGACGAAATATTGGAAAGACCATAGACATTCGACATTTCTATAGAATTAGTAGGCATTATGACAGAAGTCTTATATTACATGTTTGTGAAGGTCCCTGGTACAGTTTGTGATTTGATAAGATCAGTTAAATTTGCTTTTGATTTTCTTATAAAGTTAGTGAGAATATTTTAATGTCAAAGGTCAATAGACCTTAAATAAGAATTATAAATAATTTGAAGTAAACTGACCAAGTCCTAGATTTTCCTGGTGATCATTAGGTAAGATGGTACAATCAGGTGATCATAAGTTAAGATGGTACAGTCACGCGATCATTAGTTAAGATGGTACAATCAGAGGATCATTAGTTAAGATGGTACAGTCAGGTGATCATTAGTTAAGATGGTACAGTCACGCGATCATTAGTTAAGATGGTACAATCAGATGATCATTAGTTAAGATGGTACAATCAGGTGATCATTAGTTAAGATGGTACAGTCACGCGATCATTAGTTAAGATGGTACAATCAGGTGATCATAAGTTAAGATGGTACAATCAGGTGATCATTAGTTAAGATGGTACAATCAGGTGATCATTAGTTAAGATGGTACAGTCACGCGATCATTAGTTAAGATGGTACAATCAGATGATCGTTAGTTAAGATGGTACAATCAGGTGATCATTAGTTAAGATGGTACAGTCACGCGATCGTTAGTTAAGATGGTACAATCAGGTGATCATTAGTTAAGATGGTACAATCAGAGGATCATTAGTTAAGATGGTACAATCAGGTGATCATAAGTTAAGATGGTACAGTCATGCGAACGTTAGTTAAGATGGTACAATCAGGTGATCATTAGTTAAGATGGTACAATCAGATGATCGTTAGTTAAGATGGTACAATCAGGTGATCGTTAGTTAAGATGGTACAGTCACGCGATCATTAGTTAAGATGGTACAATCAGGTGATCATTAGTTAAGATGGTACAATCAGAGGATCATTAGTTAAGATGGTACAGTCAGGTGATCATAAGTTAAGATGGTACAATCAGATGATCGTTAGTTAAGATGGTACAATCAGGTGATCGTTAGTTAAGATCGTACAGTCACGCGATCATTAGTTAAGATGGTACAATCAGGTGATCATTAGATAAGATGGTACAATCAGAGGATCATTAGTTAAGATGGTACAATCAGGTGATCATAAGTTAAGATGGTACAATCAGGTGATCATTAGTTAAGATGGTACAATCAGGTGATCATTAGTTAAGATGGTACAATCAGATGATCGTTAGTTAAGATGGTACAATCAGGTGATCATTAGTTAAGATGGTACAATCAGGTGATCATTAGTTAAGATGGTACAATCAGGTGATCATTAGTTAAGATGGTACAATCAGGTGATCATTAGTTAAGATGGTACAGTCACACGATCATTAGTTAAGATGGTACAATCAGGTGATCATTAGTTAAGATGGTACAATCAGATGATCGTTAGTTAAGATGGTACGATCAGGTGATCGTTAGTTAAGATGGTACAGTCACGCGATCATTAGTTAAGATGGTACAATCAGGTGATCATAAGTTAAGATGGTACAATCAGGTGATCGTTAGTTAAGATGGTACAATCAGAGGATCATTAGTTAAGATGGTATAATCAGGTGATCATAAGTTAAGATGGTACAATCAGAGGATCATTAGTTAAGATGGTACAGTCACGCGATCGTTAGTTAAGATGGTATTATAAGGTGATCATTAGTTAAGATGGTACTTTCTTTCAAATGGAAGATAAAAATGGTGGTCCCATGTTTCTCAAGTGTTCTTGTTCAGAGATATGAAATACTTTCTGTAAATCTTGAAAGGTGAGCACTTTAGGACTATTATCAGATATAAAGTGTGGAAAATTATCTAAACTTGCTAATAAAGACCACAAAAACAAGGATACATTAACTCCAGAAATCTTTGATTTAGAAAAAAAGGGAAAAATTGTAGTTTAAACATATTTTTTGATTCTGGGACTACTTTCCAGTACTTTCATCAGTATTTACATTTGTTTAATACTGTCATCATTATTCACCTATTTGCCATTGATAAGATCAACAAGATAAAACTGTCATGAAAAGGGAGAAACAAAAGTTTTGTGTTTTTTTACTCCGAGGAATTTAATTTCCAGCATTTTGGTGTGTAGTCTGAAATACTTCATGATGTTACTTTCAGTAAATTTGTAAGTTTCCATGAAAAAATTTTGAGTGCTTGAATTTTCCTTCTTTTGTGTATTCCATGATTGTAAGAAAAGACAAGTGAAACTAAAAACTACCCAATGTTGGCCTGAACACGAAAAAATCTATCTGACAGAAGGATCTTGTTTGACATTGAAATTATCATAGGAATCGTTCTGGTTGCAAACATGGGTGTGCTTTAAACAAGCCCTCTAACACTAGATTGTAAATAACTTGTTTACTAATTTGCTTCATTTGAGGAACATCTACATAAATGTGCCATAATTTGAACAGCTAATTGATAGCACAAGTCTGAGGATCAATATCTTCTTTTCTTCAATTTAGTCCCTAAGGGGCACCGTTGTCAAAGGAAAGAAAAATCAAACGGATGCGAAGGTTCTCGACTGGAAAATTACTTCTTTCTTTAATTAGAAGAATCAGAGTACGTAGTATTTTTCTCGGTTTAAGTGCAATATTGAAAACTATAAAGGTTCACAGTCACAAATCTGTGATCGATGTTGCACTTGAAGATGATTCTGTAATCGTATAATGGTACAAATCTGTTGTGTGAGACAGTGTGCAGATTAATTTCATCATCTAAATTAAGTAAACAATTCCATAATAAATTGAAATAAATCAACTCTCGGAGAAATGCTTCGAGAGAAAAGATTTTTTTTTCTCATTTCTTTGTGATTATTGGAATCGTAGTCGTGTTGCATTGTCATTACCTTGTTAAATACATCAAGTTTGTGAAAGAAAAAATATGTAGAACTTTAAAAGTTCAGAATTTAATGGAATTTTACAAAACTGATGAATTCATTACATTTGTACTCTTAAATCTAAAAGACATTTGACATTTTATGGTGTCAAGTTTGACAATTGGAAATCCAGTATTATCAATCTATTTGGTAAGACTTTAATACTCTGGCTTAGTGTGCATGGTGAAGCAGAGCATGAGAAATCATGTTGACAGTCATGTCTCAAATGGGAAAACCTGTTTTCATGTTATTAAACATAAGTGATAGAAGTCTTATTATAGAACTCTAATTCACAGGCTTTTTCAGAAGCCCTAAAGCAGGTGCTTTGTGTTGATTTAGTCCCTAGTAGAAAACAGCTTGTAATGTACTGTTCCATTTAACTTACTTGTGGGATATAATAGACATTTGTTTTATATGTGTGTATTTGCAGTGGTGAGAAAAAAATCTTTTAGTTAAATAAGTCTTTGGAGGAAAACTAGATTTATTCATGAACATTATACAATTTGCTTATAGTTCAAACATGAAACCTTTCACGGAAATAAACAAGTTGAAGATGATTATGAGGAAATTTTATGGTTGTCATTATACTTGTGCAATATAGAGTTTACAGTTTTTGGTGCTATTTAGTATTTCTGGTGGTTCGACCATTGTTAATAATCTTGTTCCCATATTTGGAATGTGACATTACTTAATTGACTATGGTTTACATTGAGTGTGCCATCAATGAAGCAGAATATACTTACCCTTCTGCAGTACCTGGTCTTAATATTCTGGTATATTTTAAGGGGTCTCTGTGTAAATATTTCTTTTATTAATAATTTATCCTGGTTTGATCAAATTTTGATTAAATTTTTGTTTGATTTATTGTTATTTCCTTTATTGTATTTTCTGTTTTATTTTGATGTTGTTTTGTTGTCTATTAATTTGACAATTTCTTTCCCTTCTCATCTGTCATTCTCTCTGAGGCCATACAAAAACTACATATTTTTCTGTTACTACAAATATATTCATCCATCAGACACAACATATTATAGGGTGTCTGTCACACTGTCACGAAACATGGTTCCTGGCAGGAAGCAGAGTGTACATAATTTCATTATGTTGATATTGACAGTATGACATTTTACAGCTGCTTCCCTACACAGATAGGACACATATATAATTCACTCATATTAATCCTTCCGAGATTTAATATAGATATTAAAACTTCTGCTAGACTTAATTATTTTGGTGTGATCCCTGCCTAGCTATCTATAATTCAATGCTTTTGGGAATAGAGGGGACAGGAGATGAGCTTTAGGAATGTGTCTGGATAATTTGTTGGAAAGTTCCTCATCATAGTCTTTATTGTCAAGGGACTGTGGAATCCATTACCTAATGCCAAGTCCCTAAAAAATCTGCTGGTGTTCGTGATATGCTACTTGTCTAGTGAGAAAAACTTGTACCTGCATTACGTTGTATTGTCTGCCATAGGAATCTGGCTATTTGTCCTGAAATCGACAAAGAACGAAAAAGACAAAAAAAAAAAAAAAAAATTGGGAGAGGCACAAGAAGGGGTTAAGATTGGAAAAATGAACAATTTCCATGGTGACTGTCTTTGGAATTCTAGAAATCTGTATAAAGCATACCTTCAAGTGATGTGTATTGTAATTTGGCTTCAGTCTATCTTGAGATCTGCTGAAAAGTCTTGTTAATTGATATAGAAATCTGTATTACATGTGTATCTGGGATGATGAAACAGTAGTCCTTTAATCTAAGATAATGTTTATTAAATCAGTTTAACAAAATGATTGAATAAATGGAAAGTCCTTAAATCTGAAAATAATTGAATGTTTGTTAAATCAACTTATTAGTTTCTGAAAACACTTTTCTTAACTCATTTATTGATTTTGAACTCTCACATTGGTTTCTGAACTCAATCATTTTGGTTTCTGAACTCACTTATTGTTCTCGGAAATGAAAGTAACGACTTTAAAAAATTCTAAATACAGAATTTATCACGTGGACAGTAGATAATGCTTTATCTTCAGTTATCTAGATACTGATGTCCTTAGCAACATATGGTTTGTATTTAGTTGGTGGGTGTCATAAAGCTGTAGCTAGGCTGTCTTCTTCATCCCATACAGAACCTTGGTGAAAACCTGTGGTATTGTCATGACAATGAGTTCACTTGCCTCATTAGGTAGCTACTGTCAAAACATGACTGACAGTATCATCAATATCTGCATATTTCTCAGCTGATTGTGCTTGTTATATTTATCAGAAGGAAATCTAATGTGTACTTTTTCTCATTGATGAAGCTGGTCAATACAGTTGGTTCCATTGTTGATGTTTCCTTGTAAATTCTCTACGGTTTAGTTTTGAAACCATATGATGAACTTGATCACAATATGTGACATTAGTTGATACCTTGTCTCACATGGTTCATACCATTCAAGGCTGGATGACTCCATTTTATACTAAGTTGATACATTCCAGGCTGGGTGACATGTATCAACACTGTTTGGCTCCATGCTTTACTAAGTTGATACATTCCAGGCTGGGTGACATGTATCAACACTGGTTGGCTCCATGCTTTACTAAATTGATACATTCAAGGCTGGGTGACATGTATCAACACTGTTTGGCTCCATGTTATACTAAGTTGATACATTCAAGGCTGGGTGACATGTATCAACACTGTTTGGCTCCATGCTTTACTAAGTTGATACATTCAAGGCTGGGTGTCATTATCAACACTGTTTGGCTCCATGCTTTACTATGTTGATACATTCAAGGCTGGATGACATGTAACAACACTGTTAGGCTCCATGAAATACTAGGTTGATACATTCAAGGCTCAATGACACCATACAACACTGGTTGGCTCCATGATTTTCTGGGTTTATACAATTCAACGCTGGTTGACACCATAAAGATCACTGGATTGGTAACATTGATTTTTTTAATATATTAATGGAATCTGGCCTTTTCTTTTCCTTTTGTAAAAACTTGCAATTTACCATGTAACTCTACATAATACTGTAAAATTTCAAAGGGGAGGTAATAGCTGGATAGTGAGAATATTGACCTATGTTCCTACCCATGATGATTTTGTTTCTCAGGAACATTAAGAGACAAACCGGTCTTTACTGGTGTGGTTGTATCTCTGGAAAGACACTTGACACTAATTGCTGTGTATGACATTTGACAGGCTTTCCACATGTTGTTCAGTGAAGTTGTCACCAGCTACTACAAGGCGGCCACGCCTCAAAATGACCTTGGAAGTTCACTAGCTACTACAAGGCGGCCACACCTCAAAATGACCCGAGAAGTTCACTGAGTGAGAAACCCTACAAACAAACCAGTGTAAATTCAAATTTGAATTACAACGTAATTGAAATACCAGTAAAATCCAGTATTTTATATTATGTAACATGGCTATAGTTACTATTTCCAGTCATTGGAAATAACTGATCATGTTTTGTCTGTCTTCTCAGAAATCTTTTAAAATGTGAGACCTGCACACGGAAACTGGTGATCTGAACCAAGGCTAATTAGAACAAGGTTTCCTTTGGAGAGCAGAGTTGTCATGGTGATATGTACACGACACAGATGCTAAATGCCTTGGAGGGGAAGTAGCAGCAAGCATTTTAAGGACCTCTAATAAAAAGGCCACGGTGGCTTGAAATATAATTTGCTTCTAAATCTTGCCGTTCTTAAAGTTTTGCATGTGCTGAATAGTTGACAGGATTAAGGCTGGATATCTTCTGTAGAACAAGCAGTCTAGTTTCTATTGGGTGATGTAATTGTTTTTGGTTAATCATTGGGAGATTGAAGGCTATCGTAAACAGAATGCTGTAGAAATCTTGGTGACTACTTCTTGTACATGAAAAAAAGAGTTGTTCTGAAGCCTGGAGACTTGAAGAACAGATGTATTTTGTAGACTTGTCGAGAATAATTTGTGTATTTGTCAAAACTGTTTGTTGGTAATTTAGGAATTTTTAAAAAATTGAAAACAAAGTTTGGTGTGTTTGGATTAAAGTTAATCTGCTCAATGAATTAGAAGATAAATTTTCTATAAAAGAACATATTCTGAATATCTCACATTTTTCTGGCCTTTCAAATTACTGAAAAAGTTTGGGTGTTATTACATTAAAACCTAATAAAAATTTATTACATACTTTTCATAAATTGGCTGTTTCATGGAAGGGCTATATGGTTATGTATTATAACAGGTATTACAGTGTTAAACAGTTTTGGCACAGTTTGTCCTAATACCATATTTCGGATTAAATAGGTGCTATGATATATATAGTGCCTAGTACTTATCTCTCTTGGTACAGCCATGAAAACTGATCGAGCCCCCTCTACCTTAGTGTGGTGAATATGTATATTTTGAATACGAAATGTGGTAAGAGTGTTAGGTTGGGTGAGAGTGAGCTTATATTCAGCTAATATGACATTCCTCCACACATGCAACACCTCTCCACATGTCATGCCAATATGTTCAAAATTGTTTTCAAGTAAAGCCTACCTTTGTATACAATGTTTTACATCCAAAATAATATATGGCATTGAAAAATAATGTTTTCAATTTTTTGTGTGGCCTGCAGAACTGGCAGACACTTAGGGATCACTTTGTCCGTCGTCACACGGCGGCCGCATCCGTACGGAAGTTTTCTGGACTTTTTTCGATTATGCTTTGAGTTATCAAAATGAAATTTAGTATATGGCTTCTTATTGGAAGGGTACAGATCAAGTTCAATTCCTTGCTGTCTGTAATCCTTCTTGACAGAGTTATGTCCTTTTAAACTTAGAAAATTCTCTAGG
Organism: Ylistrum balloti; assembly: GCF_031769215.1. NCBI lineage: Eukaryota > Metazoa > Mollusca > Bivalvia > Pectinida > Pectinidae > Ylistrum > Ylistrum balloti. Next base: position 1,768,855 of record NW_026781970.1, read on the forward strand.
AATATTGTTTTCTGGACTTTCTTTGGTCATGCTTTGAGTTATATTTTGTATATGGTTTCTTGTTGTAAGGGTTCAGATTAGTTTTGTTTCTTGGCTATCTGTGACTCTTCTTTGCAGAGTTATGTCTCTTTGAAAATTCTTCGAAAATATGGTTTTTTGTACTTTTCTTGATCATGCTTAGAGTTTTTGAAATGGAACATGAGAAATGGCTTCATGGTCAAACATTACAGATAAGGTTCGATTCATGGCTTTCTTGGCAGAGTTATGCCCCATTGAACTTGGAAAATTTTCTTGGTTATGCTTTAAGTTATCAAAATGCAATTTTGTATATGAGTTAATTGTCAAAAGTTACGCATCACATCGAGTTCGCTTCTTGACGGTCTGTAACCCTTCTTGGCAGTGAAATGTCCCTTTGAACTTGGAAAATTTCTCAGGAATATTGCTTTGCACAGTTTTCCCTTTATGCTTCGAGTTATAAAAATGAAATTTGGTATTACAACTTTATGGTTGAACGTTGCATATCAAGTTCGATTTCTGGGTGACCGTGACACTTTATGCAGGCGACACATACAGTTCCAAGGAATTCTTGTTTTTATTTACAAATTAATTTTGAAAGGAAAGCAGCTACAGAACAGTTCATACCACCAGTTAAAGCATGTGATGTACATTTGTATTTAAAAAGTAAAGGAAATTGAACTCATTCATGTCATTTATTTGTAGATGTTTTTACTGCTGAATCATCATTTGGATTTATATTTTCTATAAGTTAGTCCTGGATATCTGCAAATGTTCTCCTTTACGTTTGACAAAAACACACATTATATGGAACCAAGTGAACATGCCATCATGTGTAATTACATTGTACAACTGTCACAAAACAGATTTCTACCCCCAAAAATGACAAGCCAGGATAGTAAAACTCTTTTATACAGCATCTGTGTAATTATATATATTCCATGTTACATCTGAAATTTATTTCATACCAGTAACAGTTGTGCTATCTACTTATGCAGATATGTACGTACATATATAATTGAATATCACAGACACATGATTCTCCACTGATTTCATTATATTTAAACATTTTCATTCTTTCTAGTTTGTACAGAAGGATATGAGGTGTTTAGGTAAAGAAGAATGTTTCACTGTCAATCCAGGGTATCTTGAAAAAAAAACAGGATCATATGAGAAATCTGGACATTCTGTATTACTGTTTACATATTAAACATGATCAGTCTGAGTAACTCTTCAATGTATAACAAGTTATTTCTACTGCCTAAAAGTAGGCATCGGGGGCATAGTTTGAGCAGCATCATATTAGTTGTAATGTGGATTATGATGTACCAGAATTTACCAAAAACCTAAATTGTGGCCAAAACTCCTTAAGCTTGTGGAGATTATCCCATTATCCCAAGTATTTCATGGTTGGTAGGGGAAAATGTATTTCATGGTCGGTATGGGAAGCATAACACTACACTGTATATTATACAACATTTTTACCATATTTATAAACATGCCCTACAATGATGGTATACAGTTCTGAAGGTGTATTTGTATAAACTTAAATTAAATAAATTTTAATGTATTTCATGGTAGGTAGGGGAAAATGTATTTCATGGTTGGTATGGGGAAATGTATTTCATGGTAGGTTGGGGAAATGTATTTCATGATTGGTATGGGAAATGTATTTCATGGTTGGTATGGGAAATGTATTTCATGATAGGTATGGGAAATGTATTTCATGGTAGGTATGGGAAAATGTATTTCATGGTAGGTATGGGAAATGTATTTCATGATAGGTATGGGAAATGTATTTCATGGTAGGTATGGGAAAATGTATCTCATGGTAGGTATGGGAAATGTATTTCATGGTTGGTATGGGAAAATGTATTTCATTGTTGGTGTGGAAAATGTATTTCATGGTTTGTTGGGGAAATGTATTTCATGATTGGTATGGGAAATGCATTGCATGAGTAACTGTCAGTATTCTTGTTATCATGGTAAAGCATTATTGTTCTTTGAAGCTAGTATTTTAGTAGGTACTTTATTTCTTAGGTGTAATATCATCAGTGTGAAATTATTACATATTACCGATATGGTGCCATTAACACAGGCTCATACTAGACTGAAACTCTTGTACTCCTACATATTCCTGGAGTTTACCATAAGTGCAATCCGAGAAAATTATTGTAGGCATTATATGTCAGTGGGATGCATCAGTTTTCAAGAAAATGCCAGTACATTGTCTGTTTATGGTATGATATTGCCAAGATCAGGGCAGATTTGGTGGTGCGTGATTCTAATGCCATGTGTAGACATTTCAGTGTTTCCATTGAACTACAGAATACATTCTTATACTTCACATGCCTAGCACAAACATGGTTTAGTCTTCAACAGGTTTAGTTTGAAGCAGGTTTAGGTTTTTCAAAGAGGTTTTAATGACATCTTTGCATTGTATTCCATTAGAGGCGTTTCTGTGTGACGTACAGGGTATTAGTCGGCCCAGACTTAGGTTAAAAATAATTTACTGTTGATCAATATTTGTATAAGTTCAAGTCTACTTAGTTTTTGCTAATTACTGCTTTACGTCCTATAAACAGCCTGGGTCATTTAAGGATGTGCCAGTTTTGTGTGATGGAGGAATGCGGAGCTCTCCTAGAAAAACCACATACCTACTGCCATTACTAGGCAACTGCCTCACATAGGTTTCGAACCCATGACCTAAAGGTGGAGGGTTAATGTATCAATTAAAACCTTAAAACTTTAGTCAGCATGGTAACTAATCAGTAAACAAATCTATTTATAGGGATGAATGGTTTAATTTATGGATCTGAGTTAATGTGAAATCTGTTGGCAGTAGTAGTTTTTTTGTAGCTGAGGCATAGTCATTGGCACTCTAATGATGTAGTCACTGGTGATTTAGCTATGAAGATGTCTTGACAGATCGTGTTGAAATACTATTTATCAAAAACATTCACAAATTTAGGTGTATTTACTGAAATAAACATAAATCAAGAAATTATAAAATACATTAACATTGCTCAATTGATTTAGTGGTTATGTGAGGTGGAAACAGGATTTTTATAGGCCTTGTTATGATGTTTTACTGTGTAATCTGTCTGCTCAAATAATCATGTGTAGAATAATTTAATGTTTTTTACTAAATGGTATTGGACCAGAAACCTGTTGCCAATTTGATATTTTCGTTAATACTGTATTGTCTCTCATAACATCTTACATGATTTTAATTCATGTATTCCTTTGGACCAAGTCATATTCCAGTTTGAACAAAAGCAACACATCTCATGATATGTCAGTTTTATAAACATGTTAATCAATGGATTTGTTATCATTTCTACTTGACCAAGATTTACATGGTGAATGTTGTCCATGAACACACCCTTCCAGAACACTTTGTTTTATTCTCCTTCTTCATTTTCACATAAATCTTTCTTTTGTTCACATTTTGCCCCAGTTTTATCAGATTGGAGTTTAACATTCCATCAACATGTCAGTAATTTATTGTTTTTGTACATTCTGGGTTAGATTACAAACACTGCTTTGACCTAATGCAAAAATAAGAGAAATGACATTCACACCTCATCGGTATCATCCCTGTACATAAACTTTTAGAAAATGTATTAAGAACTAATTAAGGATTTCTGATCTGAAATGTACTATTCTTGATTGCGATATGATAATTTTCTCTAATGCCTGTTATCATTGCTTCTAGTGCGGTTGCTGGAATTTTGGTTTCTCTAAAAACATCTGTGAGAGAGAGAGAGAGATAAAGACAAACAAACAGATAGACAGAAAAACAGCAGAAAGAAAGAGAGACATGAAGAGGGAGAAAGAGAATGTACATTTTAAGAAACATCAGTGAATAGCAGACATTTGTGATAGTTGCTCTATATAATGATTAGATGTGTCACATTCTGTGTGCATCAGTAAGAGATAGTATACCACAGTGGCAGATATAGGAGTGCCTTTATCTCATATATTGATTTAGTATTACCAATCTTTTTACACAGAAATTTGTGTTTTACTCCAAGCATGCTTAAATTATAATTTTGTAATTAAATGATTGATTTCATTTTCGCTCTGATAAAATATCTCGCACTGTGCAAGAACATTTGCTAAATCAACACAAAATAATTTCAAAATTTTCTGCATGCTGTCCTTTCTCAAATCTTTTACAATCCATTAAACACTTGAGCTTGGTGCTAAATCATTTTATTTAATCTTTTTAGTTATGTAATTGAAGTGTCTTAAAATTGAAATGGTTTCTGTAATGTCTATGGAAATTATTTCTGCCCAAATATCTAACTTATTTCTCACCTTCAATCTTTTTCCTTGGTAAAATCTAAACATCTTTTCAATTTGAATGTTCAAATCTATCTTGAAAATTATTACAATTCAATGAAAAATATCTCTTTCCACATACATAGCTTAAAACTTTACAGACATGTTAAGCAGGAAGGTTTAAATAGAGATAAAAGTAAAACAAAAAAAGAATAAATCTTTCACCCTGATATTCAGCATAATCCCCTACCATGAATCTGATCCCATCAATAAATTTCACATGAGGTTGATGGAATATTGGCTTGTCGTAATTCCCTTGTTTGTGCAGATAATATGCTTTAAATCAGGGAGTGCTTTCCTTATCTCAATGCTTCTTGTGTTACTCAGCGATTTAGCAACTAGCAATTAAAATATGATATTACCATGCCACTGATAGCAAAATACTTCATACAATTTGCCTCCAAACATAGATGTCCTTCAAGTTATGGTCTTTACATTGAGTTTACTTATAATTTTGAATTTGTATATAATTTTTGAAATTAACGGTATTTAGAAATGTTGCTATGAATCTCACGTGATGATCTTGTGTTGCAGTGCTTTTAGTAAGAATATTTCATAACATACAAGTTAATCTTCAAAGTAATTCTGTAAGTTTTTATTATATGTGTAATACTAATCAAAATGAATGGATTGTCAATGAGTTGAAATGAAAAGCATTAAACAGTGTACTGGTATTGAAAATCAACTGAATGGCTCCTAAATATGAGAATTTTCCTTGTAAACCTTAACAGTTACTTTGATTGCACATAGAAATCAAAAGCATGGTATATCAATATCTAGTATCAAGCATGCAGAGAAAGCCAAGTCATTGCCTGGGTTTATAGATAGCATCTTCGAGTAAAAACCTCGATATGACTTGATAATCTGTCATATTTTAAGGTGCATGATATGTGGCAATTTGCCTATACTCTGCCATCATACTCAAGTTCTACACCTGATGAGACTTTGGTTGTCATATGGTCCAGGTTAAGGGGTCAAAGGCCACACTTTGCTAGTTTTAAAATAAAAAGACCAGGGATTTGGGGTCTTGTCCCTGCTAACTTGATTTTTATTCTATTCAACTATTTGACTGAATCAGCAGTTGGTTCTTCCGTTACTTTACATTCAGGGGAATATTGATTTATGCTTGAAGCGATTTAACTTTAATACGAAAGAGTAGACCTTGGGGCATCCGATTGTATTCTAACATAGCTAGTTCTAATGAAGGCTTTAAGATACCATTGACTGAACCTACGCCTCTGTTTGATTAAAGCTTTAATCTGATCTAGATTACATACACTAGACCTGTTTTAGTTTGGTGTGGTCATGCTACTATTTGATTGATAAGAGTTGATCAGGTTGTTACTTAAAAAGATTATAGGGTTCGGTGTCATTGGTATGGAAACATCGTTATCACTTGACTGTCTTTATTCTCTCACCTCTGGAGAAATGTACACAAATATTGATTAAACTACAAGGCTGGATAAGAAGACTTGAAATCCTGATGGAAACATCTTTCAGCAGCATCTTAATTTATTTTTGAATGAATTCATTGAGAGGAAAGTTAGAAGTTGATGACCTAGTGTTTTTATATTGCCATGTCTTTGAATAGTTCAGATGTTTTGCATCCTTAATAGAATACCAGTTATTTGAAACTGTCTGTTACTGTAACATTGGTTTTCATGTTCTGTGATATTACACTTGGTAAACCCAGTTTTTGACCTACTTAAACATACTTTATAGAAAGTTTGTCCTGAGGTTGATATATTGGTACAAGAGAACTCAAAGGATTGCTACTGAATAGTGCCTGGTATCTTTTACCTTTTCAAAGATCATTGGGTTTGTACTTTTGTATGGTTACTTAATGTATACAGTAGTTTATAAAACACAGTAATTAACACTCATTAAAAGGGAGATTATTACTAATAAAAATCACATACTAGGTAAGGTAGCATATGCCTTTAACTCTGATGCAAAATCATGCAGATAATGTTTCAGATGATATGTATTTGTAGTTCTTGACAAAGTGTAGTTTAATTTGCTAGACACAAGTGTTGCTGCATGTTACATGAATATGGCCTCTTTATGTAAATGGGACTCAAAATCTAAGTATGTCAGTGTCTCTGTCCTACAGAGCTTCAGACCTGGACCATTCTTCATACACAGCATTGCCTTTCACCAACGTGCTGACAGGAAATGGTGTTTCAAATCTGCAAGTATTGAGTTACTTTTGATGATTGGGAAATCAATAGTATTATTTAGAAAAGTTTGTGGCAATTGGTCAACGATAAAATTGCAGAATCGTTCTACCGGAACATTTCCTTAACTCTGTTGATATTGATCGTTATGAGGAAATAATCTTGTTAATTATGAAGGTTGATCTTGTTATTGAAATTTCATGGTGGGACTCACAGCTTGTTTTTTAAAAGCTCTAAGATTTAACCTTTCCAGGTGTCATTATATATTAGGGCAGTCAGATAGAGCTTCAGACAGAAGACATTGTGGAGTCTGTTGGATTCAAACAGAATTAGATTTAGTTCACTCTTGTGAAACTTCTGTAGTCTTTCAAGTAAAAGTAGATTTTGTTCACTCTTGTGTAAATTCTATACCATGTCAAACAGAACAAGATTTTGTTCACTCTAGTGTGAATTCTACACCATGTCAAACAGAACAAGATTTTGTTCACTCTTGTGTGAATTCTACACCATGTCAAACAGAACAAGATTTTGTTCACTCTTGTGTGAATTCTACACCATGTCAAACAGAACAAGATTTTGTTCACTCTTGTGTGAATTCTACACCATGTCAAACAGAACAAGATTTTGTTCACTCTAGTGTGAATTCTATACCATGTCAAACAGAACAAGATTTTGTTCACTCTAGTGTAAATTCTACACCATGTCAAACATAACAAGATTTTGTTCACTCTAGTGTGAATTCTACACCATGTCAAACAGAACAAGATTTTGTTCACTCTAGTGTGAATTCTACACCATGTCAAACAGAACAAGATTTTGTTCACTCTAGTGTGAATTCTACACCATGTCAAACAGAACAAGATTTTGTTCACTCCTGTGTAAATTCTACACCATGTCAAACAGAACAAGATTTTGTTCACTCCTGTGTAAATTCTACACCATTTCTAACATAACAAGATTCTGTAGTCTTTAAAATAAAAGTAGATTTTGTTCACTCCTGTGTAAATTTTGTAGACAGATGTATTCATATCAATGCTGTACAATATTCTACAGGTTTTCAACCCTGCTGTTGTATACATATACAACTGAGTCATACATAGGTACAAGTCAGAATTATTGTACACATAATTATTGATATATCAAATTCCCTTCAGAATTTCAATATCACAACATTAAAGACTGACTGTATCTTGGGATTTCTAATCCAGAAATGTGACTGACCTAGTGAACCCTTACTTTTGATAGATCATGTCCAGTAATTAACACTGGTATACGTACCTGGAGAGATTGGCAAGGTGCATCATATTGATGTGGCATTGAGTACAAAGGATTGTGGAACAAAGAAGTTTGTCACGCGGCAGTCTCGCTGGTACAGCCATTTGTCTACAGATTCAATAAGCGTAGACTAGGCTCAATTCATCAGGGAGGGTGTCGGTATTAATTTGGCTCAGATCCGATAGCCAGGCAATCCTTGCAGTATGGAAATGGTGACTAAGCCTATCCAAGCAAGTGTATAGCAACAAATTTGAGACTTGTTAAAGTGTCTTGTTCAAACCAAAGCAATAAGAGGGAAATTTCAGTTATACTTAGATTCACTATCACTTGTTGAAGCTGAGATCCAGCACAATGATACCCTGTCATAACCATTTTTGATGTCACAAAGAATAATGATAACAAAATCTTTAACACGGCCAATACATAAAGTGCTTTGTGGTTGGATAATTTTATTACATTAAGAAGCTTATTTACCTGTACCCACCCAAGTAGCCATGTTTCAGGGCCACTTTTTATTTTAAGAATTTTCAATTGTCTCTCTTGTGTCAAGTTAACAGATTTCCAAAAATAAAACAGGAGGAAAATATCTGATGATGGTAATCACAGCTCATTCATATTTGCACTAACTGATATCTGTGAAATGTCTGAAACAGAAAGAAAACAATAAATATTTAATGTAGTTTGGAATGAATTCAAAATTCTACATAACCAAAATCACAGATAAACTTGAACAGTTGTCAGAAAAGTTTCATTTTAATGCTTGTAGGTTCCTGGTTATTTGAACACTTGGGTTTAATATTTGACAGACATATGATTTTCCTAGTGTGTCATTCTTAATTAATTTTCTTCAGCTTGTCAAAGGCAATTAGAAACTAAATTAAACAGGATTCTAGTCATAGAAAAGTTGCTGCCATGATGTTTAATGACTAGTCCCACTGGAATGGATCCAATCTTCTTCTGAAACTAATCATCTCATCTTTTTTTTTTCTTTTGGGGCTGTTGATATTCTTTCATGTTATGTCAAGGAACTTTGGCCACAAAATACCTTTGACTGCCATGGGTAACATTTGACTTTGGCCGCTGGCATATTGGTTGCGATTTCTGATCTTTGAAATGTTTGACCTCTGACCTTTTATTGTGATTTTTGACATGGAATGCTAAACTAACAAATAGGAAAATGTCTTCTTAGTTAATCCTAACTTTGTGGATATTCACATTTTAATGAAATAACCAGGTCTTTGAAATCAATGAAAAATGTTGTCCCTATAGATTTGAATCCTTTTGCAATTCCATAATATCAACTAATTTTTTTTCTTTAACATACATTTGTACCATAGTGTTTCTGTTGTTGATTTATCAAGTGTCTTACCCTTTGTTATCCCAAAAGGTAGTGATTTTAGTGTGATAGTCAATATATCTGTGAACTTCAATGACCTCCTGTCACCTTGACTTATAAATCAATGAACTAACCTTGATTATACTGTTCTCAGACTTTCCTGTAGACCTTGATGTAACATTTATTTTGATCAACTTACTGTAATCCAAAAATGTGTTGTACATTTCAGGCCCAGCTGATAGCCCAGTCCATAGGCCAAGCTTTCCAGGTGGCCTATATGGAATTCCTGAAGGCTAATGGCATAGAAGACACTGGACTTATGAAGGAGATTGACTATCAGGATGTCCTCAATCAACAGGAAATCTATGGAGAAGAGCTGAATCTGTTCTCAAATAAGGAAAAACATAAAGAGGTTAGAATATATCAAAAACTGGTTCATGTCAATTTTTTCATTTTGGAAAAGGGAGGAGGAGGATGGCAGAGGATATATAGTGTTACCCTTGTCCCTCCTGTTCGTCTCTCCGTCCATCTGGATTTTATTTCCTCACAACAACTTTAGCATTACTCAATAAAATCAAATAATATTTTGCATGTCTTTTGAAAGGACGTGTCAAACTTTGTATCTAATCACAGACCAGATGTTGTGTAAGGAGATACAAACACAGACATTAATATATCCTCCCATGAATTATTAAGACAAAGTTTACGAGATTATACCCACAAGTAAAATTACCAAATCTTATCAGTGGATCAACATTGGACCAAGTATTCTGTAAAATAGACTAAGCCCTGAAATTAATGTCTTCTCTATATACTTTACAGACCATTCCATAGTGTCTCTATATACTTTACATACCATTCCATAGTGTATTAGTTTTTTTTTGTACTGTCAGTGGTGTTTCCCTGCACTTTCCTGGTATAAAAATACCTGGAAAAAAATCCATATTGAACACACACAAAAAATGAGATGAAAATTTTTGTGGAGAAATATGTGAAAACGTGTGTATAGTTTCTTGCAGAGCAGCAAATTTTCTCACAATCAAACTCTTCTCACCTATGTTTTCCATATACAATGTGTACTCTGATAAAATTTAACATAGTTAAGTTCCTCTTTGTAATCCTTGAAAATCAGGTTTCATTGCATGAACTTATAAAGGGTTTTCTAAAATTAAATGTATTTTTTTAATGTCACTATTGAAAATTTCCATCAAGTTTGAATTTACACTGATTTCAAGATTATTCACTATAGGTTGAATTTATTTTTGAAAGAGTTATGCCCCATGTACTAAGAAAATTTCAAATAATTTATAGCTTCTGCACATTATCTCAGTCAGACATTTTTAATTGAGATTTGGTATATACATGTATTATGGGAAAATGCAGATCAAGTTCTTTGGGTTGGATGATATTTGATAGAGTTATGCCCCTTGGACTTTTGGAAAATTTGAAACAGTTCACATTTTTAATTTTGTGCCCACAGGGGCATTCAGGTGGTACTGACATATCTAGTTCTTTTCGAATATTACACTTTTAAGATTCCTAAATATCCTTATAAGATTGTGTTTAAACATTTTGGTTCAAAATTCACGAAGTGTTTTGTTTACATTTTTGAGGTGATTAAGCTATGCTCTAGGGGTACCAGGGGAAATCTTATGATTTGTAATATAAAACCTGTTAACAAATTCTGAAGCAATAAATTAATGACTCATTCATAACATTAACAAATTTATAATCAGCACATTCAGAACTGATGATGCTTGACAGAAGTAAATCCGGGGATGAGACACATTACCAGACAATCTGATTCTATAAAGCTGATATCTGCCTGTTTCCACCACCAAATGGAACTATTAATTGTCTTATTATTCGATCATTTTTCACCACTAGACACATTAACCTATGAAAACTCGAGCAAATGAATCCTAGACCCCTGCCTGTCCTTCCCTTACCCCCTGTCCTGCCCTCCCTTGTTTTTTTCCGGTCCTTTTCTCTCACTTTCTTAGTCATAGTGAAATCTGGGGTAGATGTTTATAAATTGATTAAATGCTTGCTTGGAGTTGAATGTTTTCTCAAATATTTTTGCAGTTTTATTGTGTTTTTTAGAGCTATCCTAGACAATACACTACTGATACCATCCATTGTCTGTGACAATCGCTAGCTGCTGTGATATATCTAGAGTCAAATATAGCCAACACATTTCTCTTTAGCGTTTGTCAACGTTCACTTCTCCACAAGACTTTATCAAATTACACCAATTTCAATTTCATTTTGGCAAATCAGCAATGTTCACTGAAAACCTTGCCAGAGCTAGTCAGCAAATTGATGGAATTGGTGTTGGATGTAGAGGGAGAAAAAACCTGAACTGACTCATCTAGTTAGGGAATCTGTTATACTACAGGCAGAGGGTGACTTGATTGATTCAACTTCTCTCTTTTTCAAAATGCAGATGGAAATATTTGGCATGTAAACATATTGCTTTAGCTGCCGTTGGCAATCTGGTATATGTGAAGAAAACTATGTTTGGATGCTGAACAAGAAGAAAAAAGCTACTGAAAAACGCATCTCTAAATTAATGTGCTCCCTTGGTTTCACAGAGCTGTTATGTAATATATTTAAAATCCTCGATATATTTTTTGTGATTTTCGTTATGAAAATTACATGTTTTCTACGATGGATCTATAGAAGGGATATTTAGGGATGATCAATAGAATGATTGTACCTCTTATTTCTGACTGCCCTCCCACATACATTGATGTTTTATAATACAATACCAAAATCAAAGAAAAACCTCATCTCTCTGAAATACAGATTAACACCAGTAAAGGTAAAAGGCTCTTATCTGTTCAATATGGTTCATGTCTCATGACATGAATACAAAGGGGGAAAATAAACAAGAGCTGTTGAGAGCAGCTTAACTTGTCTGTTGATGACAATTATATTTCAATTTAGTAAAAACCAATTAATATTCAAAGTTGCACACTTATCAATATATATATATCAACTATAGTGATTTATGACATCCCTTGAAAAATAAAAGTTTAAAAAAAAAAAAAAAAAAAGAGAAACTGGGATAAGAAATTCTTCAGAAAACAAATAGGGAGAGGGGGATTAGGATGGCATGTATAATGTTAGGATTTCTGTAAAAATGAACTGGTACATTTCTCAATGCTTTCAGCAAACTGAGCGAAAGATTACATCCAAAAATTTGCCAGAATTCAATTGCCAAAAAAATCCTTAGTTCTTTCTGATAAATTAATATCGCAGCCCAAATCTAACCAGATATTAAATATGTGTACTGGAATTTTTGCAGCATTCAGAAACATGCCAAGAATTCAATTTTTGAAGAAAAAAATCCTTATTTCATTCTTTCTTATAAAACATAGCAACTGAAATTACCATCAAGCTAAATTTCAACATAATAGTACACATATTTCTTTATACATTTGAATATTTAGTTTCTAGCTGCAAAACTTAAACTGAGAAAACATCAAAATTCCTGTTAATCAATATTCCCCTTTCTCTTTGCTAAATGATTTGCAGATCTCCAAACTCCTGGCACACATATTAAGTTATTTACTGGAACATTTCAATACATGCAGCAGATATTTAACCTGACTGGCAATGCCAACACCAGAGTGACTACATAAACATTTCTCCCATTGTGTGAGCTGAAAATGGATCAAATTCATGGGTTAAGTAACTCTCCATAATTATGTTTCTGATTTTAATATTAAGGTGTGGTACTTTTAAAAGTCATTGCAAATATTTTTTTCTCAAATGACTTATTAAAAAAGGGTAAGGAAAAAGATTCTGTCATCACTGGGGCATGTATTAGTGACAGATCCCAAAATGTGTACCAAGCCATCTCCTTTGACAATGGAGTACTTCAATCTCTATATGTTGATTTGCGAGTTACAAAAAATTGGTGAAAATTGAAGCTGACATTTCAAACAAGATCAACAAACGACAGAAAATATTCAACAATAACCATGAAAGGGTCAGAACATAGCTACAGTTGTAAGTTCTTCACTGCAAGCTGGATAAATACATTAGTCACGTCTTCGCTGTCTACACTGTTTTTATGACAATTTTTACGACACATTGAAATAATGTCACAAACTTAAACAATATGAGCAAGGTTAAACTAACAACAATGATTTATGTTCCCTAACTCTAGGTCATCCTGTACATCAAAGATTGATAAAGTGATAAGGGTGTTTGTTCTGTAGAGGTGATGGAATACTATATCAAGATTACCAAAAAAATAATGTGTAATAACATCATCATGGCGTCATAGAGACAGTTCTCTGTTTTTCAGAATGAAGTGTTCTAGTGAGACTATTCATTATGTATCAAAGATGTACTAAAGTTTGATAATTTTAGAAAGTTTGAAAAAGTGCCATGTATTTCTAAGTACTGTAATTACTGATATTAAACTCTCTTCTGATAGAAAGCTATTGACCTGAAATTGATAATTAGTGTTCAATGTGGACATTACAAATACATAAATTTTCAAATTTGTAATCCTCAGTATATCTTATAGATGAGGATCTTAGGATGATTTGTAATGTAAAACTGATACAGATGTATCATTTAGTCATCTTAAAGTTCTAATTTTTGGCACTCTGATACTTGAGTGCTGGACTCCAGATTTTCCCTTAGGACTCACTCATATTTTTGAGAACCCACTTAGTCTCTTAGTAATGAGAATAATCAAAATTTTGGAACTGGTGTCCTGGACTCAATGTAATATGTCTAACAAAAATTTCTGGAAGTTCCATCAAACAGATAGATTCTTAGTAATAGGTGATAATGATCACGACGGCCATATTAATGACCAGGAAGAACTGGACTTTCCAACTTGTGTCTGCCGTATCCTCCATCAGTTGCTAGGTCAGATTTTAGTTAACATTGTAGACTTCCTATCAATAAAGAATTGCTCGCAGATATCTAGGTTGTCGTGTCCTGATGTGTGACAGGGCGTCTGTTTGGTTGTGTCACACCACAGGACAGACACGTTTGTTTAGATTTATTAGACAAGACTGTCTGATTGTGATGTTTTCTGATTCTACACTCCTAAGCTCCATTAGCTTAGGTAAAACTTTTCTAGCCCAACGTGAGATGTTACACTGATTTCATGATCTATATTTGTATTGACTCCTAATTTTCCTTTAACAAATTTCCTTTTTTGTTCATGTATATTTGTCCTTTTTTAAACAGGGTTATTTATTTGCCCTTCCTTTAAACAGGATTTTTTATTTGTCCTTCCTTTAAACAGGATTTTTTATTTGTCCTTCCTTTAAACAGGGTTTTTAAATTATCCTTCCTTTAAACAGGAATATTTATTTGTCCTTCCTTTAAACAGGGTTATTTATTTGTCCTTCCTTTAAACAGGAATATTTATTTGTCCTTCCTTTAAACAGGGTTTTTTATTTGTCCTTCCTTTAAACAGGAATATTTATTTGTCCTTCCTTTAAACAGGGTTTTTTATTTGTCCTTCCTTTAAACAGGGTTTTTTATTTGTCCTTCCTTTAAACAGGGTTTTTTATTTGTCCTTCCTTTAAACAGGAATATTTATTTGTCCTTCCTTTAAACAGGGTTTTTTATTTGTCCTTCCTTTAAACAGGGTTTTTTATTTGTCCTTCCTTTAAACAGGGTTTTTTATTTGTCCTTCCTTTAAACAGGGTTTTTTATTTGTCCTTCCTTTAAACAGGGTTTTTTATTTGTCCTTCCTTTAAACATGATATTATTTCTTCATTTGTTATTTATGTCTTTTCTTTAAGCAAAATCATATTCTGATATTCTGATAACTGTTGCCATTTTAAGCTAACATGATGCCTTGGATGTTGCTTTGATATATGGAGTGGACATTACACAGAAATTGACAGTGTGATTAGTGGTATTGTCCACACAAAGACAATCTCAGCTACATCTCGGCTCAGAGGTGTCACACCAAATATCTGTAATCATTCGTCAACATGTCTTCCTAACAATTCAATATTGTGGCTGTAGTGAGCTACAACGACTACAATTTACATCCGTAGAGCAGGATAATAGCCACTTTAGATTTTCATGCCGTAATATATGTCTTCAAAACAATGCTATTGTTCAATATTTTGTGTTTCAAATCCAAATACAGCAGCTTTCAGATTAATTTGTAGATTCCTGTCTTGAATTCTACATTCAGTTCCAAAGTAAATTACAGGTTTTCTTAGGCAAATATTACTGTCATACAATACAGATTAATTACTGTTAAAAACTACCTTTAAGCATTATCAGACTTTTGCTGAAAAGAATTTGACCTAGTCTTATTGTCCTTGTATTTTTTTCATTAGTCTGTTTTTAAGTCTCTCTTTTGTTCATATTCTGCCCTAGTTAGATCAAATTCAAGTATTTTTTTCATTAGTCTATATTTTAGTCTCTCTTTTGTTCATATTCTGCCCTAGTTAGATCAAATTCGAGTAATTTTTTCATTAGTCTGCATTTAAGTTTCTCTTTTGTTCATACTCTGCCCTAGTTAGATCAAATTCGAGTCTGAATTAAGGTTCTGTTGATATGTCACTGTTTCCTTGTTTTTGAAGCCTTATACACATCACTTCCATGTTCACCATAGTTAAACCTGAACTGTTCCAATGTCTAATATTTCACACAATATATTCCCTGCTAAAGACACCCCGTCTAATCAGATACACACCCCCTCCCCTTTTTTCTGTGGTCAATTTTAAACAGGACAATATACATGTATATCACACGATGTAAAGAAAAAGAACCCAGATATTTGTGATTAAGGAATCACAAATAACAACTATTTAAACATATTGATCAAAGTCTCATTACAGTCAATCAAAAAAGCCATTAAATAGCACACTGTAATATTACCACAATGTTTAATGGCCTGGACTATGATAATTACATTCTGAGGTATCTCCCATGTCAGAGTCAAACTCTCACTGTATGTCTCTTACTATGATATAGTTTTTGATGAACTTTGAAGCCTACACTGCAAGAGGATGTACTTATTAGTAACCACACAACAGTTGTTACTAGGTAAATTGTACAAAATTTAACTTCAAAGATTTTATCAGGTGTATTGAATTCATGCTATTCACAAACTTTTCTGTGTTTTCAAATGATAGTGATGACTGTATCTTTGGTTACAGGTGATAGTGATGACTGTGTCTTTGGTTACAGGTGATAGTGATGACTGTATCTTTGGTTACAGGTGATAGTGATGACTGTATCTTTGGTTACAGGTGATAGTGATGACTGTATCTTTGGTTACAGGTGATAGTGATTACTGTGTCTTTGGTTACAGGTGATAGTGATGACTGTATCTTTGGTTACAGGTGATAGTGATGACTGTATCTTTGGTTACAGGTGATAGTGATGACTGTGTCTTTGGTTACAGGTGATAGTGATGACTGTATCTTTGGTTACAGGTGATAGTGATGACTGTATCTTTGGTTACAGGTGATAGTGATGACTGTATCTTTGGTTACAGGTGATAGTGATGACTGTATCTTTGGTTACAGGTGATAGTGATGACTGTGTCTTTGGTTACAGGTGATAGTGATGACTGTATCTTTGGTTACAGGTGATAGTGATGACTGTGTCTTTGGTTACAGGTGATAGTGATGACTGTATCTTTGGTTACAGGTGATAGTGATGACTGTATCTTTGGTTACAGGTGATAGTGATGACTGTATCTTTGGTTACAGGTGATAGTGATTGACTGTATCTTTGGTTACAGGTGATAGTGATGACTGTATCTTTGGTTACAGGTGATAGTGATGACTGTATCTTTGGTTACAGGTGATAGTGATGACTGTATCTATGGTTACAGGTGATAGTGATGACTGTGTCTTTGGTTACAGGTGATAGTGATGACTGTGTCTTTGGTTACAGGTGATAGTGATGACTGTATCTTTGGTTACAGGTGATAGTGATGACTGTATCTTTGGTTACAGGTGATAGTGATGACTGTATCTTTGGTTACAGGTGATAGTGATGACTGTGTCTTTGGTTACAGGTGATAGTGATGACTGTATCTTTGGTTACAATTGATGATAGTGATGACTGTATGACTGTATCTTTGGTTACAGGTGATAGTGATGTGGACAGTGATAGTGATGACTGTATCTTTGGTTACAGGTGATAGTGGATAGTGATGACTGTATCTTTGGTTACAGGTGATAGTGATGACTGTATCTTTGGTTACAGGTGATAGTGATGACTGTATCTTTGGTTACAGGTGATAGTGATGACTGTATCTTTGGTTACAGGTGATAGTGATGACTGTATCTTTGGTTACAGGTGATAGTGATGACTGTATCTTTGGTTACAGGTGATAGTGATGACTGTATCTTTGGTTACAGGTGGACTGTATCTTTGGTTACAGGTGATAGTGATGACTATCTTTGGTTACAGGTGATAGTGATGACTGTATCTTTGGTTACAGGTGATAGTGATGACTGTATCTTTGGTTACAGGTGATAGTGATGACTGTATCTTTGGTTACAGGTGATAGTGATGACTGTGTCTTTGGTTACAGGTGATAGTGATGACTGTGTCTTTGGTTACAGGTGATAGTGATGACTGTGTCTTTGGTTACAGGTGATAGTGATGACTGTATCTTTGGTTACAGGTGATAGTGATGACTGTATCTTTGGTTACAGGTGATAGTGATGACTGTATCTTTGGTTACAGGTGATAATGATGACTGTATCTTTGGTTACAGGTGATAGTGATGACTGTATCTTTGGTTACAGGTGATAGTGATGACTGTATCTTTGGTTACAGGTGATAGTGATGACTGTGTCTTTGGTTACATGTGGTAGTGATGACTGTATCTTTGGTTACAGGTGATAGTGATGACTGTGATTGGTATGACTTATCAATCTTACCTAATGTTACAGGTCATAGTGCCAAAGCTGAAGAGTGAAGTGTTGGGGATTGTGATCGTTGAGTCAGGGTGGGGCTCCATGGTCCCCACAGTGGTACTAGCCAACATGGCTCCGACAGGACCTGCGGCGCGGTGTGGGCAGCTCAACATAGGGGACCAGATTATATCTATCAATGGGATAAGTCTTGTAGGTCTGCCCCTGTCTGCCTGTCAGAACTACATCAAGGTAATTATGAGTTATTTTATATAATAAGTAAACTCACCACAATGTGATATTCTCTTTAGTTTTTGTATTCAGTGTTACTTCTATGTACAAATACTGATTTGTCTAGATAACGGCCCCAGGAGCTTGAAATAAGTTCAACACAGACAATATTTGTGTAATAATTTAATACAACAGAATGTATTTAATTGATACTTACAGAGTGCCAAAAACCAGACAGTGGTCAAGCTGACTGTTGTACCGTGTCCACCAGTGGTGGAGGTATTAATAAAGAGGCCAGATGTGAAATATCAGCTGGGATTCAGCGTCCAAAATGGAGTGGTAGGTATCAAAAAGTGGAGAGATCAGTTCTAGGTTTTGTAGGAGAAATCATTGCAGCATATAATGCTATCTCTGTCTCCAGTCCTATCACATTGTGTCCTATTCCAAATCAATGTCATCTTGAGAACCTCTCAACAGATTTAAATTACACTCATAGTATCATTACATTCTAAACCGTATCATATTGAGGCGATCATCAGTCAAGGTCAAAGGGTCAAATGTCACATTTCACATCTTCTGCATATACAGAAATTTCCAATTTTTTCTGATGTATTAATTTTAACATGGGACTATAATTTCTGTTAATCTAATTTCTTGCGTTGTTCTTCAAAAAGCAATAACTCTTTGTATTTTGAGAACAAAGTTATTTTCTATTAACGGTTGCCTTGAGCTTTTTTCTTGACAACTTTTTGTGTGAACAATTCCTTTGTTGTCTGCTCAAGGCCATCATGATGATGAAAATTGCTCATATTGAGTTGTTCTATTTGGTGAAGGCAATAAAACTGTGTTAGTACCATCTTATCAAGTTATGGAGAGTTTCTGGCAGTTTCTGAATTCTCCAAGTGTTCATATCTATAAAAAAAACATGAATCTCTATGGTTTCTGTCTTCTCTAAATGGTATAAGATTAAGAGGAAAATTGTGAAAGGTAAATGTTGGAGGTTGGGGAGTAATTATTGATGTTTTTTTAGGTTAGGAAGTTAATATGTAAAAATGATTCATAACATGTCACTTCACTTTCTGAAGGTTTATGTTTATCCATAGAATATTCAAGTTTATCTCAATTAATGAAAAATTATTTTGGGGTTTTCCTTACTATTGTCTATGAATGCCAAAATTAAAAAGAGACATAAAAACATTTAGGTAAATTAGCTTATTCATCAAAAAAATTATGTTTGAACAATTTTGATAGAGAATTTTTTTTGATGAACATAACCTCAAGTGAGTTTCCATTTCATATGAAATTTTTATGACTCACAATCAGACAAATTTATAAGATTATGTTAAAATATGAAATTTAGAAAGCACACGCCACATGTCTACTACAACATATTATAGTTGTCATCTCGTGTACTGCATTATATGCTTTCCATACAACTAAGGTTTTACTAAGAGGTTGATCAGCTATAGGGTTTCAGGCAGCCTTACAAGGTGAACTTTAAGTAATGATCTGTCGCTAGTTTAGAAAAAGTCTTCCCATATACGTCAATTTAGACATTATATAGGGAGTGCTAGATGCCAGAAAGAATAATTCTAAAAATCCTGCTTTTGTAGACAGTAAGTGGAATAATCAATAAAAATGTTACGATATTTCAATTAGTTACATGGCCTGCTAATGAGATGTAAAAAGTGTAACCAACATAGATTAATAACCAGCTCAATTGGCTGAATAAGTTTACAAAGTTCATTTGAAACCTAGGAGAAACATTTCCCTTCCCCACACCGTCATGTGTTCCTGTGATGTACTTCAGTGTATAAAAGTGAATTAATTGATGTTAAGTTATGCTCTTGTGATGTTTATTACAGATCTGCAGTTTACTGCGTGGAGGGATAGCAGAGCGAGGGGGTGTGAGAGTCGGACACAGAATCATAGAAATCAACAATCAAAGTGTTGTAGCAGTACCACATGAAAAAATTGTCTCCCTTTTGGCAAACTCTGTAGGAGAGGTAAATTATACTTTGAATAGGATAACTCCTTACCTTATTTAATTTTCTTGTGTTATGATTTTGAGACGAGATGCTATTAGAACAGTGTCAAATGAAGTATAAAGTTTAAGATACAATACATGTATATATTTTCAATTATAGTAAAAGTTTCCCCGATATCAATAAGTGTATTTGATGTTTCAGATCCACATGAGGACAATGCCCACCTCCATATTCAGGTTATTGACCGGTCAGGAAACGCCGCATTATTTATAGTGACTGTGGACAAATTTTATAGATGTGTTAAGGTATCCACGAAAACGTGTTCAACTACAGCTGAAATGTGATTGTTGCCTGCGGAATAGTGTGGATAATTTGTTTTGTGATAAATTGTACCGCTCTTGTCCTAATCAAGGTCAACTGGATCTTACCAACTACAAATTGTCTATGGTTTTAAATTACATCTACTCTCTACAGTTCTGTAGATTTGTGACAAAACAGACTATTTAATAGCAACATATGATCGTCAGCAATGTATATGGGTTCTCATTTTTCATAGGAAACAATTATGTGGGATAACTACCTGTGATATACTCATAGTAAAACGTAGAATATTTAAGAATAGCAAAAATGAGTTTTGAAATGAAAGTATTAGTCTGAAAAAATGAAGAGAAATAATATCTTGAAAGTAATTATATCAAAAAGGGAGAGATATTTTTTTCAAAACAAACCCACAAGTGGGAGAAATAAGCTGCTGACTGATGTTTTTTTTTTTTTTTTTTTTCTCATTGTTGTTTGTTGTCTTCAAGAATTTAAAGAGAGAGAGAGACAAAAAATCACCCACACACAAGGACATTAGGAAGAATTTTATAAGGTATGCAACTGGTTGCTGTTGATTAGGACATAACAGTACACAACATACACTGTGCAATGACTATATATATGTATGAACTCTTTACCATGTGTATTCGAGGTGGCATGGTTTGGAGATATGAGAGAGAGAGGGCTATGTATGTATAATTGAAATGTATGCTATATTGAAGAGTTTTTAATGCTACTGTAATTCTGAGTAAAAGTCTGTAAAATTGTTAAATATCTTTGTTTATAACCATATACATGTATGTTAACTATTCATATTCTCATCTACAGCACGTGTTGTGGCTGGGGTAAATATTCAATTCACCCATCATCATCATTGTGCAATCATTAGAAATTGGTAGAAACACATTGTCTGGGAGGAATTTTTCTCATTTAATTTAATTTTATTATGATAAAAATTGATAGTTTGAGACATAGCTAAATTTATAGGAAAATAAAAATTAGTAAATCTATTTTAGGATAACAACTGACCTTTGACCAAGCTATGCTGGTAAATTATCCAGTTGAAGTCATTCACGTAGATCTGAAGTATTCTTCTATCCTTTAGGATTTGTAACCTTGTGCAGACAGAGTTTCTCAAATTAACACATATTCTTTTCAGCTGGTATAACATTACATAAGTATTAATACATTTTGTTTTATATGCATGTGTCTCATGCACAAGTGTTAATGTGTCTTCTTAGTAATGAAGAATTTCAAAATCTCAAGTGACTATAAAATAGCCATCATTTAACAAAAGCTTTGTTGTGTTACGATTTAAAGGTGTTCCTGATGAATTTAAACATTGCAGATCTTATCTATTAAATTATCTAAAGTATTGAATTAAGGCTTTATGAGGCAAGTTGTTTATGAAAAATAAACACATCTCGAAGCTTTAGCCAGTCAGACCAAGTATTGGTAGGTTATTTATGTATAATCCTAGCATTGTGGAACCTTTCTAGAAATGTCCATCCAACTTTGATATCACGCTGTGTTCGGTAAAATCTAGATACTTCAGCATTACAAACTGTGATGAGTTTTACAGGTACAAGATTTAGCAGTATTACAGTTTCTTTGGTTGTTTTGAGGAGCTACATCATTGATTCTGCAGTAACCCTAGGGTGGGGGACACTTCAGAAACAGATTATCACAGGACAATGAAACTGGTGTATAATTATACTGGGCAGCAGTATATATGAGAATCGGGCTTATATCAGAAGAATAAGGCTTATTACTGATGGTAAGCATATTATCTGATAGATATGATTGTACCTTTATTTTAGCATTTTTAAACGGGACAGAAACTTTAATCTCATGTAGTAATACCTACAGGAATATAAAAGTTCAAATAATAAATTTGATATTATAACATTAATTTGATGATATTATCAGGAAGTCAGTGGCAACATTGAAGGAGTTTTTGTGAATTATAGGGATCATTTGACATGTGATTTAAGATCTTATCCCAAAGACAACCGTTAAGATTTACGATGTATTTGACATTTTTGGTCAAATTGTTAGTCATTATTCCTGTCCATTTGAAAATTGTTTTGCCATGAATCCAATATATTTGTAACAGATTGTCACTGTTTCAGTGTTAAAAGTACCCAAATACTCATGATAATACTGAGTCTGGTGATTTACACCATGTAAAGTAAAGTCCTTAAGAAACATGAAAATTGAAGTTTGTGGCAAGTTGTATATAAGTACAATGTATACATGTTCATTTACTTCAAAATAAAAGATGAAGTTCAGAACAAAACCAACAAAAAAACTAAACAAGAATGACCAGAATCTAGCGTGTATACTTTAATGAATGCGGAAAGGTTATTCTCGAGTTTCTTTTCAGGCTCATACATTTTTTTTTAGGGTT
The DNA here is from genome assembly GCF_031769215.1 of Ylistrum balloti. Classification (NCBI taxonomy): domain Eukaryota; kingdom Metazoa; phylum Mollusca; class Bivalvia; order Pectinida; family Pectinidae; genus Ylistrum; species Ylistrum balloti. The sequence goes on from NW_026781970.1 coordinate 1,791,828, forward strand.
TTAGGGTGATTGTTTCTCAGTCCACACTGATTAAGGGAGATAATTTGCTATCCATCGTATTTGTGGGTAAAATGTCTATATGTAGAAGATAATGTGACTTGGAGACACAACTGCAATAAAAGCCTGTTGACGTTTTAGGTAAGAATTGACCAACTGGCTGTGTCCAGGAAAGAATAATCAAATTAAAGAATATTACAGAAATCAAGAGGTTGATAGACAGCTTACATCTATATAGGTTTTTAATATCTCTATTATATTAATTATATACTTAACATTCAAAAGATATTCTTCTGTAATTTATGTAAGTTTACTTTTTGAAAGGAGGAGTTACATTTAATGCTGTGTATACTAGAAAATATTGCCTATGACCATTATCATGAAATATCTGATTGAATATGAAGTTTGTCACAAGTCACTTTCATAATTGTGGGGGAATTAACTGTAATTTATCACTAATCAGTTTAACTGCTTAACAGAAGAAAGCATTAAAAAATATTTATATTCAGTTATATTGTTTAGCATGGGTCGTTTCCCACTGTAATTGTCACTGTTCGTTGATTAATTTATTTGTGCAATATGTACTACTAGGCTCTGCAATACTGATTATCTTATTTATTTTAAAAAAGGTAAAATGTGAATCATTTTAATTATTATTGACCTGCCTCATTAGTAGCAGTACTTTCAACAGCGAGGTAAGGAGACTGATGATGTAATAGTCCGTAGTATTCTCTTTATCCTGAGGGACCAGAATATCATCTAAGACTCCAGGGGAGTTGGCTTACTGTAAAATCCTATCTAGTCACACATATTCACAAACACATGATTTCACAAATACTGATCAAGAAATGGATTGAAATTTGCAGTTAATGACATATTAGAGACCAGAAATCTTCCAAGACTCTGATATTGGTAACGAAATTAACATGAATGCCATCCAGAGTTAATTGAGTACAAACAACCACCAAGGATTTAAAGTTGCAATTGTCTCTCCTTGTATATTAATGCAAAAATAAATCCCACTTGAAATGCAAGTGATTTACAGTATTACAGAGCAACAAATCTAAATTTATTTTGTTGGATCATGTACAATATGATGTATATCAGGTGAGCTTAAAGCCCCTATATATGCATCATTTGATAAATTCACATGAATCAGAAAGTTTTTTGGAAAACTTTCACTTTATGAATGTGGAAAGATAGATAACCCTCAGGTTAAGCATCTGTCTAAAATAAATTGATGGGAATATTGAAACAAGTTAGAATTTTAAAATTTGTTCCACTGGAAACACCAATGAAATATTATACAAAGTTCCGAATGCCACCACAGAAAAACCAAGTAACCAATTTACATACTCAACATTGGAATGTTTACTGTGCATGTCACACTTTTTGTGATGTTATCACAAATAGCATGCAGGAATATAGTTATTTGAAGACTTTCTGTGTATTATACATGTTTGTGATAAATAGAAGCATCTCGCATAAACACCTGAAGGATTTTCCAACTTTGGTTTGGCAATGGCTGTAAATGGATACTTGTTTACAGAGAGTGAATTTTAACAGCTTTGATATCAATACGAAAGTGATATATTATCTTAAGTGTTTCTGAGATCAGTTAATTTTTATAATATATCTATTACAAACGTGGATCAATTTTTCTCTTAAGGTTTCTAGTGAAAGTTGTGCATATTGGGTTTTTAATACCAGATACAGGCTTGTTACTAGTTGAAGACAGACAAGAAGGAATTAGTATCAGTGCTCCATGTAGAATATGTGCATATTCCTGATTATCTTCAAACTGATTTAATGGTCTGACAGTATGATGTGATTAGTTTGTTTTGATGTCTTTTGGTTGTTACACAGTTACTGTGTCTGATTCCACTTTCGAGCAAGTGTGAGAGTTACCTCCCATATATTGCTTAAACTCATCCTGTAAAACTCGAAAGTTAGACCTTGAACTACCTGCTATGGTATGTAAGGTTAATTTCAATGACAAAGCTTTGCCAGCAATCAAAACTTGTGGCACACTTTGTATTATGTTTACCAGCAAAGGTTTTTTTATATGGACTGTAAATATCCGTTTTTGGTATAAAGTATGTCACTGATTATATAGTACTCTTCATACAATTTAAATGTCATAAGGGATATATGCTCAATGTAATTATCAGTTTAATAAATCTCACTTCTTTTTGTTTAGTTGATATACAGACTTGCTATGCAAGGTCATCACTGAAATTTGAATTTGCAAATTAGTGGAAATAAAAAAAAAAACATTAGCATTAAAATATGGGATATTTTAACTCATTTCAAATTGAGCAGCGATGCTGCCTGTATTACATGTACATGACTTTTGTATATGTACATGTTGATGCATTATATTTGGTTGTAAGCATTCTTCAGTTCAATGAGAGGGACTAGTCTCTCAGGTACAAAATTCACAGCATTATTGGAGAGATAATACCTTGAGAACATGTCATAATTGCAGTCATTTTTAGCACACCACCATACAGAAATTGACAATTTTCCTTTATAGATTTACCAGATATGTTAGATTTAGCCCATGTAAAAACCTTAATTTGAGTCATTCTGATGCATCTTAATACGAAATTTCAAAAACTGTTTTCTTAGATATATATATATACATGTATATATACAGCAGAGGTGATTTGGTACTGTAATCCTGGTGGTTTGTGCTGTGTAGTAGAAATACTTGAGATGTAAGTGACCTTACAAAGGTAGAATAACACTAATATTTATTTGTTTTTGTGTTTGTGTTGTTATTATGGTAAGCCCAGTGCTTACATCTGTTGATATATATATTTATGATGTAATCTATTATCAGTGCTATATACAAGCCCCCCGTGTATTTAGTTATTATAGTAGTTCTTAGTCGTCTCTGTGTAGGAATTTTCATACCCATAGAGATCTTTGTTTTGTTTATTTTTTGTTGATTCTGTGATACGGTGTAATTTTAATTCTCAAAATCTTGTAGATATATGTTTTTGTGAATGCTTTCCTGTAATTTATTCCTACTTTAAGATTAAATCAAACTAAGAAATGGGAGAATTAAGAAAAACAAACTGGAGTAAAGTGAACTGCATTAAAGTACACGAAAAACCAATTACCTGTACAATCATGTTACATTCCTTCCTTGAATCGAAAATGGTTGTTTCATCAATATCTATTAGAATATTGTGTAATTTTTCGAATGTATTTTCATTGTTTTTTTTGAAGCTGTTACAAAAGGCCCCTGTAATTTCTATGATAAGCTTTAGACCAAGAGCTGTGATGGGTGTAGCCACCTCTGTCAGACGATAGTGCTATGATTTGTGAATCATTGAAATCCATTCTAGTTACTGACACAACTCTCTTTAAAATAATTACGCATCAAAATTATCAAAACTATTTAAAATCTATGAAATAGATTAGGTTTACTGTTCTTTTAAACAGTTATTGTCAGGAATGATGATTCAGAATTTATTTAAATTAGTACATGTAATCATTATTACCTAAGTTACAGTACATTGTGTATGATAATAAAACCCATTACTTTACTTTGACCATGCAAAACCTTGTTTATGCCTTTGATATTGTGTAAAATTTCATCTTTGTGATAAATTATTGGATTATCAATCCTTACGCTTGTCCAACGATAATATGTCATGATTTTTGAAACCAGCTGTTGTTCCTGTTCTTTGTCTAGTCATTATCAATTTTGTGTGTTATTGTAAGAGTGAGTGATGTCTGGCAGGAGATATTGTGACACAATAGTGGGGATGTGCATTTTTGTTCCACTTTGATAACATACGAAACAGATGTTCTGTGTATTTCTTAACAACATTTGCTGTTCTCATAATTTACCTCAGCGGTGATATATAATCAATGAAAAAACAGCCATGCTTACCTGTGTCTTCTCTGTTGTCTCTGTGTTTCTGTGGCATACGATACAGATGGTTTATATAATGTTATACAAAAGTATGGCTCATACAATATTACACAAAGTGGGGCTCAGATGGCATTATACAAAGTATGGTGCAAACAGTGTTATACAACATTAATGTATGACCCATACAATACTATACAAAGTATGGCTCATACAATACTATACAAAGTATGTACCATACAATATTATACAAAATATGAATACAATATACAAAGTTTGGCTCATGCAACATTATACAAAGTATGGCTCTTGAAATATTGTAAAAACTTTTAACTTGCATGTATACAGTATAATATATTGTAGGACTCATTCAATATCATACCAAGTACTAATCATTTCCAGATACATAAAATGTAACTCATTAGATGTTGTACAGTGTAGGAATCCTCAGACATTGTACAACTCACTAGGTACTGTTCATTAACAATATGACTCTTGCAATAATGCAAAAAGTACAGATCATTATTGTCCAAATGCTGCTCATCAAATATTGTATATAATATAAGTATACAATATACAAAGTGTGACTTTTACAATGTTGTGTGAAGTATGACTCGTAGAAATATTGTACAATATGAACTGTTTGTTTTTTTTGGATTTCTGAGAAGATTTAACTTCCAATCTATTTATAAAACTGGTTGAGTAAGTATGTAAGTTCAGATTTACATATTGTATATCACAAATATGAAGACATTAAAATCATGATATTTCTTCTTTAGTAGTGAATCGACATTCATCAATATTATTAGTATGAAATGATATCCATAAAATGACAGAAAGAAACTGCATGTTTATTTATTTTACAGTATAGTACAAAAATTTTATTGTCTCCTACAATATTGTACAGTATAGATCTCATATGGTATTGTTTAACATTGGACTCCTACAATATTGAACTCTTTATGACTTGAACAATATGGTATTTTGCATTGATTATACAATATTATACAAAATAAGACTTCTTGATGTACAACATACAATAAGTACAGGATCTTTTATGAGTTTCATTTTATACAAAATTGATATAACTTAGTGCAAATTCATCTTAACTAGCCCAAGGTAAACTAAAATAATAAAAAAAAATGTAACAAGCTTCATCGATTTTATATGAAATAGAAACAAATTTAAGATCCTTTTTATCACATAATCCTGTTACTGAAGTCATGTCACTACATTATAATGTAATCTGCCAGTGTGTGACATCATTTTCTAATCCTGATGTTACAATAGTTATGTAAAAGGAGTTCATACTCCCAAAAAAATTACAAGAATGTATTCCTTGAGTAACAGGAAATCATATGATGAACTTTCACAAATGAATCATGTTATTACATACAAATGTAAGATTTGTATGATATGTAATACTGTACAAGATGTCATACAGTTATAAGGTTTACATGTCATACAAAAGAAGGTCATAATTAGATATCATACAATATTTTACAATATTTTTGAGACCATACTTAGCTATACATTGTTAGGATCATGTAATGTCAGAACAGTAATCACATATTTTATTGTTTGACATTGTGTGATGTCTAACAAGGTAAAATGAGTTCTTCAAGCTATCAACTTTTGTATTCTACATTTTTGCATGGGATTGCTGTCAAACACACAACATGATACAGTCATGCAATATACTGATGATGGGAAAAACCATGTACATTGTATAACTTAATTCTACATTGTATTCCATTGTAATTAAGACATTACAATGTAATGCCATGTCTATATACTCGGTAGTTTGTATGCCATATATGGCAAATGCATAAATATTCACTTCCTTATGTTGCATATGACTTTATTTTATGGCATTAAAATATGAGACAGGTGACACATGTTTAGTTGTTATTTCAATTCCACAGTGTTTGTATCGGTTTGGGATTAGAAACACTATGTATATATCAGCAGTAGAAGAGGGTTCTCAACCAAGTAAAAACCTCTCTACAACACACTGCAATATCTCTTTTTGTTCAAATTAATGTGATCCATAGAAACATTTCCTAGAACATGACTCTCAAGCAATCATGTAAAACCAAACTGTTTAGGGCAGTAATGAATATCCTTGCAAAATAATATTGAATGTCAAATGAAGTCACTTGCAACTGCCCGATGTATTGTGGTGATATTAGTTCTTCATATGTACAGTGTATCTGTGGTCAACGTTTGTACAACTCACTACTACATAACCAATGATGAAGGAAGCCTGCCCATGGACTGCACAAATTGAATACAGCATTAAACACAATGGAGCCAATGAAGACAGCAACAAAGAGATGTTTTGTCTTTCTAGGACTTCTCAGTATCAAGGTCTAAATTGTTGAAACTTAGGAGGAAAAGGAGAATATTGAATATGGCCAAAATCAATCTCAAAATATAAAAAGGTTTACTAACCCCTGAATTCAATAAATTTCATCTTTTTTAGTTGGTTGACAGGAAGCTGCGGACGATTGGTAATGTGTTGCTGAAACATGTCCCATGCATGCTCGATCGGGTCAGCTGAAAGACTAGGCAAGTCAACATGCTCAATGGTTTGTTTTATGCTACTCATTCACAAGTCTAGCTCTATGTGGTCAAGCATTGTTGGCCATCAGTACAAACTCAAGGCTGACAGCACCCGCAATGTGCATTACAGTTGGATGAAAGATTTCATCTCTATAGCATAAATCTGTGAGACTACCAATATCCCTCACATGTATCTGTTGGAAATCCCTAAATACTGGCCACATCCATCTGACTGGAAGACTGCAGATATTGGGTAGCAGTACACAGTTTCTCGGTGTGGCCATGGGTGATTTTTTTGTTCATTAGATTACCCCATTATAAAGGTTTTAATTAAAAATGAAAAAAAAATCCTTGCTAAAATTGGTCTTGTCATGTTAAAGTGGACAATGTGGGGTTTCATTTTTTTCAGAATGATATTTTAGCTTGTGTTGGAGATTACTATTTGGGCAGTCTCGAATCTGTGTCTACGCACCAAAAACTAGCTTTACAGGAAGTGAAATTTTCATAGTGTTTACATGTGGTCATGTTATGAAGGATTTTCGAGTTGGAATTTGCTGAAATGTAAGTACTTTGTTACCATGACAGTGTTTTTAATTTTAAGATAGGTGTTTAGAATTAAATTACTCCTAGAAAGTTGTAGTGTTAGGTTGGAATTAGCAGTATTTTTGCATTTTTAGCATTTTTTCAGTAGGTAACCATGACAATCAAATGTCGGAAATCAGAGGATATTTCTTTTTTACACAAATTTCATCTCTCTACTGTTAATGTAATTGTTATGTAGTTTATAAATATATATACATGTAATGATGTATTTTTCATAACCAATCTGCTATACCTGTATATCTCAAACATGACAAATAATCTCAGGAAAAATGCAAATTAACTGTTTCCTGCTACCTTGCCTGTGTACAAGAAAAACTTAAGATACAGTGCAGAAAATTACCATCCAATATCCCTCACTTGTATCTGTTGCAAATTACCAAAGCATATTATTGTCAGTAGCATCGTGAAACATGTTGATACTCATCAGATCCTTTACCGTCTTCAGCATTGCTTCAGACGATCCAGGTCATTTGAGAGTCAGCTACATTAATTCATTGATGACATCTCCAGTAACATGGAACTAGGGAAGCAATGTTCTTATCATGGACTGCAGTAAGGCATTTGATAAGATCAACTACCGACTTTTAATCCATAAACATAGGAAATATGACATAGTTGGGAAAGTAAACATCTGGAATGAAAACATCCAAAGTAACTGGGCTCTATCAGCAATAGTTGAATGGGAAAAAATTAACACTATCCCAATTAGATCAGGTGTCCACTAAGGCTTAGTCTTCGAGCCGAAACTTTTTCTCTTTTACATCAATGACATTACCGAGGGCATTTCATCATCCATTAGACTCTTTGCAGATGATACCAATATGTATCTTGCAGTAACATCAGAGCGAGATGCATAATCTCTGCAAAGCGACCTTGTCAGACCAGGTCATTGGGAGAGAAAGTGGAAGATGGAGCTCCATCCAGACAAATGCAGACATGTGACTGTACTTCCGTTTCTGATGACATCACTAAAGTCACAGAAACGCTTTAAGATAGCGTACAGTGACAGTATTACATAAGTCATTATTTGAACGGGAATGACATTCTGATGACAGAAAAAAAAATCAAAATAAGATGCTGATGCGAAAGTGGTGGATATCTGTGTTGATATGTGCACATTTTCTAAGGGTTTAATTCGGGCTTTTATTTTTCGGTTGTTCTTTTCTCAAATGAACCATATTTCTTGATAAACTTCTTCTTTATAACACAAACTTCTTAGATAAAGTTGATTTTTCACCGGCCGCTGTACTATAAAGTAGAAATACGTCATCAGAAGTGATGATTTAAAAGTCACCACACTTTTCCAGTAAAAGACGTGCATGTTTGGACTTTCGTAGCCAAAATATTGGAAGAAGGCGTGGTCTATTATTCCTGATCGATTTTCATCCACTGGACAAACGACAACAAAACTAGCTACTTATTTCATCATGTCTGGGAGGATCTTTGACATGTGGGTTCTTATCAGATAATTGGAAAAAATAACGTCCGTCACATGACAAAATAATAAACTTATTTCAGCTGTATTTTTTGTGGGTAGAACATAAAACAATTCCTTAAGTAATACAAAAATGCTTTAGGAAGATAGTTGGTCTATTGGTTTTGAAGAAAATTAGAAAAATGTATGACCTGGTAAATGTGATGGGCGTTACTTATAGGCATGTTTTCTTAGTGAATAATAACAGATGTGCTCATCCCTCTAGAAAAACGAATTAACTTGATGAAAGAGACAGCCGTTACTATTTTCTCGCTTCATTTTATTTTTCTGCTGCGCAACTAAAGGCAAACAAATGTAACAAGTGATCATTTATGATTGCTCAGCTTCGATTGATATTGAGTAAGTGCACAGATGCTGTTCATTGTTTGATGTTGTGTATATCTACTTTACACGGAAGTTACCTTTGACATTTTGACTGATGCTGGTCAGTGCTGTTGTTAAACTCGACATTTTTCGGATTTGACGTGATGTATACACGGTATTATCAATTAAGGAACATCTACTAAGTAATAGAATCCTTTTTATTTAATTGCAGTTAAATTTCACTGAAACTGGATGTTACATTTCAATCAAGTTTACCGAAATTCATTTGAATATCCAAATATATACTCAACAAAAAAAGAAAGGTTAACATGTTTCCTTGGCGAATACCTGTAAATGAGTGAAAACAAAATGACGTTTGTGCAATATTAGAAAATGGTAATGTTTTACATTACAAAATCCAAGGGGGTTATCAAAATCATTCAAGCGTGAAAGTCTGTATTAGCGACTTTATCATTATGGTGTGTTCCCTGAACGCATACATGTCTAGAACAATAGGTAGAAACATCAAAGGGAGGGTAATTATAGTCTATATCATACATGTATTATATTTACCTGAGATATTTTACCTGTGGATCTACCTGTGTTACCTGTATTAACCTGTGATAACTTGCAGAAAGAAAACTAAGATATCAATATGAAGTTCAATATTTATTAACTTTTCTTATGATAATATTACAATTGATTAAATTTAAAATACATTTAATATAAAGAAAGAACACAAAGATGCCAATATTTATGAATATATTCTATCATAATAGCACAATTACCTTTAAATAACATGTAACTTCAACTAAAATATCAAGTTCAACATGTATGAATATATTCTATCATAATATTACAATTAACTTTAAATTCAAATCAAATCTATAAGGTACAATATTTTGATCTAAAGAAAGATCAATGTACAACATATCAGCACATAACTAAAGACATATATACAGCACTAGGAAATGATAAATATATGCAGCACTACTACAAAAACTTATAAATATACAGCACCAGGAAATGACAAATATATGCAACATGACTATGAATACTAATAAATACACTGCACTTATATGTCACACTATTAGAAACTGATTGATGTTACAGCACTAACGGCATATACGAGACACTAAAGACTGATAAGTGATAACACTAATTCAATGATGAATATATAGCACTGACATAAATATCTGCAACAATGACACAACGTACAAAGTCATTCGTTTTGCTCAGAGCAAGTCTAGGCAAGACATTTCAACCCAAGTGAAGAAGTTCAGATGCTGCATCAGCGTACGCAATGATGTCTATGGTGTTGCTCTCCAGTCTCTGTTTCAGCAGGGCAAGGCGGGTGTCAATGTTTCTGTACCTCTTGGGTCGGGGTCGTCTGGTTCCACCGGCGCGTCGTTGGAGTCTTGCAATTTCGTTGGTAGCCTGAATGTCTTTGAATGTCTGGATGATCTCGAAGATGTTTGGATGGGCGTGTTGCACAATCTTCTTCAGCTTCCCGTGCCAGGCTTCTAGGTGGTTGGTGGTACGTGGTCCATCGTTGTCGTAGTGGTTCCAAACTGGTCGGTCTCCATCCACCCATTGGTCAACAACATAGTCCGTGAATGGTGTCACGTCAGCTGGTAGGTCGGCGTACTCAATGTCCTGTAGTGCGTGAAACCAGACATCCTCAACTTGCTGCTCAGGTACCAGAGGTAGGACTGCTGCACGGCGAACCAGTCTCCTGATGTCTTCGTTGTCTCGGTATGGAAGCTGTAGTCCAGTCATCAGTGCCTTTCTCCAGACGCATTGGGTGTAGTGGAAGAAGCAGCCCTTGATATCGGTCCCTGGGAAGACGGTGCGGATTGCGTTGTGGACAGCTGTCTCAAAGTCAACGAATACTGTGTCGGGCGACATGGGTAGGTGGTTGTCTGCCATGAATGTCTTGAGTAGTGTGAAGAATCTTGTGTAGATGTGCTGACTTTAAATAAGTCTATTATACACTATATGTCCTCATCTGTAATTTCCCACCCTAAAATCAGGATGCCTGTACACTCACAGGTAAATACAGGTAACTTGTACAGGTAAATATAACTACCTACACAAGGAAACAGACTATAATCACTGTGTAAACATATCACCCAAGACATGTTTTTAAAATATATGCGTTCGGGGATACAGCCATCATTATGCCCCGGCTGTCACAAGTACAGAGAGAAAGGGCTGTAGGCATGATCCAGGCTGGGGAGTCTCGCCGTCGAGTTGCACGGCATTTTGGTTGCAGTGTGAAGACAATTTGCCAGTTTAAACCAAACTGGGTCAACATCCGATTGTCCCCGAAGCGGCCGACCCCGTAAAACGACCGCCAGGGATGACCGTCGTATACGATTGATACACTTGCGCAATCGATTCGTAACCGCAGTAGAGACTACAAGGACATTGTTTGGGCGTCGTGTGTCTCCCCAAACAGTCCGCAACAGGTTGAGGGCCTACCAATTGAAAGCGCGGCGTCCCTACTCTGGACCCAATTTGTTGCGACGTCACCGTAATAATCGGCGTAACTGGACCCGTGTTCACCGTCGTTGGGCCTTACGACAGTGGAACAATGTTCTGTTTTCAGATAAGTCCAGGTTTTGTCTGCAACACGGTGACGGAAGGCGCAGAGTGTGGAGGCGACGAGGGGAGCGTTTTGCGAACTGCTGCGTCGCAGAACGGAACCGCTTTGTCGGCGGAAGTGTAATGGTTTGGGGTGGTATTTGTGGGGGGAGTCGTACAAGGCTTGTTGTGTTAAATGGCAATTTAACAGGCATTCGATATCGGGACGAAATTTTAAGACCAGTGGTTCTGCCATTCTTAAGACGCCATGGCGTTGGCGCCATTTTTCAACAGGATAACGCACCATCGCACACCAGTCGCGTCAGCAGAATTTTCTTGCAGCAGAATAACGTACAGGTGTTAGATTGGCCATCTAAATCACCTGATTTGTCACCGATTGAGCATGTCTGGGACGTTCTTGGGCGACGCGTGAGAGAACGTCAAAATCAGCAGTCAAACTGGCCCAAACCTTGATCGCTGAATCCGCCGGTTTACGAGTTCCATGCGACGACGCTGCAATGCTGTTTACTTCGCAAACGGTGGCCATACCCATTACTAATGGTGTTACCTTTGAAATTGACCCCAAGCGTCCTTTACAGTCGAATAAAATCAACTGAACGCAAAGTTTTATAATGAACCATGACTGCAGTTTTATCAGAATTGACCAATTACTTTATTCGTACATGATTGGTAGGGATTTATGAAGGGGTTGATTAATTAATCACAGAATAAAGTAGTGTTACCTTTCTTTTTTTGTTTAGTATATATATCTTTAAATTATTATCCCAATTTTACAGGTTAACTTAGAACTAGTTTTAAATCTAAATTTATCTGCTGGAAACAGGAACATTTTCCAATTTCGCATTTTATTTTTGCAAATTCAGTAAATTTTATCTAAAATAAAATTGTGTGTATTTGATCATAAAGAATTTGCATGTACGGTATTTCCCATAACCCATTAACTTTCTTCTTCTGTATGTTATGTTGTCATCTATTTTTCTGTGAATTGTAAAGTAGGCAGATTTTTAATAAAAACTGCCTTATCTTTACATTAGTATATATAGCAGTGTGTTAAGTAAATCTGCCTGCACTTGTGTGTATGATTGCACAGTTCCATTTTGGGTTGGGGTATAATTCACAATGCTACATGCTTGCCAAACACCATACAGATGCTAAAAATACCGCTCACTAAGGAGCTCATCATAGTAGTTGCCGTAACAAATTAAGATTGTGTCAGTCTTTAGTTAACAAAAACATAACTATTGTTATGAATCTTCAACTTTATTATGAAGCAATAATTTTTCACATCAATTCAGTGGCTCCAGAGTTTTTCTTGGCGAAATTTCCACTTTGCGTCTTCCAGTTGAAAAAGAAAAGACATATATATGGCTAACGTAACATCAGGCATTCAGGCAAAGAATGTATTTAAAATATTAAATGTTTGATAAAATCCATCTTTAAACCCTTGCTACTGTGTGTGTTGAAATGGATGTAAGCGCGTCATGCATGACTGATGCGAGCGCGCTGTCTCTCGAATCGACCACGCTGCGCTAACCTGCTAAAAGAAAACTAACTACCAAACGGTTGTGTTGTTCGGTAAACGGACAAAATCAAGCTCCTGTCGGAGCTGTGTTATCAAACAGAACATAGACCAAGCGATTTGCCTGACTGTAAAAGGGAATAACAGGTGAGTTTTAGTTCAGTTCCTGCTTTTTCTTTTAGATACAGCATGAATTAAACAATTGATGTCGTAAAATACGTTTTACGCGCCGATGTCGTAAATATGATTGCTTTTTCAGCAACTTACACGCATTTGAATGGTTGTTGCGATTTTGACCGATATGAGCGTAAACTGCCAATATTGTTGGATTGATGTTCACCAACAAAGTGTTTATGTTGGTTTTATAATTTAACCATAATTAAAGTGTATCTTCTTTTTATAAAAATAATACTGAACATAAAAATCATGTGGCGGTATCGAAGTATCAAATAAAAACACGTTATTTTGACCGACAATGTAACGTCCGCACAGTCATTTTTACAAAGGGATGTTTTCCTCATAGAATCTGAGAAAACATATTTTAAATACATGGTAAGGCAGAAACATTATTGTTTTATTACATAATCACAACATGAGATATATATAAAATGCATAGATATGATGCTAGCAACACTTTTGACATGCAATGTATTGCTTTCTCTTGTAAAAAGTCCTTAAAAAACCATGACATATTCGATAAAAAATCGAACCAAATTATATAACACAAAAACGTCTATTTTATTTCAATTATACATATGTATTTAATATGGAATAAAAACTCCAAAATTGTGCACTGAAAGCTATCAGATTGGAAAATTATGAAAAAAAAGTGACGGGCGTTATTTTTTCCAATTATCTAATAACGACCCATGTTAAAATGTGTATCAAGTAAAATTAGAGAAATCTGCTATGCCCAAAAGATACATGTATCTACAGGGTCCCGACTACTGAGTTAATACTGATCATTAATATGGACTCAAAACATGTTTCAAGAAATTTGACGGAATCTATCCGTCAATCACACATCACTATTTCATTGATGGATGGATATGGAATACCTGTCGCTGTCGGTTACACGGCAGCTGAATGGAAGATCAGTGCGAGATACTCAATACAGTAATTAATTCTGTAGTATGTGTAAACTTCAAAAGAATGATTGATCCGATTCTGAAATAGCTTATATTGTTACATGGTTTTATCAGCTTCGACTTGTTCTCTCTCATTCTCTGACTATCCTCTTACCTTGTAATTTGATAAAGTGCAAAATGAACTTTAAGAAAAATAATAGGTGTAGTTGTAGAAATCAATGGATCTAAAAAGATTAGAATATTAAGATTGAATATGAAAAGTAGTTCTTCAGGAATTACTACTTTTTCAATCTGAAGTCGAGCAAAAAACGAAAAAAAAAAAAAAAAAAAACGAAAAAAATAAATTACCGCTCTTCAAGTCCTTTCCATCACCAGAAATAGAAATCCCATTGTCCATCCATACAAGCTTCATGGACACGAACTCCAACATGTGTCTGAGGCCAAATACATGGGTGTTACCATCAGATCGGACATGGATTGGGCGTCCCATGTCAACAACATCACAAAGAAAGCAAATACCACCGCAGGCTTTCTCGGGCGAAATCTAAAGACATCATCTTCTAAAGGAAAAGAAAAAGCTTACTAGTCTTTAGTTGGCCCCGAACTCCCAACTTGAATATGCAAGTTAAGTCTGGAATACATACCTTGAAAAAAGACACTGACAAAATAGAGGTGGTTCAGCACGGGGCTGTCCATTATGTTAGCAACCGACATCGTAACACCCCAAGTGTTGGTAATATGTTAGACCATCTTAAATGGCACAGTCTTGTTGATCGCAGAAAAGATGCCCAAATACCTGGTTTCCACTATTAGACATGCAAGGTAATGTCATCGAAATTCCTCCGCACTATCGCTTGTAGAACGTCCGTGATTAAAGATTCCTCTTTCCCGGGGCAGTCAATGATTGGAATAGACTTCCGCCTGAAATTCCATTATTAATTCTGTCTCTCTCTCAATTTCTTGCCACAACCAACCATGACATAGCCTTCAACCTGTTGTAGTCATTATCAGGTAGAAGTAGACCTTCAATCACGGACAGGTCAGTCCGACCATCAAAACTGATCACTGCTCAGTGAAACAGTCAACATACCTCTCCCCCACCCCACGCCAAACACACCTCCTGTCATCATGAAAGTCCACACAAAAAATGGGCTCATCTATAAAAAAGAAAAGACCGCCACTGATACAGTCGCCAAGTCAAGTGGTCAGCTGCCCAATGCTGCCTAGTTACACAGTTTCGGCGTGTGAGTCGAGGGTGTACAGCGGATCTATGAGCGAGTAATCCCGAGCTGTGAAGTTTATTCCTCACTGTTTGTCCTGTAATTCTTCTTCCAGTTGCTTTACGAATGTCGTTTTTCAATCTAGCGAAACTTGTAAACCGATTTCGCTTTGTAAGAGTGCTTATTCCTTACGGGCTGTCGTCCCGATCGAGGTCTCTCGATGATGTTTCCGGTCATCTGGAATCGATTCCATAACCGATAAATGGCACTTTGGGTGCAGCCAGAGTTCGTAGTGACTGTCCTGCTTGTAACATCACGTCAGCTCGTCCAGCCGCTGCAGCTGTCATGTGACATCTCGTGCTTATTGTTTAAAACAGGATGTAAAACGACAGGACATTCAGAAGAAATAAAACAATAATTGATTGTTTCAATAAAACCACAACTGAATGTTTGATTTTCACCCTGTGTAACATGATGTCTTGCCACACGTTTACTGTACGTTGCACGGGTAAATTGTTACCAAAAAGTTATTGTGCATACATAGGTGATAAAACAGTGGTCAAGGAGTGTCAAGATTAAATTATTGAAATGACAGAAAAAAAATCACATATATTAATTATCCTTAATTTTTTAGTCTAGTATAGGTCTGTGAATAGCGCTAATCGAACTCCTAATGTAGAATTATGTGTAATGTGTACAAGTTACATTATTCTATGTGTTTCATTTTAACATATATAGAATTATATGTAATGTTAAACATGAAATGTAATTTAATTTCTAAATTTAAAAGAAATAATTTTAAAATTTGATTTTAAAAAACATCTTTAGTATAGTATCTAAGGTAACAGATAACACAGGTAAAATACAGGTAAATGAAGTCAGTAGATACGGGTAGAACAAGAGGTTATATATATATAGTTTCTACAGGTAAATGCATATTTTAATTATAACTTACACATATGTTTCCTATCTTTATATTTAGCTTGATTAAATACTTTTCTTGATTTGTTTTTCATCTTAAATATGGAATAGGTCTGTCCTCTAGAGGAGTTCATAATATCATCAAACCACATCTCTATATATTGATTCTTTAGTCTAGGATATTAGTATAGAACGAAATTTATTGATTCAATCAAGGTGAGCGCAAAATCAATAGTAAGCAGTATATGTAATTCACAAAAAGACCCCAAGGTTTAGTTTAATTTCAAATAACTCGTTCTACAAGGCGTACATTTAAATATATATATATATATAGCATATCCATCAAACTACTCAATAAAAATGAACAAAGTTTACAATAATCTGTACTTGTTAAGTCCTTGCGAAATAAAGTGAGACAAATTATAATTTTATTAATATCTCACCTATTCAGATGGTAAACAATATATACAAAACATATACAGTATAAGTAATACACTGCGCATGTGTGATAATACATAGGTAAAATGTATCATAGATGTAATGTTTGATAAACTAATAATTACTAATAATATTTTTTTTTTGTAATGAAGGTACCATAACTTTTTCAGATAGCAGGATACTTCTAATGATAACACACTATGCCTAATAAATAATATTAATGGTAAGCCACTTCGTCTTTCGTTCCATAAATCCGATTATTCAGATATAAAATGATACCTATCACTAATGTCCCTTTTACTACATTTTTGGCAGATGTGTTCTTCCTTTTAGTTTTCTACAACTTCCAATTTAGACAGGTAAATAGTTATTTCTTAATCTAAACTTACAACGGGTTAAATCATCTTTTTTTGTTAGAATATATCTAAGTAACTTTCAAAGACAATTTCATCCTAAAAATTCCTGTAGATGGAAGATTTTGGAGAGTTTGATATGTTTCCGTCCAGGTTTGTTTGAACTGATCGGTTAATGTTAATTATGAAAGATATCATTTAGGATTTATAGGATTTTGATTTAACCATATATTTGGAAAGTCCCCTTTGATTTGATATATATTTTTGTTCATTCGCCCCATGTAATTGAACTACCATTTTCGTCATTGACAACTGTTGATACTTTATATGATAAATTACTGATCTTATCTTTATCTTTCTTGTTCAAAAACTTCCGGTTTTAATTTCAACATCAAGCGGAAGTCTACCAAGCTCTCCATATACCATAACACCAGGAGTAGAGGAAACAGTTTACAAAACTCTTTCTATGTCCGAATTATCAGAAAACCCCCAACACTTCACAACCATATAATAATACTGGTATTTCTATCTTATCAAATAGGTCCAGTTGACATTGTATTGTCAGATTGTGTAGTCTACCCTTTTTAATACCTCATAAATGACTCTACTTCCTGTAAATGCTTATTTTCTTTAGTTCTTATCAATTAAATTCCTTAACTATATCTAAGGTATAACCATAGTAATATGAATAGAACTTTAGTAGACCATTAAGAAAAACGGAGAAAGGAAAAGATGACATGCTTTCAACTTGTCCTATGCCATTTTTACAGCAAAAACGCTTGAAGTTTCTCCGTTATTTACTTTTTTGGACGTAATTTCGCTAAACATATTAATAATGATTTCATGCATGTTGGCATCAATTTTATTTACTTACATTTTGTGTCATAGTGCTTCATGTCAAACAGTATGTAAGGCCATCCCAAAATGAAAGAAAGCGCATTTTATTTTGAATTTTCATCAGTTGAAAAATGAGATATGGTAAGAGAAGATGTTGTCATTTGTAGAGTATCTTCTAGGAAACCAGTTTAACTTTCATTGATTACACGGAAATCTTCAGAGAAACTGGTTTACCTGCTGGCTGATATAGCTGTATATAGTTTACTATTATTATGGTAATTAGACGATCCTTTTTCGGGATCTGACTCAATATCTCGGAATGATTGCTGTTGAAAGTGCCACATACAGAGTTTAATGTATTCATTTCTAATATGACCATCACCACTAGCTTTGTTGTTTTTTACAAGATCTTTTGAAAAATATTAAATCTATATATATTAAATATTTTATCAACATATATTAGCTCATAAAGGTTTTGGTGATCTATTACAAACCGACGCTGTGGATTTTATTTTCGAACTCATGCTTCACCTCTGAGCTGATAGTAGGTGAACCATTAAGGTCACGGAAAAAAACTGAACAATTTTAAGTAGAAATATCGTTTGTTTTGGTTTTCTTTCATCTTTTGATTATCTTACGGTAATCCTTTATTTATTTTTTACATCATTTCGCGCAAATGGCTGTACGGCGCCTGATTCGCAGCATGCCATGCCGATGCAATTCCAAGGTCAAAGGAGGACACACTCAATTTTGATGTTGCTGAACACTCTGAAGCATTTTGAATTTTCAGCGCCATTGGCCTTAAACTTTGCTTTAGTGGATTATGAACTTTTTATGTCATCATGCACGAGACGCTTGAATGAAAATGATTCCATATGAGTTAAAATTGCTTATTGCATTGTTTGACTTCACTCTTGTATTTCATATTCCAAAAGTTTTTGCCTTTTGACACCAATAAATGTGTCTTTAAAATGTTACCTCTATCTTTTTGTGCCCAGTATACTTCAGTTACTTTAAATCAGTTATGTGTAAAAAAAAACTGACACTTTACTCTTTAACCATATAATATATGGAGAACCATATCTCACCATTTTATTTATCATGTTCTGTTATATCATATGTTGTTGCATATTTCGTTTCATACTTCATTTTTCATAATTTGATGGAGGACAAATAATACTAAAATCTACTTGGATAAATGCATAGTTATTTCAAGGTTCTAATATGGCTGAAATTCATTTGTTCTTTAAACT
The DNA here is from genome assembly GCF_031769215.1 of Ylistrum balloti. Lineage (NCBI taxonomy): Eukaryota > Metazoa > Mollusca > Bivalvia > Pectinida > Pectinidae > Ylistrum > Ylistrum balloti. The sequence goes on from NW_026781970.1 coordinate 1,810,913, forward strand.
TCATTATATTTGAACTTGTGCAATGATATTTTGATATTTTTTCTTATGTTCAGCTGTAGACTCACAACTATGTCTATTGTAGATATCTATGCATTGTATCACATTGAGGACAATATTATTTTAGTATCCTACATTATTCCACCTGCCAATATTCACCATAAATTGACACTATAAATTACATAATTACATATAAAGTAAATTTCTTTCTTTATGATTTAATACATTAAAGTGTTTTTCTTAATTACGTTAATTTCTTTTATATATCATAAAGCAAACAGATGCCAAAGGATTAAAAATATCACTGATCCCTTTTGGTGTAAAAAATGATGACATAATTTGCTAGGTATTCTTTGTCCATTATAAATTGAAAATTTCTTGAAATTGAGAATTCTACATACATAAGACTACATTCTTTTGAATTATTTTGTATGAAACTTAAGTAAGGACCCACTCTAACCTCATTTTATGATGTAACAATAATTTATAACATTACACAATAGCGTGTCGTATTTCCTTAGACTGTAACATGCATCACCAATAATTTATCATTGTTTTTATATCAATTAGAAGTGGATTTGCTTGTGCTCTGTTCTCGATAAACCATGTGGCGTGCTTTTAAAAAACACAATATTGACACAATTTTAAATAATAGTAAAATAATGTAAGTCTTGATGCTCAGTATTACGTGCATGTGTATTACCGCCACAAGTATTTGTAACCTTCAAAATTAATGGGTGTATTTTCTCTTAATTTCAATTACTTTCTCTTTATTCCGGAAAAATCAGTTTGTAGTCTTTCTTTGTGCTGTATAGTGCTAAATCATTCAATATATATGTGTAGTCATTTGGTGTTTCATATATAATTTTGTACTAAATTGTCAAATTTAATTAATTTTTTCAGTTTTCAAAACTTATCATTTATCGATTTTGGCTTAATATTGGTATATGCGTCTTTAATTTAGGAAATGTTTTACTTCTTGTAATATCGATATGTGACACTTCAGTAAAATTTATTAAGATTAAGATGTAACAGAATTTAACAAATACTAATATCATTACTTTATATGTGTTGAGGGAATGAAATAGAAAAATAAGAAAAAAACAATTAGAAAGATTCAAAGTATATGCCAAATTGTTTCTCAATTTTTTCTTTTTTCTCATTCTTTGCAATATCTAGCCTTGAGAAATGACAGATTTAAAGAATCACATTTTATTTTACTGCGGGAGAAGAAGAGTTAGTTTTTTTTAAATGGTCGCGAAAGGGTTTGTGCAAGTGGACATTGGTCATTATTCCGTTAGAAGTTTCCAAAATTGTTACAAAAGACACAAAGGTGAATAGCAGTCGTAATTAAAATGTAGGGTTAGACACAATAGAGTCGAAGAAAAATATAAGCTACACCATACAGCTGTTTTGTCCTTCAAGAACTTGTCATTGATGCTAAGGGCCTAATGTTTGTAGCCTATGAGCAACTGAGAAAAATTCTTAGCAATTGAAAAGTCAAAATCAAGACGAGGAGGAGCACTAGCCCCACAGTTCGTATTTGCCAAATATCTGATAATTTAAGAACAACGTCAAGTACATGTGTATATTCTGAACTGTGCCGCTATTAGAAAGTTTTAAAACGTGGCATGCAGATTACGGCAAACCTCTGGGACTAAACCTGCATATGCAATCTCGGAGATTGTACAAAAGATACACAAGTGAATAACACATTTTGATACAAATTTGGAGTAAGCTGATGATATGTTCTATATTTACGACAGGTACCAACCACAATTCTATGTATATAATGGATACTAACAATTCTATTTATAGATTGAGACCGATACCTGTGTGGTGTACCTGGGACAGGTCTAATGTGGTTTTTTCCACTCATAGCTTTCAGATAGAGTGATTGATTTTTAGATATTGGGTAATGTTAGCAAAGCATTTTCCTGTCTATACAGTAGCTAATACTAAGACTGAATTGTGACCTGTGAATGCAGATAAGACTTTTATGACACAGAGCAAATTAACATTAAAGAGGTATAGTGACTGGTTCGGCGGAACGTGAGTGGGATAAACAGTATCTCTGAACGCCAAAATTTCCCTAAAGGGCGATTTTCTTCATCTATTTATTTATTTTTAGGCGTTTTTCTAAAAATACTGTCAACAGGTAAATTACCTGTAAAACTTACTTGTTGGTATTCAGTCTCTTTACCTGTATGTTTATTTCAAAATTTTGATGTTCATACTTTTTGTAAAACTACATCCATTATTATATATAAAGAACGGTATATAATGTTATACATATGACGGAGGATAAATATTTTCTGAATATTATCCTATTTACTTCATGCGTCCACGTATATAACATTACCTGTCCCCACTTGTATAAAACATCTCAACTTGATATTTCCTCAAGCCCAGATTTTTCTCAGCTAATATCTCCTTGAAAATATCAGGAATTTCAGGACATCCTAGCCAATGCCTTCCTCCTGTTCCTTGAGAAAATTTTATACAAGCCGTTTTTGAGGAGATATCAGCTGAGGAAAATCTCGACTTGAGGAAATCTCAAGTTGAGATGTTTTGTACAAGTGGGGCCAGTTATACTAATAGCTGCCTGGCACCGCCCGAACAGCCCGACTGAAGGGTATCGGACTGGTCCGAGTTGTGCTGGACGATGCCAAGCGGAGCAAGTCTGTTATTATAACTGGTAATGGCGGCACAATTGGATTTTTAGGGTGAAGCGGAAAGAGAAAAACATACCGCAATGGCTTTAAAATAGAAAACCATAAGGTCTGAAAAGGTCGCTAAGGCGAATCAGCTTGTTTTATTTTGAAATGAAACCAATATTTCTAAGTACGTTGCGGGAATGTTTGTTTAATTAACTGCATCCATGGTGGATGTGTTTCTACTACTTTTATGGCCACTTCCGGTCTGTCTCTGAAATGAACAAAGTTAATAGAAATGTAAATATTAATAACAGCACAATAAATTTTAATATTGACGTTGAATAAATTTTAAGTCTACCACATACCTCTACAAGGGCAGTTGTTCACCGAGTTGTGTATAATTTCGATTACCCTTCGAATTAGCAATATTTCTTCTATGGTGTTCAAAGTTCACTCGACTTGCTCCCAATATTACGGTTTCCGTGAAAGGTGTCGACTACTGACAGGTAAACCAGCATTACAGGAATCGTATTCTCTTAACTGTTCTCATGCTCAAGCATGAATTTTGTGTTCAAGTCTTGTATATTGTTTTAGTTCAAGATAAATAAGAAAGACTTATTTTGTCAAAGATGTGATAATATTTTGAAAGGACTTCAAACTAATATAGATGATAATCTCATCACCTCACAGCCAATCCACATACATGGATCCTGGGCATTCCAAAGTCCAGCATAACGTTCTCTAGTGAAAACAGTAAATTCATCTGAAATAAATAATCTCTCAAAAGCGTGAAGAATCCGTTGTGGGTAGTTGCCGTCTTTTATAGCAAGGCAACTACTAGTGGGAACATCGCTCTGTCACGTAATATATTTACTTCATCGTCATAGATGGCTGGAATGGGACTCACTGGGATTTTGTTCTAAGTCACCATTCTATTCGGACATGAACTAGTCAATTAGCACGGTCGCTGCGTCTACGATTAGTGGAAACTTTATAACCAGTATGAAGTAGGTTATGACCAACTCTACGATTTCCTAACTAGTCAATCTGTACTTATGCGTTCGACATCTTAAAAAGATTGAGTGATATGAAACCTGATAATCACAGGTTTGTTTGTTCACAGACATACGTAACATACGTCCTTATTATGGGTTTTTAATTTTTTAGGCCACAGGATATAGTTTTCCTCTATCTTCTTGGAGTAATAAAGCCCCAGACCAAGGACTGACGCCTCAGTCCTCAGCGTAAACTCCTTTTCCAGATCAGGTAGTTGTAGCACCGGTTCTGACGTCAACAAGCGTTTGCGAGTGGTAAAGGCTTTCTCTTGCACGCATCCTCCCACACGACTTTATTTGGCACTCCCTTTTTGGTAAAGTCAGTAAGGGGTATTGCTATGGCAACGAAATTAGGGATAACTTTGCGGTAATAACTAGGCCAATGAATGACCTGACTAGTCGTTTGATAGAGGGTCTCGTCGCTTGCTGAATGGCATCCAGCTTTTCCAATACTGGTCGTAGCGTGTTCCGTCCTACCATATGACCCAGACATTCAAGCTCCTCAAAGCCAAAGAAACATTTTGAATGCCTTGTCGTGAGGTTTGTCTCGCGTAGTCGTTCAAGTGGACTTCGCAGGCTCTTGACCTGTTCCTCCCAAATAACTGTAAACACAAGTATGTCATCCAAAAAGTTGTCTTGGTTGCTTAATCCCTCCAGAACCTTTCTCATGAGTCGACTAAAGGTTACCGGCGCGTCGACTAACCCGAAACTCATCACCTTAAATTTATAAAGGCCCCATATGTGTTGTAAACACGCTACGTCGTTTCGCCTTTTTAGTCATGGGCACCTGTCAGTAACCCTTGCTTAGGTCTAATTTGCTAAAATACTTGCACTTAGCTAGCTTCAAAAACAAATATTCAGGCATTGGATAGGGCTTCACCCTCACCGGTTGATCCGTAGAAGTCCGAACATCGTGCTTTATAAGAGGAGTACAATCTGGTAGATCAGTCATAACATCGCTGAACTCTTGTAATAATGACCTAAGATGTTGTTGATCTGTCAATTCTAGTGTCTCTGATACCTGATAAACCTCAAGTGTCTCTGATGGTTGTATTCTTGGCATTGGAATGGGATATACTTCCTCAGACAATGACACCGAAGCCAATACACCCTTTTCCTGATTATTGTTAGACATGATTCCCACTATAGTCTGAGCTGTCTCTCTCTCTCTCTCCACATACTGAAGCATATTTGCATGGAACATCTTAATTTTACCGTTCATATTGATTTGGTAATCCAGATCCCTTGCCTTAGTTATAGGAAATGGTCCTTTCCTCTGCAGTTATAGTTTGTTACTTTTTGTAGGTAGTAAGACAAGTACCTTATCGCCTTCCCGGAGTTGTTTCTTTCTAGCACTACGGTCATACTGTTTCTTTTGAACCGCCTTGGCCCTTGTAAGGTTTTCCCGCGCCAATTTTAATGTATCCTCCGATCTTGCCTTCCGATCAAAGACATACTGATAGGTAGTTTTGGCTTACGCATTATCCACGTCCTTGGTCCAAAGTTCCCGAGGAATTCTAATAGGTCCTCGCACGGTTCGACCAAACAGGAGTTCGAATTGCGCGAGTCATATTGATTCCTGAGGTACTCCCCGGTACGCGAAAAGTAATTGGCTAACATACCGATCCCCATCCTTTGGACGCTCCATACACATACGCTTCAACATATATTTCAGTGTACCGTTGTATCTTTCAACTAAGCCATTGCAAGCTGGGTGGTAAGGAGTAGGTACTAGCTGTTTTATGGACGGCAACCTACTGACCTCAGCCATCATCTCCGAAGTAAATTGTCCGCCTCGATCACACAGAATTTCCTCGGGTACCCAAACGCGACTGAAGATATCTATCAAAGCGTCCGCCACGCTTTCTTTATCGATTTTCTTCAAAGGCACCGACTCTGGATACCTGGTAGCAAAATCTACCAGTGTTAATATGTATCTGTGGTCCCTATCCGATGCAGGACTTGAAGGTCCAAATAAATCTACTGCCACGCGTTCGGTTTACTGATGATGGGCATTTCCCCTAACGGTGCTTTGTTGACACACCCCTTCTGAATGGTCCGTTGACATATGAAGCACGACCTAAACAACCTGGATATATTTTTTTCACCGGGCCAGGAAAATTCTGACTTGACCTCTCGGTTGTCCGCTAAACTCCAATGTGTCCCGCCATAATACCGTCGTGTGCCAATTGTAGAACTGCCTCTATGTATCAACTTGGCACCACAAATTCATTGGTTACCTCCCCTTGATCCTCCAACCTCCTATAAAGAAGACCCTTTCGGTACAGAAAATAGGACACTTTCCCATTAGGTGATAACTTCCGGTACATCCGGTTCCTTCGCTCCTGTTACATTATCGACTAACACGTCATACACTGGGTTCTCCATCAACCTTTGACCTTTCTCATGAAAAAGGGAGAGTTAATGTAAACTTTTGCGACCGGAACAGTAATGTCTGTACCATCAGCCTGACTGTAGCCTAAGTACTGAGACTTGGCATAGATCAACCCTTAGATCCCTTTTTAGGGCACTTAGCCGCAATGTGACCTATCTCCTTGCAATTGAAGCTCTTCCTTGTGCCAGTGTATGTAGTATTACTAGCGTTCACCTTTCCAGCAGAATTACTTCCATTATTAGGTCGGTTAGTACTACCCACCGTACTAGCAGACGGTTGACTTGTCACCTTACTGAAGGGAGAGTACCTGAACATAAAGTTCATAGCTGGCTGTCTTCTTGCCTCTTTAAACTGGTCTGCCAGATTTGCAAACTGCTCTACAGACTCTGGTTTCCTTTCCTTCAAGAAAACTGCTAACTCTTTCTGACACAACATGATCATCTGTTCACGAATCATCAGATCCTTTAGCCCATTGAAGGTTTTGTTACATTCAGCCATGTCTAACCACCGAGTAAAATAGTTGTCTAGACGCAGCGAAAATTGGGAGAAAGTCTCTCGGTCTTCTACTTTACTCTCACGAAACTTCTTACTGAAGCCGTCCTCGGTGTAGTCAAATCTCTTTAACAACGCTCCCTTAAGTAGCCGATAGTTCACAGCTGTCTCTGTGGCCAGTCGAGAGAAAACTTCCAATGCTTTCCCGTTAAGCAACGTACTTAGCGCCACTGCCCACTTCTCCTCCTTCCAGTCCTGGGCTATCACAAAAGTTTACAAAACTCTACGCATGTAGGAATCCCTTGATTTATCAAAATGAGGTACCGTCCCATCTTTCCTGTCTCCTCTCCTTTTTTTGGAGCCTCGGTTTCGAGCATCATCTCTGCTGATCTGCAACTGAATCTCTCTAAGTGTCAGTTCTCTCTCCTCCTTCACCCTTATCTCTTCTCTTTCAGTAGCTCCTTCATCGCGTTCACGGTCCTGCTGTTCTCTGACGTATTCTCGTAATGCGTCATCATTTAGACCCATCTTGGTCCCCGTATCAATCCACCCTTGCATTATATCCATGCCGACTAAGACTTGAGTAGCAATTAAGTATTAAATATTCATTAAAATATGAGACCTGACCTGGCCACTGACTAATGACTGAATCTCTATATATATATATATATATATATATATAGTATATGTATATGTAACTGTATATTTATATATCAAGAAAATAAAAATAACTACTATTCATTAGTCTAATAATCTAATTGAGAGAAAACCTAAATAGGTTAAGTATTACTAATTGCCCTCCTACTATTCTATACAGGCTGTAATAACACTGTCAGCGGCAGTCATGCCCAGCCTTCCTTGTCAGGTCCCCATCCTGTTGTCTACCCCATCACACAATCACCGCGGAGCATTTCCATGGCAAAATCCCAGCCAGAAGTAGTAAAAAGTCCATTGCTATACATGTTTGTACTTTTAGGAAATATATTACACTTAAAATAACCCTGTAAATAACTATATTAAAGAAAACTGTCATACCTTGACAAACACGACTACATTAAATCATTATACCATTATTTTATGGGGTTTTTTAACTGGCATTATTCGATACATTTCATGTATAGTTACATTTATATACATTCATTTTGTTTATATTTTCTACGCTGATATTGTCAAATTTCCTAAACGTTTCATTTACGTATATACGTGTACGTGAAAAATCTATATACGTACGGGCTAGGTTTTCCGTGTAACAAACACGACATTTACAATTTACCTGAGTATATGTTTTTGCTTACAAAATAATAGAAAAGAGGTCATGACACGGTACACGCGAATGTGCGATAGATAATTTCAGGATACTTATATGGGGCTCACAAGATATTCATTTCCCCATTATTTAATGTATTCATTTTTAAAGATCTTACGTTCATTATTACGCACTATCGACCGTTCAGCGGACGAGAAAGGATAGGGAAAAATAGAAAGGAAATTGTATGAAGAGAGTGGGATACAGACATGAGGTAGAGAGGGGCCGTCTATACTACTACGACGACTGTTTTTTTACTTGGCACTAAATAGGCACGGCCAGCAAAGAAGACCAGTTAAAATGTCGATGTGTTTATTATATTTGGTAAGTCCGTCAAAAGCACTTAACAAGTAGTCCTTATTGTTAACCTAACACAAACCTCTCGGCCGGCGTTATCACGTCTGTTCTTTCTCGAAGAACCGCAGAGGGTTATTTAAGAGATTCTCTCTAGAGGGTGTCTACCTCTTTGTACACTGTTTGCTTTAACAATGTCCATACTTTCTGTAATCCCACACTGTTCCTGTCATCACGTAACTGTTCGCTATAACAAGGACCATACTTTCTGTAATCCCACACTGTTCCTGGCATCACGTAACTGTTCGCATTCAGACATTTGAATATTTTTTGTGATTATGAGGTAATTATTTGAAGGGGGTAGACGTGTTAGTTAAGGTTACTAGATTGTCAACGAATATAAACTTGTAAGGATAGAGGTTATATGCTGTGGTCTCTCCAAATTCCATCATCCTCATCATCGTCATCATCATCATCATCATCATCATCATCATCATCATCATCACTTACAACAAATAATGGAATAAAATTGCTAGCATCTTTTTACTTAATTCATTCTGCATTTTTGAGCTTAGATTCCTACCATTCTTAAGTTTTACATTAACATCTAGCGGGAGCCTACAAAGTTCTACGTATATCAGAAAATTCGGGGTAGACTTTTAAAGTATGTGTTTTCAAAATTTTAAATGTGATCGTTCGATACGTTTGTAAATACAGAAACTCCAGACTTCACATCCATATAATATAATAGGATTGACAGCTTTGATAAACATGTCCAGTTGTTAACCTATAGACAACTTATCATCCTTTCTGATTTGTAAATAGCACCATACATTGCTTTAACACCTTAACAAAACTGTTATTCAATATGAGATTGCCAAACCAGTTTTAGTCAAATAAATCCCCAAGATAGTTAAAATCCAGGGATATTTCTGAAACTATACCATTATATGTATCATCAAGAAATCTTTTTACCAGAATTCTAGTTTTACTGGTATTGACTTTCAGATGCCACAGACTGGAATATTCAGAAAAACACATTTAATTGAGTTTGCAAACCCTTTGTCATGTCTGATAGTATTATAATACACGACGAAAGGCTCCCCCGTTACTCTGGCCCAACTGAGAGCACTCCCCTTGGAAGAATGGACCAACATCCCAATAAGGAGGATAAACTCACTCAGGAACCCCATGCCTAGGAGAATCAGGGCTGTGGAAAGAGCGAATGGGGAACATACCCGGTATTGACTAGCCAACTTCCATAATCAGTCCATTTCGATTTCAGATTACAGAGTTCTCTTTCAATTAATTTCAATTACTCCTAAATCACTTACCAGATATTAATAATATAAATAATATTGAACACTATACTCAACGTCTTGTCTAGAATCATCTTCAAAGTTTACTGTGCGTTTCTTTATCCCTGAGTATCATTCCGTAAAATCCACACGGTTACATATAAACCTTTATTCCAACATGAATGTTATCGTTGATCCGATATAAAAAGAATGAAAAGTGTAGTAACACGTGATCCCACGCTGTTTCGAATGATATTGTTTTGCCTTTCAGCTGTAGAATTGATGGATTGCAGACTTTTGATTTGAGTAAATGTATTAAACTGTAGACAGATGTTACATATATTATCTCTTTATCGCTTTATATAAATCACCTATCTCTGTATTAGTTTTATCATACATGTACAATCACACGCTAGGACCTCTTCCCTGTAGCAGCAGTACAATGCCCTGTTGGACAAAATCGTTAAAAAAATCACTTTAATTTTTTTCCACCGCCCGCCCCACGTCCCTGTACACAACGATAGAAGTATCCTATGACCTAAATTTAAAAGAGATATTATATTCTTTTATTCTAGATAGTTCTCTAAAATTATAAAATGATCAATGAAGCAATAGCAACGACACCGTCGATATTACTTACTAGATTATATATATATATATTTCGATATCTCATAGCTGGTAATAGAGATATCGTTATTGTGAGAAATATATATCGTTGTTAGAATTTTACCAAATTATGAAAGATATCTGATACATGTCATTGTGTAAAAAACGTCTTTATTTTCTATAGTGATATCCAATTAATTAAGAAACATACATAATTATTTAAGATGCATCCTATATATAATACATTTCAAAACACTTGAAGACATTTCAAAACATTTCGACACAAATCAGAATAAACAGTAACTTAGTTACCATATAGGAAACGTTTGTCACTATATATCAATACTGGTAATTATCATGTATATATAGATGAGGTATATGTATAAAACACAGTCTGCCTGATCGACTTCATATATTACTTCGTGCCTCGAGGACGCCGCTTGGAATACTTTAAAACAGGTGTGTACAAACATTTTCTCATCAAACTATGACAATATTTAGTTACCCATTTCAGACTCTAAAATCACTAAAATTTCTAGCATCTTATCAAGTTTAAAATATTTTCTATACCATTTTGCCTTGATTAAGAATTTTAAGACGTTAAGGTCTAATACATAACTATACTGAAAATCACACTGGGTTGATATAACTATCAGTATGTACGTGTTCGTTACGGTCGACTGCGTTTGTGTAGTACTTATGGTTTACAATACCTTGGTGTAATTTACAGTTCAGTCAAGTATATGTTTTACGATTTACAGATTACTTTGAGATAAAAAAAAGATATTGTACAGAGTTCTGAATGACTTATGACTTACATGTATTTTATCCCAACCCTTTACATCCGTAGTCAGTTTTTTAGCCATCTTACCGTAGATATAAACGTGGCCGTGTTGTCATCTATTACATTTACTCTGCGTAAAGTTATACAGTAGCTGATATATCACATAATGCGTGTGGAATAGATTCAAGTAATGAACGTCTCTGCTAGAATGAATATGTCTTCGTTTCATTGCAGGATTCACGAAGGAGTATTTGAATAATGGAAATCTAATACAAATGTATCTGCATTGAAGCACCGATTTGTTTTTACAGCGTTTATAGCGGGTATATATGTGTCGTACTATTCCCATATTAAGGGTGTCGGTGGGTGTAGCATTTCTATACTGAGGAAGTAACATTCCCATATTGAGGATGCAACATTCCCATATTGAGGAAGGAACATTCCCGTATTGAGGATGTAACATTCCCATATAGAGGATGGAACATTCCCATAGTGAGGATGTAACATTCCCATATAGAGGATGTAACATTCCCATATAGAGGATGTAACATTCCCATATAGAGGATGTAACATTCCCATAGTGAGGATGTAACATTCCCATATTGAGGATGGAACATTCCCATATAGAGGATGGAACATTCCCATAGTGAGGATGTAACATTCCCATATTGAGGATGTAACATTCCCATAGTGAGGAAGTAACATTCCCGTATTGAGGAAGTAACATTCCCATATTGAGTATGTAACATTCCCATATTGAGGATGTAACATTCCCATATAGAGGATGGAACATTCCCATAGTGAGGATGTAACATTCCCATAGTGAGGATGTAACATTCCCATATAGAGGATGTAACATTCCCATATAGAGGATGTAACATTCCCATAGTGAGGATGTAACATTCCCATATTGAGGATGTAACATTCCCATAGTGAGGATGTATTATTCTACTCTATTCTACAAAATCTATATATTTAAGTCATTCAAAATAATCTGTGATTTACCATTGTATTTTTCGAATAATGTCTCTAGAAGGCGGTTAATGTTAAATCTCTAATTTTGAGGAAAGTGCCGATCGTGGAATATGTTATGAATATACATTGTATGTAAGAGCACAAAAAAAAACAAAAAAAATTGCGTTATCTGAATTTCCAAATCATGAAGTGTTTGTACGCTAAAACTATTTTTAAATTTCATATATACTGACTTTTTTCATATGTGTGTAAATACTTTGACCTAATTGTCATTTATGATATTTTATGTTATGAAAAATCCTTTCCCTTTTCTCTTGTTTTATCGACAAGAGAGAAATGATAGGAGCGCACTATGTACGGTTATGAAGGCACAGTGATCCACTCCCTGTCATATAGAATGTCACATATATCAGACAGAAAATGTTGTATCGGGCGGTGAACCCAGTCAAGACCTTCTCTGTTTAATCCGTCATCCGTCATTATGGATTCTGATAGATGTTGGTAAATGGGACATTCCATCTATCTTATAGCCCCATAGACACAAATTAATAAAACAAACATGCTGAAAGTAGTGATACAAATTTATATACGTATGTTATTAATGTATTTATATTTTTCTTTGATGTTATATTTTCAGAAGAAAATGAGTAAACCAAAACCAAAGAAAGTTTCCCATACAGTAACAAAAACGTGGGTTTTATTAGCATTGCTTCTGGTCGCTGGATGGTCTTTATGCACAACGAAAATGTTTCAGATCATCCTGTTTGAAAAGGTCATGCCCTTACGTCTCCTGGGGAATCCTCTTGCACGTGCTTGTACGGACGATGAACTGACGTCATTTATATATGAAATATCACCGATGATAGATTACAGTCGAGGAACGTTTTCCGAAACTGAGCTAGCCAGGATAAAAGAATGTAACAGGACGGCTGATACAAAAAGAAAACACGGCAATGTGAAGACAAAAATGTTTAAAGCGGATCGCTGGAATTCCCATGCCTACCTCGACAATAGGAGTACAGTGATTGAACTTGGAGGGTACCTTGGGGACGATGTCGAGAAAATGTTTCTCAGATATAAACCCAGGCGTTATATCGTAGTTGAACCAGTTTATGAGTTTTACAAAACACTTGTTGAAAGATTTGAACATGTACCAAACATCTTGATCTATCACTTTGGTATTGGAGCAAATAGTGAGACAACGACAGTGAAAATGAGTCTGGATGGGACTTCAGCTTTTAACACTAAACAGGGAGGTGTTAATATTCGTCTTGTGAATGCCCATAATTTCTTTCTTGCAATAGGAGTAGGTTTTTTCGATGTTGATCTACTGACTATGAACTGCGAAGGATGTGAATTTGCTGTAATCGATTTTCTTCTTGGAACAAATTTGATAAACAATATAAGAAATATTCAATTCCAGCCGCATAAGATAGAGAAAGTGCACGGTTCTGTTTATAAGTATTGTGAATATGAAGAAAGGTTAAAACGAACCCATGATCTTGTGTACCGACATCCATTCTGGTGGGAAAGTTGGAAACTAAAACACAAACAACAACCAAATATATTTGATTATATCACTAACAATGCTACACTGATGAATGAAATTCTGGAGTAGGTATTATTTTTCTCGTGTAACCCATATCTTTGTATCAATATTGTCTGAACATGTTTAAACTAGGCTTTATTGCCGTATATTGAAGTGAATTGTATATATTATACTGGTCTGTAAGATACCTAATTATAAGATGTTACGGCATAATGGGAAATTAATCAATTCCGGAATATATTTGTGTTTGTTATTAGTTTGTACATAAATGGCGTCTTCTATATTTTGTTTCATTACTTATAATTTATGATTAAATTTTATCTAATGTTATATTTTTAACAAGGATATAATTTTACATCCAAAGTACACTACAGCGGTATATTACCCCATTAAAATTCGGGACCATTCAGAAGCAAGTACACATATAGTACCTATGGAAATCTGTCTCCTATTCTTTTGGCAGCAATGGAACAGTACTGACATTATTTCGTATATATTAGTTATACGTTGCATGTTTAGAGACATACAAAGGTTTGGCATGAGATTATAGTGAGGTTTTTCTGATTGCAATTCTGGAAAGAATCTAATTACAATGCTGTCAGATAATGATAAGTTTATTGGGGCTTTACATATTGTGAAACCCCACCTAACGAACACCTCAAAATTACTACCACCCCGCTATTACGCGCACTTCTTTCAGTTTTGTTTTGTTTTTTTTATTGGTCGCTTTTACAAAAGTTTACGAAAGTTACAATACTTGACACTCAGAGTCAAACATATGGAGATTCTTCCATAATGTTGCTTTTATTTCATATTGAAGTTGTCAAAATAATCGTTTTGTTAAAATTTTGATAAAACTATGATGGAGATTCGTGTGTAAATTTCAACTAAAAAATGACACAAATTTTTATCTTAAAATTAAAACAATGACATATTTGTAACGAAGATTGTTATATTTACTGACCAGAGGCGTACATTTTAGAATTCTTTTCTACAAAACGATTAATTAGTATTGTTTCTGAAATGCCGTTATATAATCTATAGTAAGAAATATCTCACATTGAGTGAGAAATATGCGCATGCGCGACGCAGTACGTCCTCGATTGCTGCATATGACACTCAAGCAAAGAATCAAGCTAGACACCTATCTGGAACAGTGCATAATATGAATGTGACATTCTGCAGCTCTGAATTTTTTAGTCGGCTTTTAGCGTTATCCTTTAGTTTCGTATTTTTACTGCACTTCCGGATGCTTTCGTTGACACTGGCAATGCATTTACTACAACGCTATGCTATTTCCAAATTAATGTTTGCCTTGTTTTATGCAACTCATATGGTATCTGATATTTTCCCACTCATAAAACATGCCACTTCGCTGACCATTAATAACTCGTAGTTATATTTTTCGCCAGTTTGATTTTCAAGACTCTGTGACATACCTTTAGTTTTACTGTTTGACATCACTGAAAATACACAGTATTTGGTTTCCATGGAAGGTACTGTATTAGTAGGTCGGTATCCATTATGTTCTTTAGCAGGTCGTTATCCATTGTGATCATACTGTCTGGAATAACCATGAGCATGGATGACCATTCTTATTCTTTGGTAATTAAAAAAAATTCACAATGGAAATAAACGTGTTATCTTGCTGTTTCAAGTGAGCTGGCTGGTACATCCGCATGGCTATATTTATTAGAAATTCTACATGGATAGCCAGAATGTGTGTATTTTATGTTTCTGTATCATATATATGATAATATGGAGGAAACTCTATTTCAATACAATAGTATGTTTATTATATTCCAATTGTTTTAGACACTTTATGATGTGTACATTCTATGTTATAAGGAAAGGCCGTTAATAATACTAGCATTACTTGTGTCCAACTCTTTCGTCTTTTGGTACTGAACTATTTGAACTGGGAAAAAGAAATGTTCAGTGGGAAAAACTGAGATATAAGACAATTTCTTAACTGCATTTTTTAGAATGCATAGCAATATTATACAATCCAAATACTGAATAAATAATAACCCATAGATATCCTTATTAGTTCCATATTACTGACCAGAAGTGTGGACATTGTGGGGTTATACAAAGCCTATAGTCAGTAGTTCAGTTAATATCTTGAAGTTGATACTTTAAGGTACAGTCTCAAAGAATTTGTCTACAGACATTTGGCTTTCAACAAAAATGATGGTTCTGTTACTGCACCCTCGGTAAAAACAACATGCATGAAATTTTGAACATTCCTTGAAAATATCAGAAACTCATAAATGGTAGGTTCTGTGCTTCAAAAACAGTTGCACAATCATGTTACAAAATAACTACTGTGGTAAACATGATTAGAATGAATAGAAACAATAAACCATATCTTTCTTTGAAAATATCAAACTCCAGTTATTTTTCTCGTTGGTTTAACTAAAACATGAGAAGTTCAGACTATTTGTTCTAGATGAATTATGTTGGATTTTGGATCAAAACGTAAAAAGAAGATTTGGTCAGGACAATCTTGGGATCACTCGCACATGTTTTCATGTCATTCACACTCCTCGATGTTTTGGCTCAAATGTTGGTTGAAATCTATCCATTTTGGAGCCCCTCCCCTTGGGGCCTAAGGGTTGAATCAACTTTCTAAATTTAATCATTTGCTAACTCCTACTGATGTTAGACAAAATTTGAATGGAATCCACTCAAGCATTAAGGAAGAGTAGCGTTTTAAGTGAAGTATTGTCTAACTGCCCTTATGGGGCAAAAACCCCAGATGTCAAATCAAATTTCAGAATTTAAGAAATTACCCCCCTCCCCAAATAAGGTTACTGACCTAATTTGGTTGAAATCTGCCTAGGTATTAAGCAGGAGTCGTGAAAAGTTTACGCATGGCAATTGACAATACACGATAGCAATAGGTCATCTGTACCCTTTGGCTAAGTATGAATGATTAAGTATTGTCTGAATATAATTATAGTCACTATACTGGTGAAATGCCCTTCCGATTAATTTTCCAGGAAACCTAGGTAACTTGCAACCATCAATAATACATACATTCTGGAAACATTTACTTCACAAATTCCCTACAAAATTCCGCTTCAAATTTAATGGAATACTATAAATTTCTATGTACAGTGCACACTTTATTTAGGTTAAAAGTGTCTTGTAGAAGAGGGGGTGCATACTATACACAGGAATATGCCATTCTTGGGGTTATTCTCGAGTTCTCTGGTCCACCATATTGGACAACCCCCTTCACCTAGTTAGAGGCATCGGTCATATATGATAGACTGAAGATAAAAACAACAAAGAACAAAACAAATTTCGAATGTTTTAATGCAGATAAGTTTTCATTATTATTTATATGAAGTAAGTAACAAAAAGTTTGTGATAATACTACAAATCTTAACAGAACAGGTTCCATAGTACTTACGACTTACACGAATGGAACAGTAGACCGACAACTCCATAGAACACTAAGTAATTATATGCAGTTCATAGTACTGAAGTCACTATGCACCAATCACAAACACAACCACTGATCACTAAACAAAAATCCTTCAAATTCATCATCATCGTCACTGTTAAAGAAGGATGCCGCATTAAAGTTTGCCTCTATAGTATTCTCATTGTCATGTTAAAAGAGGTCGTCATCCATCATCCTTCAAGTCAACATCAGTGGTGGGTCAACTAATATGGGTCATCTGTTTACAAAATGTCCCATTCCATTGATGCTTTGAAAGTGGTGACCTTATGACCTCTCTGAATCTGCATCTGTAACACATTTTCATCTCGCATTCATTTATCAGATATTTGACTAAAACACCGTAGTATTTTTATGTTAAGAACATAAATCAAATGAACTTCTATTATATATGACGGCAAGATGGACATTTTTTTCTTTTCTTTTATGTTAGGAACATCATGTGCGAAAAAGTCTCAAGAAAATTTCTAATAAGCTACGGTATTTCTTTATAAGCATATCAGTCAAGTTTTGACCACCCTGCAAAAGATACCAGTATTCCTGTAACCAAACCTGCAAATATTCTAGAGGTAAGCTATCAATTGTTTCCTGTACTTTATTTAATACAAATGAATACAATAACCAATAATCAGAAAACTATGTACATGTGTATATCATGTGTGTATATTAAGATAAAAAAAGTATTACCCTGCATCTTCACAGCAACATAGATTAAAATTCCACATAATAGCAAAAATATCCATAGACAGTGTGAAGCATTATGAATGTCTACCAAAACCATAATTACCTATTAATTTTTTTGTTTAGACATCAGTATAATACATCATTGTTTTAATTGAAAATTTTCTACATAGGACACCTTACAGTATACATTTAAATATATTAACTTTGTTTTTTGAACATGGATTCTTTTGTTTTAATAATCTGTGGAATCCTTTTGTATGCTGCATTTGTTCAAATGCACAATCTGTGCATTCTAACATATCATCAGCACATCAATTATGTCAGGTTAGTTTGAATCGGATGTGGGATAAATATAATTGAACATTTAGCTCTATTTGATTCATGTATGCTGAAGAAGATCCAGGGGCCATGAAAATCACAACTTTGGTAAGCACCTTTAGATACTTCCAGTTATGAAGAATGTTTGATTCTACAATACCTGGGTGTCGAGAAGAAGACTTTTGAAATACGAGTCAATATGACCCCACCCATCAGGGCCCTGTGGGATGGGGGCTGTATAATTCATAATTTTGGTTCATCTTAGGCAAGGAAAGGTTTCTGCAAAGGTGATTGCAATAGGTCACCATGAGACTTAATTAATTAATTGTCAAGTTCAAGGTGATCACTTTTCAGCCATTTTGCTTTTTTGATCAGTACAAAATTCAAACGGCCTAACTACGGACCAAAGGGAAAGATATAAGTAAGAGAAATATTCCTGCATTACTTAAAAAAATGATAGCAAGGATTGTTTATGGATGAACAGATCTGAGTTGAAGGGCAATTTGAACAGCACACCATCTAATGATGGGCTAGAAATGTCTACATGTTCACACCTGAAGCCTGATGAACATCCTTTAGACAAGATAATAAAATAAGACAACACAGTGCAATTTAGTCTGCAAGGACTAAATTATATTTCCTACGACCAACATACTTTAATATTTTAACTGTGCGCTACGCAAATCATACCGAAGACTGGGACTTGTTTTATCTGGATTGAAACAGCTGTCCATTTGTGTAACTGGTGTACTGAAGACCATGATGATGGGATCAAAATAAGAGTAATTTTATCACAGGATCATGTGTTGTCTACATGAGAAAAATTGCAGAAGCAATGTATCCAACAACAGCACCCTACATGTAATTCATAGGCTATGTGTATGAAAATGAGCGACCAGAAAAAAACTGACTTTAATTGATTATCTTCTAACTTTTAGCCTCGAAATAAAGAGGTTTTCAAAGCCTTTTTAGAGGTACTTGAACATGTGTTTTCCTGTCTTATATTATAGTCACGGGTAATAAGGACCACAAAGTTCATATGGTTTGGAACACTAATTTAAAACATGTCAAAATGTTTCTTTTCTGGGTTATGAGTTTTAGTTTTCTATAATATTTTATGGCTTGCATAAAATAAAAAATCATTTTATTCACATTTCTTAAAATCTCATATAAAATAACCTCATTTAAGATCTTGTATATACAAGTAGGTTTTAACTATTTCGTTTTTAAGATGTGTGATATATTATTATCTATTCACCATTACTTTTATCTTTAAAATTACTGAAGTTACAAAGTTTTAATAAAATATAACCCATACTTAATACATTTATGTGTTCCGTAATGAGATTAAAGTCAATATTGAAGATCAGCAAACAGTTTTGACAGCTGATTGCCGAATAATTCATCAGCTAAACGTAATGCCCTCCGTAAGTAACATCATTTAGATCAATGTAAGTTTGATGAGATCAATGAAAATATATTTTGTGATATTATCTTTTTATAGTCTTAATATCTGCAAGAATTAATATTATATTCATTAACAAAATATTTAACAATATCTGTTTCAGATATGCACGAATACCTAATCATAGCCTTATATAGATTAAAACTGACATTACTTATTGGTCTCGACTTGAGAATACAAATATAAATAAAAAAAAACAATATGTATGACTGCTGCTTGAATAACCGTGTAACTATAAATTTAAATTTGATATTACCAAAAGCAGTAGAGATTACATTAATTTTTGCATAATTTTAATGATCTGATCACAGTAGCTGCACTGTGCAGTAAGCAGTACACTAAAATCAAGAGGCTAGTAAGGCCTGTATCACTCACCTAGATCTTAAAACCAAGTAATGGTATACATGACTATAGGTTGGGTATTTCAAATATTTCCAAATTAAAACTCAGTCACTTAAGCCCTTTTATGGTGAAAGACCAATGAGTAAATTCTTATAGAATTTCTGTCTTTCTCTTTTGATGCCAAAATATGACCCAGAAATAATGTCTCTAAAGGTGTCCACACTCAAGAGTCCATTCTTACATAACAAATGTATTGATCTCTTAATATCAATAAATTATATATATATATCTAATGTTATGAGGGGGGGGTTCCACCGTTTTAAAGGTATAACATGAAAATTAAGTTCAAAGCGGCCAGTTCTTCATCATAAATGTGCTTATCTCTTAATGCCCAGCATATAGTCAAGGGGTAGGGATCTCAACTGCTTCAAAGATATTATCAAGAAAGTGAGTTACTAGAGGTGAGGCCAGACAGGCCAGACCCCAGGGTCAGTTCATATATCATGATTGTTTTTATTTCTTCATGCGGAGCATGTCATCTATAGTTTCAAAGAAATAACCCAGAAACTGTCTCAAGGGGTGGAGCCAGGCCCAAGGGCCAATTTACATGCTGAATCGAAACATAGGAAATCGAGCGATAAGATAGCCCTTTGACAGCCTGATGAGATAAAATAAATGATTTATGATGTATTCTATAAATCTTCAATGAAATGAAAGCGAATTAAGTTTTTGTTTATCATATCATTAACCTGCTTATTTTGCAAGTATAAGTGAAAGTATCACGATAAAATGATAGTTTTGCTCTTTTGCCAATATTCTGTTTTAATTGACAAAAAAAACTTTTCAGAATAACATATCGGTATGTACATGGAGAGAATTCAAACTCCATGTAGATCTGAATTATGGAAAAAGCTTTAAAATGGCACTATTAATGGCATTATTATTGAAGTCTAAATAATAAGAAATTGTAGGTGAAAATCAGAACCTGAAATGTATATTTATATGGTTAAGTAGATTCTATGTTTCCTTATGACAGATTATATACTTGGGTAGAAATTCAGTTCAATGTGGAGTTAAACAATTTACTCTAAACATGGCACAAGTTATCAATTAAAGTCCAGTTAACAGTACTAAACTGCATGTGAAAATCAGAATTTAAAATGTGTGTTGTAATGGCCATACAGAGTTATATAAACACATTCAAATTTGGTTTATAATGACAACATATAAAGTTCCAAGCTAACCAGAAATTTAACACGCTGCAAGTAATCACCAAATTCAAGTTAACTTTCAACTGTATGTGAAAATCTGTTTGGATGGTTATATATAGATATCCTATGTTTTGTTTTGATTGCTTTTTGTATTTGATGAGAAATTAACCTCGGTGTGGAGCTAAAGACAAAACTTGAACAAGATGTGAAGTGTTACACAAAATTTGAAGATTTTTTTCTAATTTTATTGACATTTCAATTATCTTAACCATCTGACACATCTTTTTAGGGTATGATTTAGATATGTGAAAATTGTTTCTGGCTTTTTACTAAAAGGTGTAGAAATTATTTTATGTATCCAAATATACACTAACAAATATTTCATTTAAACTAAATTTAGAAACATATTGGTCATGTCAACAACAATTATATAGTTGTTTTCCTTTATTCCTATATTATCTACAAGAATTTCATCTTTAAATGTGTGCAAGGCAGCCATGAACTCGTATATGCAGCCAACTACGCAACCACTTCTCCAAAGGAATTTGGATAATGTGGTGCCACAGATCAACTCATCATCATTATTCAATCGCTTTATATGCGAGAATCCTAGCCATATTTTCAGAACAAAATCTTCTTTTGAATTGGCTTTACAAATGAGAAATAGAATTTTACGTACCCACGTGCTTGTAGACCGGCGCGAAAGGAAATCTCAAGACTTTCGGAATACTTTAATTTCGTTCGGGGAGAAGGATGTCTCTCCATTATACCAGTTACTTTCAAGGTATGTTTATAGTATAGTGTTTCCGGTACAGGACTCAAAATTATATATTTGTGGTTAAAGTTCATTTTCCGGTTAGTTACAGTAGCTCTATAATTATATACAATGTCTTGATTTTTCCAAAACTTATCCTGTCTGTTTTTAAAAGTATTAATATTTGGAGCAGATACAATGTCTTCTGTAAGATTATTCCAGGTTTTTACAGTTCTTATAGCAAAGCTTTTTCCTCTTCTGTTGGTCCTGTGTTGTTGAAGAAAAAGTGTTTTAGAGTGTCCTCGACCACTTCTTATTCATACGTCCATCTTAAGCTTTACAAAATTGCATGAATCCTTATCATATATACCATTTGTGATTTTATAGAGTTCTATCATATCCCTCTAAGCCTTCTGTATGTTAAAGTTGGAAGATTTAGCTTCTGTAGCCTGTCCTGGTACGACATATCCTTCATCCAGGTAAACTTTTTGTGGCCCGTCGTTGAACTGACTCCAGCTTATCTATATCTTTCACTTTTACTGGTGACCAAGCTGAACTTGCGTAATCCAGTTGTGATCTCACCAAGCCTTTTTACAGCGGAAGAAAAGTTTTAAAATTAATAAACTGAAATGTTCTTCTTAACAATCCGAAAATTTGATTTGCTTTTTTTCACTTTTTCACTTGTGTGGTCTTGGAAAGAAAGTTCAGAATCTACCATTACTCCAATGTCTTTTTCCTTATCAGTGACCCTTAGACAATTCCCCAGTAATTGTTGCGTTGCTCCTGTTCCATCTATCTGTGCAGTATCATGTCCGACCATCATATGTTTGCATTTATCAGGATGTAATTTTAATAGCCATTTCTCACTCCATTTTCCCATGGTATTTAGATCTTCTTGAAGTATTGCTTTGTCTTCTTCTCTCTTGATTACCCTGACATTTTTTGTATTGTCTGCAAATAGATACATATCTGATTTTACAATATCTGGTAAATCATTTACGAAAATAACAAACAGCAGGGGGCCTAGGACTGATCCCTGGGGAATACCAGATGATATGTCATTCCATTCAGACTGCTTGTCATTTATTCTTACATGTTGTTTTCTCCCATTCAAAACACTTTCTATCCATATGACAATTTGTTCAGAAATGTTGTATGATCTAGTTTTACTTAATAATCTTTGGTGTGGTACTCTGTCAAAAGCTTTCCGATAATCCATATATATGCAATCATTTCCATAACCTTTATCCATAGCCTCTGTCCATTTATCCAGTACATCTAACAACTGAATTGAAGTTGAACGGCCCGATATAAATCCTTATTGCCTTGAAGAGAAAAGATTGTGTGATCGCATAGTCATTTATATGCCCGCGAATGATTGTTTCCATTACTTTACATACCACAGATGTAAGGCTGACTGGCCTGTAATTCCCTGCTGCTCTCTTGTCTCCCTTTTTAAATATTGCACACACTCTTGCATGCTTCCAATCAACAGGAATGGATCCCTCTCGAAGAGTTTGGTTGAATATCAGTGCTAGTGGTATCACTATGGTGGAGGCAGTCTTCTTCAGAAACTCTGGATGCATGTTATCTAAGCCTGGTGATTTATTTGGATTTAAGTTATTGAGTACATTGGTAACCATTTCATTGGTTATCACAAGTGTTTTCATATTGCTGCTTGTTTTAATGTGCGTTAGTTCAGGTAGTTAAGGTATTTCTCCTTTTTCTTCTTTAACAGAAACGCTTTGAAAGAAATGTTTTCTTTTTCTGAGGCCACTATTTGAGATTTGTTGTCCAGTGGGTTTTCGTAGATTTCTGTTATTTTATCTTTGGATTTAGTTTTTGAGTTAATACATTTCCAGAACAGCTTAGGGTTATTTTTGGCTTGTACAGAAATGGATTGTTCAAATTCCTCATCTAGTTTTCTTGTCTTTGACTTAACTTGGTTCCTTGCTCTGCTATATTTTCTCTTAACTTCTATATCTGATGTTTCTGTTACTTTTTTGGAGAGTGCATACTTCTTCCTTATTTTTGCTAGTGTGTCCTCATCTATTGGAATTTGATGTTTGTTGTTTCTTTCTGGTTTTAATAATTCTGGATGGTACATAGATATCAATCAAGTTCTGAAATTTGCTTTTAAAAATTCGCCAGTTTTCATGGATGTCCCTATCTTCATTTAATAAATCTTTCCAGTTGGTCTCTATGATTTCGTTGTTAATTTTGCTCATAGATTGCTTTTTTGTAACATTTCTTAGATATGCTTCTACATGTTACCCTTGTATTACAGACTATGCTCAGAAGAATAACACTGTGGTCACTCTTCCCCAGTGGACTCTGGTACTCTATTGATGTAACGGTGCATTCCTTGTTAGTAATTACAAGATCTAAAACATGGGGTGTGTCGTTTCCTCTCCATCGTGTAGGTTTGTTGATTTTTTACCATATGAAATTGTCTTGTAAGAAGTTGGGGAATCTATATTCTTGTGTTTTGATACTATCTCCTTTAGAATTCCACGTTTCCCATTTGATATTCGGATAGTTGAAATCCCCCATAATTACTGAGTATAGTTTTTCGTTGACACCTCATTGCTTAATCTTATCAAGTTTCTATTACTCTCATCCGTTCCACTGTCGGATCTGTATATCAATTCAATAAGAATCTTTTCCGTGTTTATTTAAAGAGATTTCTATGAATATATTTTCCTGGAACAATGTTTCTATTTCCAACTCTCTGGATGGAAGCAGCTTGTTTATGTAGCGTATCATACCTCGTCCAATACCATTCTCAATGTTCTTATGGAACATATTGATAGCTATTGTTTCCCTCGATAGAGAATACCCGTGGCTTCATATTTAGAGATCTGGTTTTTGGCTTTACTTCTGTAATTCCAATAATATCTGGATTTAATATTGTTCATTCTTACAGTTAATTCAGATATCTTGTTTTAATTGGTCTGCGTTAGTATACATTCATTGAAGATTAGAAAACATGACTGTGCTATGTTTGCTTTCAATAATGCTCTGTGGTGTTTTCTACCTCTGATCTTTACACTCTGATTTTCATAACTTTTCTGGACTAAGGGGGGAGGGGGGCGTACTTTGAAAGTAAATTCCCCTGATGATTGTGACTACCTTTTTTGTTTAGCCTCTTCCAAAAGTTTCCTCTCTTGTTCTTGTTCTGACTTTGTAAGGTCATTACTGATTTTTATGTTCCTAAGACTTTCTCATCTCCTCCTAGGTTTTTCTTTAGATGTTTAAACAGTGTCTTTTTCTGTTCTATTGAAGTTAGTGTTATAAGCAAAGGTCGGGGATTTGGCTGCTTATCCTCCTGCAGTGAATCTTTTTTATAACTCCCAAGCCTATGCCAGCTTTCTGTAGTGTTCTGATGGGCAGGCTTGAAATTTACGTTATTTGTATGATTAAAATGGTAACCGCATGTGAAATTAAGTGAAAAATAAGTATTGTAAACTGTAGAGTACATTTTGACGCGAAAAAAAATAAGAAACTAAATAATGATACTAAAAGCTGACTAAAAAACTCCGAGTTGCAGAATGTAACATTCGTATAACATGGTACTAAGGGAGATAACTCGTGTAGTTAGAACAGAACCACTCAGACAAAATATAGACGATAAACGGAAAGGTCGAAGGGAGCCAACGCCATTATATTAAAATGCCATATAATGAATCAACAATTTGCGCCCACACATACATCGCCATAACTTGGCCTCTTCGTCAGGAGCGTTTCTTAAAGTGTTGTTCTGTATTTACACATACTTACATATCGTTATCAAAGGAACGTTTATATTCAGGGCGTAGCTTCAACAGAAAGAAAAACCTCGTGCATAGAGTATGTCGGACAAAATTACAAAACTATGGTTGAAAATAAATATCTAATATTTTTGATAAATAAAAAAATATAAATAGAAAATTGTTAAATAACTAGGCCTAGTGCATTGCTTACAGGAACTTTATACACGTGATACTATTCTACTTCTTACTATCATTTCAACGTTTCCGATTATAATGTTGTTAGAGTGCAAATTTTCAAAATGAAGAAGGCTTCTGGATTACAGACGTCGATCGACCAGTTTTTCAAACAAAATAAAGTCTTTTATTTAGTCAGGGGATTGAAGTTTGTTGTTAGATAAATAAATAAAAACTGTCTCAGAAAACGATTCAAAACATCTTTGAAATCATGAAATTCATAAAGTGACATTCAGAATCAACATATTGTTAAAAATGCGTTTCCATTTATAAATGATTACCCTTCTGTATTTTAAAAATCGTTTTAATCTTCCGCGGCGAGTTCGACAAATAATCATGGATGGCATTATAACTAAGACAGCGGACCAATCATGACAAATGAAACTGAAATATAAAGTACATATGTTATGATAAATTTTCTAATAATAGCCGCGTTTTCTTAACGCCAGCTATACAAGTCAATAAGGTCTGATTCTGATTTTTTTGCGATTACAAATAATGATAATAATAATGATACGGCATTCAGCCGAGTTATCCGTAAGTTATCATTGATGTGCCATATTGCTAAGACCTCTTAACTGGATCCGCCTATGAAATTATGCAGATTCTTTATTGTCTTCGAATGTTTTGTGAGTTTTTGAAGGAACTGTTTGGCTCAGATGTCGTGAAACAAAACAGGGACCGGTTTACGATAGTAGATGGAATTACTTTTAAGCGGGAAATCCAAACTCAGACCATGAGCAAAACGGAGGTAAGATTCTAGTAGGCCATTGGGCAGGTAATCAAAAACTATTGCAAACCAAAAATGAATTTTACAGGTTCACAAAATCTCCAAATGAAAAAAAAATCTTTCCAGCTTCTGAACAGGACATTCGGTACTCTAGGTTAACGATCAAATTTACCCAGACCAAGGAATCTTTTTTACCAAAACAAATCGGCGACGCTCTTTAATAGCTTCTGTTTCAAGGACCAGTTCTGAGATGATTCTAAGGCAAACTCGATGTTTTGACATTTCCGTCACGATTGTGTGGACCATAAAAACTATTATCTGCAAAACAGTCGCTGATGCAGACCGATGAACCAGTGTGTGTGGTGATTTTGTGCTTTAAACTCGCCAGCATTCATGAATAAAGGATATTTCAAAATCAATTATATGTCCTTATTTCCTCCCAATAGAATTAAGCTCTCATTACATTCAGTGCAGTAATGATCAACTGATGTATACTCAGCTATATCTCTTTAGCTTAAATCTACTATTACACTCGTCTTTGTGGCTTGTAAGCTAAGAATAATTAGGCATTTATCAGCATTTCCTTGTGTCTGTAGAAGTTGAGAGTACAGGTCACCTTACTAGACTTGGCTAGTGGGAATTTCCCTTTAGTCAAGCGGTAGAGTGTCCGGCTAGAGACTGAAGGGTCACTGGTTAGAACCCTAGCAGTGGCAGGGTGTTTTTCATTACTCCTTCCTATTACACATTTGGTGCCGTCGACCATTCCAAGCTTAGAAACTATAGGAGATTGAGATGCTTAAAGATATTGAACCAAGGTTGTTGTTGCCTTGGGGGTCAAAGACTTTGTAAAGGAGGGAGTAGTGTAGAAGTTGAGAGTACAGGTTGCTTTACAAGCATCAGAATTTCGAGCGATAATGTGTCTGGCTACAGACCAAAGGGTCACTAGTTCAAACTCCAGCAGTGGCAGGGTGTTTTTGCATTACTCCTTCCTATTATATGTGGATTTTAATTAAAGCATTACTTTGTAATGCCCCTAGATTCATGAAACTTCAAGTTAGAAAACATCTCCGCATTGATAAACAAGAAACAGCAGTAAATATAATGCACATTTTTCCTTTATGCATTTACAACATCAGGAGTACAGAACTATATTTGGAATGTCCATAGAATGCAAATGAAGACATGAATAGTAGATAAATGTTATATAGCAGAGGAAAGTGTGTAATCTGCAGCGAACTATCATAAATGTTGGCTTCAGTTGACTGAGGATGAATGTTGTCATTGTGCTTTGATTTGGAAAATAAAAAGTTATGTTGCTGAAAATTGATCAAAGCATTACTGGACATTTGATGTTACTACATACTTTACTGGTTATGTCCAGCTATCCGATGAAGTTTGGCGAACACCGTTATGAAGAAGACACATCACATCTAAGCCTATCATGCTTTATTAGAGGTGAAGATTTAAAAAAACATTTCCTTTTTGGTTAAGGGATTTTTGTCTACGAAATTACAAAAAACTGACTCAGTTTTGTATGAAAAGGGCTAAGGTCAAAGACGGGAAATGGTTTAAGTTTTTCAAAATCTATCTTCTCGTGGATTAAAGGATTTTGACCTGAAGCATCATGTGAAAGAACTTGGAAAGCAATAAATCTTTAAAATCTCTTCTTTCTCTGCCTTTTTGGGAAACGGTCAAAATCCAAACTGTAATCAGATGAGTGATGCAGGCCCTATGTGACTCTTGTTTCATGATTCTGTTAAAATTACCACACTGAAGTGTTGTAATGGGACCTGTTTTGACACCTTAATGACAAGGGATGTACTTTTTTGGACTAATTGTGATGATAATTTCGCATTGATATAGGAGAGAGTGTTGGTACATAGAGATGACCTGGCACGCCTTGCTACTGAAATCACACAGCTCCGACAGACCTACCCTAAAGTTGTCAACAAACGTGTAACTACTGCCATTAGCAAGATCAACCATTTAGAAACAGGTATCAATAAGTAATTATATGGTGCTGAACCAAATATTTATATTATATAAGTATGTACTCCTAGCTAGCAGACTTGCAAAACTCATTAACTCATTATGCCAAATTCTGAACGCAAAAGACATGGGGTTTACAATTTCAAATCTCCATGTAAACAGTTGAGTTTGAATGATGAATAACGCTCAAAAATTGAACGAAACAAGTTTTTTTCCCAACTTGAAATATCCATTAAAATGAATTTTCCAGTTTTCCAAATTCTCATTAATGCAGATCATTACTAGTATCTATTAAAATCATCTTGATTTGATGCCAGTAATTTCAGGACTATAATATATTAAGGAGGGCATGGCAATGTAAAAACATAATCATTTTAGAGTTCTTTGAGAGTCATATGGAAGGAAAAGTCACTTGATATAAATTGTAGAATATCTTATCATTCCATCTTATGTTGCTAAATTAATTCTGTGTGATAAAGTTTAAAGATGTATGTATGTATTTAATTCTTTTCCAGTGACACAAAATTACAATACCTTAACTTTGTCAATATACAAATATTTAACAGGTTTGAAAATGAAATATATTCTGGTACGTCATTATACTAAAAGACAATTAAAGAGAGTGACTTTAAAAAAAAACAATATATGGCTGTACCACTACATTTTTCCTCTGGTAGGACGCACATCACAAGACATGTTAGATTCAATTAGGTTAGATACACTTTCTATTATATATTAAAAAGAACATAAGATGTCAGCTAAAATACAAAAACATATCAGAAGATTCTGATACAAAATGTATTGGATCTTTTTACTTTCTAATGTCATGGATTTATCCATAATATCGGGAATCCTACCAATATCTGAAAAGGAAGAATTTTGAGAATTGGAGAAACAGAGCGCTCTTTTGATCAGAATTCAAAAGAGGGATAGGAATGTATGACATACATGAACAATACATGAATGAAATATGATAATGAGGTTAGGTTGATATTTCTTTTTTGTGATTGCATGATTTGAAAATATGTGAAGTAAAAATATACCAATTAGCTCAGTTTTGGAGAAAACTTTCACAAAGGCCTTTATACCAATATACGGGTATTGTAGAAAAAATATTTCTTAATGATGCCCCTAATTATTTTGTGTGTATGCTAACAGGTCTTACAGTGAAAGATTATAATAAACTCCCAGTTAATACATTGGTTGGGACTGCTGTCAGAGTATCTTCTTAAATCTTGTTTATAGAGTTTTGCCAACTTCAACAGAAGTATGATGAGTCTGTGACAGAGACACAGCGCTGGAAGGCTCGTTGTGAGATGGCCGTTACAGATTGCCAGAAGGAAAAGCAGGTTAGGCCAAATTAAAAAAAAAGATTGTTAAGTTTGCTATTAAGCAAACTGGTAGTATTTTTTCTAGCAACTTTGTTGTAAGCATAGTAAGTATTGAAATGTAAATCTTGGTGAAATTACTTATCCTCTTTATCCAAAAGCAAAGCAAGCTTTTTAAGTCATCATAGAATAATGTTTGTTAACAGCAGTAAATTGTAAATACAAATATCAGGATAAAGGTATGTATCCTGCAAGATGAATTTAGAGGGTAAAGGCATGGCCAGCTGTCTCAAAATGTTGACTTAAACATGTTTATACTGACACTGTAAAAATTGCAGATAGGGTTTTTAGTTGTAAGGTTGTGTGAGCTTAACATTGTATGAAAACAATATCTAGGTTCGCATAGTATTGGGCTTGAGAATTTGATGTGTTATAATGTATTATAAGGACAATGTCCATCTTTGGTGTTGTGTGGTTGGAGATTACGATATATTATAATGTATTGACAG
Source organism: Ylistrum balloti (assembly GCF_031769215.1). Lineage (NCBI taxonomy): Eukaryota > Metazoa > Mollusca > Bivalvia > Pectinida > Pectinidae > Ylistrum > Ylistrum balloti. The sequence goes on from NW_026781970.1 coordinate 1,841,109, forward strand.
GGAGAGGGCAATGTCCATCTTTGTGTTGTGATGTTGGAGATTATGGTATATTATAATGTATTGACAGGGAGAGGGCAATGTCCATCTTTGTGTTGTGATGTTGGAGATTATGGTATATTATAATGTATTGACAGGGAGAGGGCAATGTCCATCTTTGTGTTGTGATGTTGGAGATTATGGTATATTATAATGTATTGACAGGGACAGGACAATTACCATCTTTGTGTTGTGTGGTTGGAGATTATGATGTGTTATTATTGACTGTCTTGACAGGACAACTTTTGTGTTGTGATGTTGGACATTATGGTATATTATAATGTATTGACAGGGACAGGACAATATCCATCTTTGGTGTTGAGATGGAGATTCTGATTATGTTAATTTACAGGACAATGTTCAGCTCCGATGTGAGGTTCGAGACCTGAGCCAGCAGCTCTCCCAGCAATCTGACTACTGCTCCAGTCTTGGCTCTGCCTGTTGTACACTTCTGTGGAGAGTGTCGCGGTGTGAGGAGAGCATTCAATCTATCCTGGTTGGGGTAGGTAGCCTTGACCTGATATAGCTTGTACGACCTTGACCTGTCAATGATTACCTAATGTCATTAGAAATACATATACATGTATGACATACCAGTAACCCTAATGATGAAATAATATGGTGTCAAACTTGTCCTTAATTTTTATGCTCCCCTGAAGGGAGAGCATATATGCCAGTAGTCACTGCTGTGTCCATCCGTCCGTCTGTTTGTTCGGTTTGTCCTTTGTCAAAGTTATAGTTATTCAAAGGAGCTGAAACAGTTTCACTCTTCATGATGTGGGACTGTGACCCTAAACTGATACCATGTAATTATATATAGAGCATGGATTATTTATGATGCAGGTCTGCTGATTGACCACAAATTGGTCAATGTAACTCCAGAACCTAGGTATAGATGAAGTACGTCAAATATATTGCTGAACCTAAATATGCATAAATATAAATTCAGAATTTTGATTTGACCCCTAGGGACTTGGGGTTGAAGGATGTGATCCCAAAGGGAGAGGTATTGAAATTAGATTTAAAACCCTACTCCTCCTTTCTGCCTGGGTGGATTTCAACAAGCTTTGGCCTAAATCATCAGTTAAGATAGGCAATTATTTAAAAATTCAGAAATTTGATTTGAACCCTAGGGACTTGGGGGTGGGGGGTGGGATCCCAAAATGGGTAATCAGACAATATTTTGCTTCAAAATGCTACACCTCTTTAATGATCGAATACATCATTGAGGATAGGGAATCATTTCTTATATTCAGAAATTTGATTTGACCCCTAAGGACTTAAGGACAGGGCCCAAGATGAAATAAGGCAATATTTTGCTTTAAAATGCCACTGAATGGATTTCAACCAAATTCAGAAAGTTGATTCAACCCATAGATAATAGGAATGACCTTGATCCTCTTGAAAGGTCACAGGGATCAATTATATTAAAATCTTCTCAATAACCAAAAGGCCAAGGATGATGATATTATGTCTGTAGCATGCTAGGATGTAGGGGTACCAACTTTGGTAATATGAATGACATTGGCCCACTTTCACAGGTACCAAATGTGTTAAAATGTTTAAATGACTTCTTCTCCATAATCTTCCAATAAATATTGGACCAACTTTTAAGGTCACAGAGGTCAAATGTCTTGAAATGCTTAAACAACTTCTTAATAACCGAAAGGCCAAGGGTCATGATATTAGGCCTGTAGCTTGCTTTTTCAAGAAACAATACGTCCAGAGTAATGGCAATGGTGTAGTGCATGTATAAAGAATATGATTTCGTGTCTGCAGAAAATGTCTTGATGAACCAACATTGTCACTATGTAAGCTGTAGAGTAATTAAGCAATTTATTTTAGTCCTATTTTGCCTCTTTCATATATAGGTCTTTATAGTCAGATGACCGTTAAGGCCCATGGGCCTCTTGTTTCTTTTCAAATTACATATTCACTTTAGTTGATTTACATTTTTTTTATTTATACCATAAAACTTGTCTCCAACCTGACAAATTTGCTAAGAATGCCTGGTGTTACACCCCATTGAACTAGCTACACGTGATGTAGTTACTATTCAATTTCCATAAATGCAGAAAAAAGTTTCAATGTATAGTATTGAATCATTGATTCAGATGAAATATGTCCATAGTTGTAGGAGGTACAGTAAGAATGATTTTTTGAAATTTTAGATGTAGATTTACATTGAGACTGATTGCAAAAACAAATGGCTGACAGCTGTTGTCAGTTAATGTGTTTGTTTTCCATATTTCTTGAGAAGTCTTATTCATGATACCAAGCTAGATTTTTCTGTCTCATAAAATCTGTTGGGAACTTTGATACAATATTTCGCTCCAGGTGACGTTATGATTAAAATCACTGATGTCATGATCAATGTGTGTAACCAAAATGGGAAATAATCTCATTGATACTAAGAATTCGGGAATGAAATGTGTAGATCTGTTATAATTTTCAAAATGTTAAGCTACAGTATTTCATAGTTTAGGTTATTACATTTCTTGGCTGACAGAGTAATTATAGAATAGTCTGTGTTTAAGTATTGATATTGTTGAGGAGGGAATGTTTCCCTGAAACCATTAGAAAGGCTATATTCGTTTGAGTTGAGTTAAAATGTCATCATTTACTCATTATTAAATTAAATCAAATTTTTAATCAAAGAAGAATAACCTATTAATTTTTCATTACTGGAACAGACCAAAGTGGATGAGTTCCTCTGCCTGGTGACTAGCACTCTACAGAGCTACGTTTCAGCCTACAAGGTGGACTGGCCTAAAGATGATCAGGAGGAGACACAGTTCATTTTGGCACTTTGTGGGATCATCACAAGTTTGTAATTATGTCACTGCATCAATATGGGGTGCCCTATAGTAATCAGCTTGTCCGTCTGTCTGTCTGTTTTTTTGTTTCTGTACAATATTTCTAAGTCTGTTGGGCCAATGGACTCATACTTTATGCCAAGCTGGCCTGAAGGAAGTGCTTGCTTGGGGTATGTAGCTTTTCATCTCCCAAGGTTTAAGGTCAAGGTCACTGTTGCTATAAATGGAAAATAAGTTTCCATGTGAACACTAGAGTTTGCTTTGGCCAATCTAACCCAAACTTTAGTACTTCCTCACTGAAAGTGTTTCTTGGAATGTCTTTACAGATTTGAAGGTCAAAGGTCAAGGTCACTTCTACTATAAATGGAAAAATCAGTTTCCCTGTGATAACTGAAATTTCTTTGACCAATCAAACTCAAACCTCATAGGATACTTCCTTTAAAAAAAATGGCTTGTTTTGGATTGTTTTTCAGGTCCGAGGGTCAATAGTCCAGGTTATTGTTAGAAAATTGGTTTCCATGATATAACTTGGGTTCCCTTGGGCAAATCTAACTCAAACAATGCTTTCTTACTAAAAGTGCATTGCAAAGAATTGCTTTTCAGACCCAGAAGTCAAAGGTTGAGTTTATTGTTGTTAAAATGGAAAATCCATTTTGTGGAATAACTGGTGTTTGCTGTTGCCAATTTAATTGTGTCTCGGAGGATTGCTTAGATTTTTCTATAAAAATTCTATCAGAAATTTTGTGAGGTAACATACACAAGCTTTACACTAGTCATAATAGTTTTCATTTCACATAAAAATTTGAAAATATGTATTTGAAAAATATTTGCCAATGTGTCAAAAGCAGTAAATGTCTTGATATTTGATAAAAAAAAAAGTGATAAAGTTGAATTTACTTATAAGAAATTTAAGTGTATTATTTTATTACATGATTTTCAGATATAGCTGCATCTGCCTATGGCCGAGACTTCCTTATCACAAACCAAAATGGCCAACAGGTGATTGACACCTACTTCAATGTCTTATCTGAAGCTCCCAATGGCAAAAGTGCTCGTTTGAAAAAGTAAGTTATGTGAATAATGTGTTTATAGATTTTCATACACTTTAAGGTGAGATAGAGGTGGAGGGGGGCATACAGAGTGATACCCTTATCATCAGTCTTCTGTTATATCTGGAGATTACTTTGATATAGGGAGAGGCAAGGGTTCTCTCTTTGCCATGGCCATGGTATAGTGACCAACCCCCTCCATGCCCCACCCTAAATTTCCCCTCTCACACATATGTTTTTTAGTATGAGTTTAAATGAATGAATCATGGTGATAATAAAAAAGATTGATGAAAAAGTTAATTAGCATGAAAATAGTGTAATGCTTCACTTTACCATGGCAAAGTGAACTCCCTGTGCCCAATCCTAAATTTCCCAACCCTTGTTGTTTTTTTTTTTGTTTTATTATGTATAAGGAACATAATTAAGTGTCAACTTTTCTACAAAAATGCTATTTGTCATGAACAACTGAAGGGATTTTGACCAAATTAAGTCAGAAGCATCCTTTAGGGAAGAGAAACATATTTCGTATAAATGATGTGTCCCACCCCCTACCCTCCAGGAACTGAAGGGCGGAAATGGGGAATTTTGTAAATTCTTTAAAATCCTACCTCTACAGGAATGATTGGATTTTGCCCAAATTTTATGTGAGTAATATTCAGTTGAAGGAAAATACATTTTGTATAAATGGTGTCGCTTGGCCCGAAGGAACAGGAGGTGCGGAGCCCAAAATATTAAATAGAGCAAATTTTTAAAATTCCTACTCCTCTTGCAGGAATGATGAGATTTTGTCCAAATTGCGCTGAAACATGTTTGGGTGAAAGGGAAATAATTTCATATAAACAGTGTGTCGCAGCCTCCTGTGGGACAGGCAAGGAGGGGTGCAAAGGACAGGAGGGGAGGAGGGGCCCAATAGGGGAAATAGGTTATATCTTTGAAGCAGGTGAGATCATAACCCCATAGCCATATATATAGCATAGCTGGGCATAAAGGGTTAAACACAATCATGATCTAAGAATTGCCCCTGGGGTCCTAGTTTCTTGGTTATATCTTTGCTACATTTGAGATCATCACCCTTTAACCAAATATAGCAATGAAGGGCATCAAGAGATAGATACATTCATGATGTAAGAATTTGCCTAGGGATCTTTCCCCATGCCTAGGAACTTCTGGAGTAACCTTTGAAACAATTGAGATCCCCACCCCATAACCACAGATAGCAGAAATGGGCATCAAGAGATAAATACATTTATGATGTAAGAATTTGCCAAGGGATCTTTCCTCACCCCTAGGCACTTCTTGAGTAACCTTTGAAACAATTGAGATCCCCACCCCATAACCATTGATAGCAAAAATGGGTATCAAGAGAAAACACATTCATGATGTAAGAACTGGTCCTTGGGTGTGGTCTCACCCCTCTAGACTAAATTTTGGGTGATATCTTTGAAAGGGTTGAGATCCCCACCTCATGACTATACATAGCATTGCCAGGCATCAAGAGAAAAACTCAATCATGGTGTAAGAATTGACTATTTGGTGTGGCACTTCTATAGGGACTTATTTTCTTGGTCATATTTCTGAAACAATTGAGATCCCAACCCTATATCAATATAGATTCTTACTGAGGAAGTCATGGTGTAAGGATTTACCATTGGTCTTGCCCTACCTAACAGGTTACCTAAGTGACTGGGCTGTAACTTGGAAATATTTGAAATACCAACCTGTAGGCATGTATACCATTACTAGATCATTACGTTAAGATCCAGGTGAGAGATACAAGTCCTTTGGGTTTCATACTTTGTCTTATAACTTGATAAATACAAATGAAAAATTCAAATTCATGTCCTGTATAAAGTTTATTGTGATTATTGTTTATTAGAACAGCACAAAATGTTAGGGGTATTATGGAAAAAAGGTAAAAGATGCTTATACAACAAAGTGTGCTGAAAATATTGAATACATTTATATCTCCAGCTTGATCCTCATGGCATTGTACAACATCAGCATCAACCAAAAGGGAATCAAGTATATCAACTCCAAAGGAGGCGTACTGGGGATACTGTCCTGGATCTTACAGGGTAGGTAACACATTCTAAAGGAGGCAAACTGGGGTTACTGTCCTGGATCTTACAGGGTAGGTAACACATTCCAAAGGAGGCGTACTGGGGTTACTGTCCAGGATCTTACAGGGTAGGTAACACATTCTAAAGGAGGCAAACTGGGTTTACTGTCCTGGATCTTACAGGGTAGGTAACACATTCCAAAGGAGGCAGGGTAGGTAACACATTCCAAAGGAGGCAAACTGGGTTTACTGTCCTGGATCTTACAGGGTAGGTAACACATTCCAAAGGAGGCAAACTGGGTTTACTGTCCAGGATCTTACAGGGTAGGTAACACATTCCAGAGGAGGCAAACTGGGGTTACTGTACTGGATCTTACAGGGTAGGTTACACATTCCAGAGGAGGCAAACTGGGGTTACTGTCCTGGATCTTACAGGGTAGCAGGTGTGCTAGGTTGACTCTCCTAGATCATACATGGTAGTTTGTTTTATCATCTCATGATGGCATGGAAGCTTTTATTTCTTAAGTTTGATGTTACATTTTGCTCTGTTTGAAATTTCAGATGAAAATTGAGAGACCTTTAATCATGAAAATACTGAACTGATATTCATGTTCTCTACTGGTTGTTTAGATGAGAAGGAGAGTAAGAATAAGACAAATGCTCTACGTTTGATTCAGTCAATCCTGTGTGATAATAGCACTCGTGTTGGGGCCATACTGGAGCTTAATGAAGTGGTAAGAACTCTTTAAATGATAGTAGCTGGGTATGAAAATTCCATCTAAAGACATGTTCTATATCAGCAATAATTTATGAAACATTAATAAGAATCAAAATTTTCATATTGCTTGTGTTTGATTGATAATGCAGACATGTTTTGTAACAATATGAAATACAGTTAATGTATGTCAGAGTCTTCAGTTAAATTTTCCAAATTAAGTGATTAAATGATGATTTAATCTTAATTAACTGGAGAAGTTTGTGATGTTTTCAGCTGCCAATGTCAGTCTTACAGCAACTAACAAAGGATAAAAGTAAGGAAATACAACAGTTGGCACAGGAGATCATTTCTGATATCCAACTCCAGTCCAACTCTGAACAGTGACTCGCTCAGCTCCAGTCCAACTCAGAACAGTGACTCACTCAGCTCCAGTCCAACTCAGAACAGTGACTCACTCAGCTCCAGTCCAACTCAGAAAAGTGACTCACTCAGCTCCAGTTCAACTCTGTTTTTAAGCTCCAATTTTCATAGAGCTTTATATGACCTTTGTTTTAAAAAAAAAGGTTTTCAGTTCTGAACCTCAGTCTTCAAAGTTTGATTTAGTATTTAATGTCAATACCTCGCTGTTATTAGGTCATCTGATCAGAAGGGTCACAATGACCTATAGCTACTGTGTTTTTTCCATCATTGTGCACTCTCTGCTATGTGTAAACTGCTCAAGTTCCAACAGTGGGATTGAACTGACATTTCCCTGAAATGATCCTGAGATGGTCTTGACCAAGTGTTGTCATCCCCTGTGAAATGCATTTGTAAGGAATATATTGATTTGAGCTCCATCCATTTGACGGCTTTTCTGGGCTATAACTTCAAAACTGTTGATCTCAACTTCACAAAACTTGCTGTATACATTAAGTTAGTGCCCTAGTTGACAGCATTTTCTTTTTTGTATTTTTTATGTTTCTATTGAATTTTTCATTTTCTTAGGTTTCTTGTATTACTCCAGGACTTATAGAGTGTTGCATAAATTTGTTCATGGACAATACCAAGCTCTATTCAAATATCAGCAGTCAAACATACATGATCTACATCAACATATATACTCTTACTATAAGGTTGATATATATATATAAATGAAATGTTGAAGTTGAGGAGATGCAAGAAAATTTAATTGATAATTGACAAAAGATGTTACATTTTGCACTAGCACTTTCACTGTATTAGATTTTCAGATGATAGTAGCAATATGTAATAGAGTGACGTCACAAATTGTTATACCGGTATATAGATATATATATATGATATTTTGGTTTTACACCAACAACTGGGTGTGGGGGTTAATTCCAAGCTTTGCGACTCCTTGTTATTGTTCGGGTTGGTATGAAATCCAGTATTGCACCAATCTTGAAAAGCATATTTTAAACTTCTTCTCAAGTTACACTGATGCCATTAAGCTGAAAGTTGGTTGGAATGTTACGGTAGGAAAGACAACAAAGTGTTGTTATTTTTTGGCCTATTTAGAGGTTCAATATGGCAGCCATGGCGGCCATTTTGTAACAGTTTTGCATTGGTGGTTTTTCTTAACAGGTGTATTTAACTTCCTTACAATTTTTGCAAGTTTAATCAGCTAAAACTTGCCTGAAATGATTCCGAGCAATTTTGCCTTTACTGCTAAAATATTCTGAACTGTTTGAACCATTTAATAACTTCCAACTATATATAGCCAGATGACCATTAGGGCTCATCAATGCACTTCTTGTTGACTTTAATATTCTTCATCAAATCTTAAATATTTTGCTTAATTAATTATAAAGTTTACTTTGTATGGATAAACGATCGTGCCACCAAAATCAAAAGTGTTGTTGAAACAAAAGCCTTAATTTTGTTCTGTGATTTGTGGTTTGTTGATAAGATTATTTTTTTTATAATATGTACATTGTATTTTAATAGTAGAATTTGTTTGTGTAGGATTGTCATACTTCGACTACTGTCATAGAATTCTTAAACTATAACAAAAGATCATGAGTGCATTTTACTATATAGGTAGATTTACAACAATACTTTCAATGGTTGCATTGAAAAATCATGTTTTAATTTTCAATCAATTCTCTTTTGAAGCCCGAGTTTCAAATACCAGGTATGTGGGAGTTATCACCCTTAGTACACACTTGAGTCAGTTCCTCCACCCCTGGCAATCCATGATCCATCGAGTAAAGTTATTACATATACATTTTTTTTTTTTTATTATTATTTTTTTTATAATTTTCTATTTTTCAAGATTTTACACGTTGAACAGGACAAATACACTCACACCCTCTCACACATCCAACTACAGGTGCACATATAGTCATTGCTTGTCAAACAAGTACACTCCATTCAAAAGAATCATCAACATCATCATCAACATTCAACAATGCATGTGATCATTACTACTATTATTATTATTATTATCACCATACATGATAATCCTCATATATCACAATCAATATTATTATGTTACACACTAAATAATGCATCATCATCATCATCATCATCCTCAAAAACATGATAATCTTCCACCCCTGGCAATCCATGATCCATCGAGTAAAGTTATTACATATACATTGTTACTCTAGTTTAGTGAATTTAAGCTAAGTTTTGTACATTGTTACTCTAAATTAATGAAGTTTACTTTAGTTTTGTACATTGTTACTCTAATTTAATGAAGTTTACTTAACCTTTGTACATTGTTATTCTAATTTAATGAATTTTAGCTTAGCTTTGTACATTGTTACTCTAATTTAATGAACTTATCTAAGCTTTTTTGGAGTACATCTTCGTGAAATAGTAACAGTTTGACAAGTTGGGTAACAGGTTGGAAAATCAGTAATCAAATCTTTAACTCAGCTGATCCATGCAAAATAACCTACTCCTCCTTAACACCTTAAAGTATTTCAAGCAAATTTTGGTCTGGAACATCAGTTGTTGCCAGTCATTTCTTAAATTCAGAATGTTGATTCAACCCTTGGCCACTGGGGTGCAATCCCAAAAAGAATTTACAGTAGCTAAAATTTTGCTTTAAGACCCTTCTCCTCCTTAATTCCTGACTCAATTTCAGAATTTCATCCAAAGATTTGGTCTAAAACATATATAGCTGAAAGTTTGCTTTAAAACCTCTTTAGCGTTCCAGCAAATTTGAACCAAGATTTGATCTTGGTCGGAACCATTGTAAGGGGACTAAATTTGACACCTTGGGACAAGGGGATGTGGCCCAAAAGGGGAAATTTTGCTTTAAAATAATTCTCTTCCCTAATGCCTGAGTAGATTTCAATCAAATTCAGTCTGTATCATCACTTTAAGCGGGCAATTATTTCCTAAACTCCAAATGTTAATCTGTTTGGAGAGAGGCGACGGGTCCTGAATGAGGATATGCATGTCCCAGGCACCTTGTCAATGTCAATCAAATTAGATCTAAATTAGCAGTTAGTGAGGTCAGCCACTGGTTAGGGAACTTGGCTTCATTTAAAACATTATTTGTGCAGATAATTTCTGATATCAATGAATTGCCTGTCAGATGACTTTTCAGGCAAAATGACCTTTTGTCTTTATGTGACTCTTCCTCAAGAACAATTGGACAAATTTGAACCAATTTTGGGCAGAAGTATTTGTTACAGAAGGGGGTTCATATATAAAATGACCTGAGACTTTAGGAGTAAGATAGAAATTGTGAAAATAAAGCTGCTGTACTAATTGATGGGACAATGTACTGGGGCTGAAATTAACATTGTGTAAGCTATAACTTAATAACACAATTGAACAGTTGAGATCCCTGCCTTGTAATTACATACATGTAACCATATATCTGCTTGTGAGGCATGAAGAGACAAAATAAAGTTATACTACAAATAGCCCTAGGGTCCAATCTCAACCCCTGGGGACTCATGAAATGGAACTAATGTTGACCATCACTTACCACCACCACCCCACCCCAACCCAACCCCGATATAAGCATTTATCTGATTGTCTGATTGGTGTTCACAAAGAACACAGCTATGATATTACAGCAATAGCTATTGCAAAGGTGAAAATTCTCTCTCTATCAACATATTATTATCCATTCTGTCGGACAGTATCTGAATCACCACAAAAGGGAACTAATTATAGGCCTATTGAGGCCCTATATCCAAATATGGTATCATTTGACATTGAATGTAGCACTAGTACTGGTCAACATTGTAAATTTAATCAAGGTTTAGTAACTCATTAGCATAGAAAGCTGCGTTGCAGTAACCACAAAGTTAAGTTTAAGTCCTGTGGTAATGAATATAACAAGTTCAATCTAAGTTTTGTAATTTTTCGAAGAAATTGTTCGAAGGTTTTTTTCTGCGTACTTGAATGCAATCATAATCGATTTATATAGTGTTACACACTTAAAATAATGTAGAAACTTTGCGTTTAATTTAATTTGCCACGAGCTCATATTTTTATCAAAGTGAATGAAAGTGGTTTTCGTTCTTTTGAATCATTTTTTTGTTAATTACAGAAGTTGTCTCCCCTACACCATATTTTCCCATCTCGCAGTGAATTATGACAATACATATTTTATAATTCAACATTGTAAAAAAATTCCACGTGACTCCAGAGGGATGTTACGTTATGGTGTCCTTCTATCTATTTGTCGTAAACAGTACTGCTGTTCTTTATCTGTAAAATCTAGTTAAAATGTCCAATGTTGAGGGGATGGGAAAGAGACAAATTGATATGAAAGGGTTATCGCAGCTGGGTTCGATAAGGAGTCTGTTACTAACATTTGTAGAACGACAACTTGTTTGTTTTACAACATTTGATTGAAAGCATCGTACCACCGTCTTAGGAATTCTGTCTGACGTTTTGACATTTTATGATATTGATGACATGACAATTATGGTTATGAAGATGATTATCATGAAATGTATTGATGATAATCACGCCTGATCATGCATGTTACACGTCCATATGTATGTATATCATTTTTCTGTGTGAAAACGAATGTGTATTATGCTGCCTGTTCTTTGTGTTATGTATAAAATAACTTTGAAAAACAAAAGGGGAAAAATGAATGACATTTAAATTTTTTAACAAATATGAAAAGTTCGTAATACCGATATTTTTTTAAATAGTGTTGTTATTGGTTCACAACTGAAAATTGCCGCAAATGAAAATTTAATGCGCTCATTGTATTATATTTGAATTTTAAATAGCCGTATTTTCTGTGGTGCGATCAACGTGTTACAAAATAACTGAGACCATACTCGTAATCCACTTCACACAACCACTAGACTCGATTGGCGTGATCGTGCACGTGTGTAGACAACAAGAGTCTAGTTGAGTGAGACCACCATACACGTGACCATTTTCAAACAGAAACAACTCTGGATGCAAACATTATTATGACTGTATTTTGCTCGTTTGAAAAGTAGACTTGAAAAACAAACTCCAATCAATACCACCAGTTTTGCGTAATGATGACGTTATAAAGGTAAGTTTGGTACTAAACACAATTGTTATTAGTACAGAGACGATATTCTCCAGGGTACGGGGTCCTATCCAATGGTATCTTATCAATTAACGTTCATGTAGTTTTTGTCCTGGTGTTGAATAAATGAATATTGATATAAAACCCAAGAGACAGAATCGTACACCAATCATGTAGCGACGCCACTATACTTTGAAGTCAGAGAGGACTACACATATATATCATAGCAATAATTTATTCAGTAAAAACGGTTTCGTTGTCTTCAAAGCAAATATCTTCACATAATTGGGAAATAAATCTTTTTGTTATTCCCCACGTGTAAATGAATGAGTTATATTCCATTTGAGAATCCGTTCTTTTTCCAGCTAACTTTACTTTCGCTGAGTCCTATGAAGAATCGATAATTTCTAAATTAGAAACTGTCAAGATTTATTCTTGAAACATGTTTGCAGAATATTTGTCCTATTGTTAATGGAACAACTAATTTTGATAAAAGTTCAAAATCAAACAAGTGGATTTTATATTGTTCCTGTTATTGAGGTATATTACCTTTCATCTCGATACATTACTTACACAAGGGGGTAATCTAGACATTCGTTGTCTGGATCACATCAGGGCGATACCCTCAGTTCTGATTAAGTCGAAGTGAAACGTTTGTTTAGCGCCAATGTCGACTTAACGCAAAGCAAAAACCTCGATCAAAGTGAAAAGTCAATACCATCAGATATCACAAGTGCTAGATGTAACGATAACAACATATTTCATGATTGTATCAATGGGTATTCCCGATTTTACACACACAAAAAAATCGACATTTTAATTGAATGGCAAGTGTTCCATATCTAAAAATCTATACAGTGAGAATAACATTGCGATATGTATCGATGTTAATGAAATATATATATGATGCATGTAACTAAAGGATTGCCAGTGTAACATTCACATCGTCCGATATTATCTGGTGTCAATTTGTTTTACTCGTAACACTTTAAAACATGTGAACGTACGAAACATGGGTAGATGTCGACACGATATCGATGCATCAATTTGACAAACCTTGTCAGCAAACTGGATAAATTCATCGATATTGAGATCTGGCATTGTGATCGGAGCGAGGAAGGAACACTACACTGTTTAGGTAATGACGAATTCTTTAATCTTGTCAACATAGGCCTCGGGCTAATACGAAAATGGGACCTGAAAAGAGGCATTGTGATGCAAATGTAGTTATGTCCCTTCCGAGCTGGACCAGTGTCGTGTTGGTAAGGAAGGACAGACTTCAGAGTTTGATCAGCGAAAAAAGAAGGAAAAAGGGAAAAATTACCTCTCTTTAATTTTAATTCTGTAGATGGTAAAGCACTTGATCACGTGCGTGACTATAACGTCTATTCAAATTGTACATATCCATATCCCGTGATGTTGGTGGAGGAGTGATTCCGAAACATTTTTTGACAATCCTACTTATCTTAACCAGCTCAGTTTTTGTCTTGTCAATCATGACCAAGATTGTCGTAATATGTATCCTCGTTGTCAGATAAAGAATCACCGACGCAAATTTCTATAATCAAAGATAATATATCGCGAAATACATTTTGTAGCCAGAAATAATATATTCTTTGATTTAGAATTCTGTAGATCGTGTAATTACAGAGCAGGCATGAGTTCGACACTGCCTCAGTTTGTTGGTAAATCTACAATACTTCGACCGGATTTTTTGGACAACGTTTACTTGGCGTAGAGACAGATTATCATTCGGGGTTGAAGTGTCTTGAAATCTTCACACTTTTCTGTGTTTTCCACACAATTTATCCCTAGTATTGTTACTAACACGTGATCGTAACGCCTGACGAAGGCTATGCGATATAAGAAAATGACGTGTACATCGTTATATATGGAGACGTAGAATTTTGACTATAGGCGGAGTGCCATCTTATCCACTGCAGCCAATTTTGGATCGCTGTCAAAACTACCATCGTTTGAAAAATATCATATGCCCCAAATTTTTATCACGCAGAAAGAAAATGTTCTCAATGTCAGAGTCTCTCTTCTATTCTGAAAAAAAAAATCAAATTATAATAATAGAAAAGACACTATTGTGTAATTTTAATTCAGATTTCCCATCCATATATCTTAAACCAAATATCAAAACACAAGTATATAAGCATAATAAACGTGATTTTTAAATCGGTCCTGATGTCCATACATCAAATTGAAAATCTAAGATCGCCATTTGTCACAAAAGCAGGTTAACTATTCGTTATCGATTCTCTTATCAGGTTTGGAATTTAGCTCTTTGGTTTTTTTCTCAGAAAGCTGCTTAATTCCGACTTGGATTTTTCAGATGGTATCTCGACGACCAGGAATTGACCAGACTTTTTCCTGAACGAGGCTCTACACGAGGTAGTTTTCTTCGGCACACCGATAAAACTTCGTTTATCCGAACACCTTAGATATGAAATGTACAGTGATAATTTCCTTCTTTGCTCTTGATTTAAAAATACACACTTGTTGAAAAGGGAATTAATGACATGACCTCAAAGATCGGTGTCAAAATTTATCCATATTGTAAGAAGTTGAACTAAAATCCATCAAGCAATATGTTTTAGATACTCGTGTCTCGGTGTTATGGAGTGGGCTCGGTGCCCTACGGACGATGTGCAGGTAACCCTGAACAACGTATCATTATCTGTACATCAGGCTCTGGTCATTGAATTGCTCGATAGAGATAACCAGTGGTTAGTGAAAATTCTCTAAAAAGAATTAAACTTAGCTTTATTGAGACCGGTCAGATTGGATAAAGTTTGAGTATCGGTAGGAACTGAAGTAACAGGGCCTAAAAAGAGTATTTTTTATTTCAGTACATTGTAGAAATACAATTAAATGGTATTGACTGGCTTAAGATACCTTGACGGGTAAAGATTAACAGCTCGATTATCGCTCAATAAATCCCTAGCTCGTGAAGGACTCGATGTTAAGTATACATTTTATATGAAATATGGCCTAGTCATGCATATTCTTGGTTCCTACTTTTTATGTGATTTGGGTTTGGAAAGCAGGGTTTTCAAATGGCAACTTCGATAACTGCGCCCCTCCCCCAATATTCTTATTTAGGAACAAGTGTTGGCTGTGCAAGGTACTGGAATAGGTGGGATATTGATTTGTTTATGGGGTCCAGAGGGGGAATTAGTAAATCAAATATCATTTTGCTGTTCTAAAAACGTCGGAGATCAATTAATGCTTTAAAGGGTCTTTGAAATAAATCCAACTATTTATCAGAAAACGAATTTCAATTAAATCCCATTCAATTCAATTAGTCATTCCACCCATCCTTACATAGATACATACATACACATATTTGGAGAGCGTTCTCTAATAAGTACACACAATACATAAAGTAATGTGCATGTATAGGAAACATACACATATACAATGCAAGCTATTTAACAAACACGTTCATACTGACAATGTAGCTCCTTAAAACGTTTACTGTGATACCCTATCGTCATACATGTCATAGTCCAAGCATCATACAAACAAGTTTATCATATACTCGTTCTTAAAATTATGGTACAGTTCTACACATTTTGAGTAAATTTGTTTGGTTAGGCCAGTCACCGTAACCATCCCCACTGATTCGGCAGGCTAATTTACCATATAGTAGTCAGCAGGGAAAACTGTTTCCGTTATGAGGTCTGCGCCAACGACATATTCATAGACTACCGTGTTTAATACCGACAGTTGTAGTCCTTGTGAGACCACTGGTATTTGTAGGATTTCTGATAAAATACATTGTTTTATTCCTAGTGTCGTATAGATAGGCTAAAAGAGAATTTTATGCAATTTGATTTTTCGTGGAATATAATTTAGGGTTTTTTAATTTAAAATCAAACACTGGCCTTTCCTGGATTGGTCAAGAGTTACTCCCACGTTCTTTGTATTCCAGTCTCGATTTAACTTTAAGATTTACTGTAGAAATAAAATCTGACATATCTCTGTTATACATAAATATATATATACGTATTCATATTGATGGCCATACAACCATGAACTTAGAAAGTAGAATTTGATGGCGCCCAATACAATCATGAACCTAGACAGTAGTATTTGATGGCGCCCAATACAATCATGAACCTAGAACGTAGAATTTGATGGCGCCCAATACAATCATGAACCTAGACAGAAGTATTTGATGGCGCCCAATACAATCATGAACCTAGACAGTAGTATTTGATGGCGCCCAATACAATCATGAACCTAGACAGAAGTATTTGATGGCGCCCAATACAATCATGAACCTAGACAGTAGAATTTGATGGCGCCCAATACAATCATGAACCTAGACAGTAGTATTTGATGGCGCCCAATACAATCATGAACCTAGAACGTAGAATTTGATGGCGCCCAATACAATCATGAACCTAGACAGTAGTATTTGATGGCGCCCAATACAATCATGAACCTAGACAGTAGAATTTGATGGCACCCAATACAATCATGAACCTAGAAAGTAGAATTTGATGGCGCCCCAATACAATCATGAACCTAGAAAGAATTTGATGGCGCCCAATACAATCATGAACCTAGAAAGTAGAATTTGATGGCGCCCCAATACAATCATGAACCTAGAAAGAATTTGATGGCGCCCAATACAATGTTTAACCTGGAAAGTAGAATTTGATGGCGTCCCAATACAATGTTTAACCTGGAAAGTAGAATTTGATGGCGCCCCAATACAATCATGAACCTAGAAAGTAGAATTTGATGGCGTCCCAATACAATCATGAACCTAGACGGTAGAATTTGATGGCGCCCCAATACAATCATGAACCTAGACGGTAGAATTTGATGGAGCTCCAAAACAAACATGAACCTAGACAGTAAATTTGAATCAAGCAAGGAATGCATACATTATTTCTAACTACAAAATGCACTTTACGCTGTATTTTCTTTTATTATAGAAATCTACGTCGATAATCCTTTACCCGACAACGAGAGGGTTCAGATTATGAAAATCTTGACAAACAAATTTTGACAGGTGGTTTAGATAAGTAGGTTTATGAATTTTTTATATTCGTTATCAGTTTACCCCACTTGCATCACGAAAGCTCGTTAAAATAAATATGAACAACTTAATAGACTTTTATACAACAAAGCAACGCAGTATGATTAAGTAACTTATACAGCATTCTACAATAGACTGAATTGGGACACCATACAAGGTACAAGAGACACACGACATTGAAACATTCAACAATTCTATATAGAGTAGGTACCAACTAGTAAAATATCAAGATTCCGGGAAAATGTCAATCAAAAGAAGCGGTTGAAAATTGTTGATATTCGCAAAAGGCGTAAACACTGAAAATATTACTTTGGCATTTTCAGCAATGCATTGGTAATTAAACGAAAAATCATTCGGGCTTTTCCGTAAATTACGGATATGTCCGAATTGTTTTCCGACTGGTCACGCACGTTTTAGGCGTTAGCCGGAATTCACCGAGAGACAGGGTCGTCGATACTCGTGTAAATTCATTGTTACTGTTTGGTTTGTACTCGGTGACGAAAAACATTTATATCAAATTATGCCTCACGTAATAAGACATTAATTCACCTCTGGTTATTTTCAGTTGTTTTATCATAAAAATTCATCATGGATTTAACAGTCTACTGTTTTGTATCGACCCAGTTTCTCTGGCGGAGACATGCTAGCTTAACGGTATATAGTGTCAGAAAAAGAAGTCAAAATTCTACTAGTTTTACTCAAACACTGCAATGAATACAATTTATTTCAGCAGTTTAAGTATGGTACATTTGAAGCACATATAACGAAAATGAAATGTATCAACATTTTGCAGAAATTAGTCTTTTAAACAGCATAGTGACGCACTATATTTGTGCGTTAAACTATCCAGCCTTTTGCTGAATGGCCTCGGTAACTTGCCATCTATGCAAATCCCTATGTTGATTGTCTAGTCCTACAACCTGCGAACTAAAAAAGCAATTTTCAGCTCTGTTAAATGTGAATAGTGTCGGGAAAGGCAACAGCAATGTGGACAAAAACGGCTTTATTAAAATCCCATATAAAAAGTTTTTCGTCAGAGTTTGATGTAACGCAGACCCGTAACACGTGCTTTGGTGCCAAACAGTGCTTAAGCCGTCATGTGATTTTTCACGAACGAATTCTCCTAAATTCAGGTGTTTTTGAGCATGACTAACAATTATTAAATCAATAAATTTATTTTTTCGACCATACATGTTTTACGTTTTTTGTGATTTTTATTTGATAGGAATAATGGATTAGTATTTTTGGTAAATGTCTTTCATACAGGTCCTCTGTTGATTTCTGATGATTTGTTGTTTCGTTTTAAAGTGTTACACTAGGTCGCGAAAAGATTAAGATAAAATCATGTCGAGTAGAAAAGAAGACGCGCAACAGTGATAAAACACATCGACTCAGTGATAACCAACCACAACGAGGCGTGTTACATTGTAGCTACTGCCGAATATAAGGAAAGGAGATGAAGTGAGATACTTTCTAATTTAAATTAACAGGAGTATGCTAAGCTAACAAAGTACACGTATAATTTCCTTATTTTCGTAATCTAGAACCGTCAACACTGATACATGGAGGAGATATTAACTAAACAATGGCCCTTGGTTCAATAGTGGAGGTATGGAAATGTAATGACCTTAGTCATAATGAAGGAAATAGCACGAATCCACCAAAATACAAAATGTAGTTGCCTCTTCGGTACTTTGTTGCTGATTCAGCTAAACGAAAGCTTGCTTCGGAGATGGTTTTGTTGTTTTTTTCCTGCTGTACAAGGCACAGCGATACACCACTAGTGTTACCGACTGAGTGTCACATTGGCTTCTACTTTGTCATATTATTGTGTTTTTACTGTCTGGGGTTTTTTTACCACGTGGACAACCAGAATTATGTTCTTGTAGTAGCTGGTGGCTACCTCACCCAACAAAATGTGCAAGGCCCACCGCTAGATATTCTGGTTGAACAGGTTCAAATGTCTTGCCCTTTGACCCAACCCAGAACGGTCCGTGATTAAAGCTACCTGAGAAAAAGACAGACTGATCCGACTAAGGAGAGAATAACATCCATGATTTTAGCCTGAAGATTTTCCCGGAAGGGAAGAGAATATAGTAAGAACAGGGGTATGTTATTACCCGCTAATATAAAAGGGTGAAGGTACATCGATTGTAAACTTTCTTTACAGCCAACTTCTATCTTAGACACAGGCTAAGATATCAAAGTCAGTGTCTCAGGTCTTTGGCTTAAGTGTTCGGTCAATGTTGATGGAGATGGAAATTGTAACGTCTCTTTCTCTTACCAAAGTTTCACTGTAATTGATAACAAGTTTTCAATGATATATCGGTGCACATATTACCGGTCTATTTCAGCAATATTATGTTCAACTTTAAAATAAAGTGAAAGTAGAAAAAAATTGTCTTTCTTTCTGTCGTGAACCTCTATTAGATACAAAACGACAACAGCTGATATCGGCAGAAGGAAGTATCGGAAAATCGGGAAGCCTGCCACAAGATGGGACTCCAGAAAAACTTTGGAAATTAAAAAAAAACGAAAGTGATGGTGATGATGATGATGATGATGATGATGATGATGATGATGATGATGGTGATGATGACGATGATGGTGATGACGATGATGATGATGACGATGATGACGATGATGACGACGATGATGATGGTGATGATGATGATGATGATGATGACGATGGTGATGATGACGATGATGATGGTGATGATGATGATGAGGATGATGATGATGATGGTGATGATGATGATGATGATGATGATGATGATGATGATGATGATGATGATGGTGATGATGATGGTGATGATGATGATGATGACGATGAATTGTTCTATTACTGGGTCTTTTTAACTTAGAACTACTTTAGATGAGTGAAAAAACCCCACAATGCTGAAGATAAAGATAAAAGCTTCATCAAAATCGATATCTTTACATTGTTCACTGTTTTATATTATATTTGACACAGGATTCGTACCTGAAGCAGATATCATAAATCATCCTTAAAAGATTGATAAAATGTTATAGATATATCTAATTATATATGTGTAGAGGACAATTTCCACCCATTGTTATAAAACATCCACTGTGTAACTTGATATTAACTCACATATCTGTCCAGCTTGCGATCCTTGTTACTTTGTGCTTCATGTTACACATTTTAATGTGTCTGGAAAACTTCATAAATCTCGAAATCTTGACGAGGAGTGCTTTATGAAGGTTTTGCTGAACGCACTTTTTATGGAACATCCACAGAAACAAAGTTGGACTTTGTACTGAGGGATCGGGAGGGGTTGGGGGTGCATGTGAACTCATACAATGATTATAAACGGCGGGAAATGGTGTGTTGGCTTTTAGTAAATCCATAGAACCACTCGCAAGTAGCCTTTACTGAATATCATAGACTATCGACTATATATCTACACGGTTCAATTCCGTTTGTAAATTGTAGCCATTGATTTTGTCTGAAATTACAACGCGAATTTGTATTTAAATAGTTGTAACGTTGTAATTGAACTCTGAATTATCAAGTGTACATTATTTAGAACTATTGTTCCGGATTATGATCTGGTCACATGATATAGATCTTCTGTTTCTCTCTTATCCGTGGTGATGTCATTTTATATCTTATTCATAGATACCAGACACCGACTGATATTCGCCAATCATTGATAATGTGTTCTGGTTTTTGTTTCAGACACTAAAGATGAGCTAGAACCACCAAGCACTGTCAGATACCGACTGGGACAGTGGTTCGAATGACAAACTGAAACGTAAGTGTTGAAAGTTCAAAAGGAGCGTTTAACATTTTGACGTTTTTCATATTGAATATAAATGAGATCGTAGACAACTTTGTATTTTGAGAGGGGATAATCATAAATACTAACAAACACGATGATCTCTCTACAAAAACGAGGTCTTGCATATTACTGACTTACAAGGTGTATTTATCAATTTTAAATCCAGATAAATTATCTGGTACTTTATTGACACGTGTCACAGTAACCAGTGAACAGTACTAGAACAGAATAGAATCATCTGGCAGTTAATTGACACGTGTCACAGTAGCCAATGTTCAGTACTAGAACATAATAGAATAATCTGGTACTTAATTGACACGTGTCACAGTAGCCAATGTTCAGTACTAGAACATAATAGAATCATCTGGTACTTAATTGACACGTGTCACAGTAACCAGTGTTCAATACTAAAACAGAATAGAATTATCTGGTACTTAATTGACACGTGTCACAATAACCAGTGTTCAATAATAGAACATAATAGAAATATCTGGTACTTAATTGACACCTGTCACAATAACTAGTGTTCAGTACTGTTTCTCTCTTATCCGTGGTGATGTCATTTTATATCTTATTCATAGATACCAGACACCGACTGATATTAGCCAATCATTGATAATGTGTTCTGGTTTTTGTTTCAAACACTAAAGATGAGCTAGAACCACCAAGCACTGTCAGATACCGACTGGGACAGTGGTTCGAATGACAAACTGAAACGTAAGTGTTGAAAGTTCAAAAGGAGCGTTTAACATTTTGACTTTTTTCATATTTAATATAAATGAGATCGTAGACAACTTTGTATTTTGAGAGGGGATAATCATAAATACTAACAAACTCGATGATTTCTGTACAAAAACGAGGTCTTGCATATTACTGACTTACAAGGTGTACTTATCAATTTTAAATCCAGATAAATTATCTGGTACTTTATTGACACGTGTCACAGTAACCAGTGAACAGTACTAGAACAGAATAGAATCATCTGGCAGTTAATTGACACGTGTCACAGTAGCCAATGTTCAGTACTAGAACATAATAGAATCATCTGGTACTTAATTGACACGTGTCACAGTAGCCAATGTTCAGTACTAGAACATAATAGAATCATCTGGTACTTAATTGACACGTGTCACAGTAACCAGTGTTCAGTACTAAAATAGAATAGAATCATCTGGTACTTAATTGACACGTGTCACAGTAACCAGTGTTAGAACATAATAGAAATATCTGGTACTTAATTGACACTGTCACAATAAAGTACTGTTTCTCTCAGAATAGAATGATTTCTGTACAAAAACGAGGTCTTGCATATTACTGACTTACAAGGTGTACTTATCAATTTTAAATCCAGATAAATTATCTGGTACTTAATTGACACGTGTCACAATAACCAGTGTTCAGTACTAAAACAGAATAGAATAATCTGGTACTTAATTGACACGTGTCACAGTAACCAGTGTTCAGTACTAAAATAGAATAGAATCATCTGGTACTTAATTGACACGTGTCACAGTAACCAGTGTTCAGTACTAGAACAGAATAGAATTATCTGGTACTTAATTGACACGTGTCACAATAACCAGTGTTCAGTACTGAAACAGAATAGAATAATCTGGTACTTAATTGACACGTGTCACATTAACCAGTGTTTAGTACTAGAACCGAATAGAATTATCTAGTATTTAATTGACATTTGTCACAGTAACCAGTGTTCAGTACTAGAACATAATAGAATCATCTGGTACTTAATTGACACGTGTCACAGTAACCAGTGTTCAATAATAGAACATAATAGAAATATCTGGTACTTAATTGACACGTGTCACAATAACTAGTGTTCAGTACTAGAACAGAATAGAATCATCTGGTACTTCATTAGCACGTGTCCCAGTAACCAATGGACAGTACTAGAAAATAATAGAATCACCTGGTACTTGATTGGCACGTATCACAGTAAATGTGACAATTACCAGTGTTCAGTACTAGAATGAAAAAGTAGACACGTTGATTAGAGTGATATAAGTTTACGTTTTTCAACGAACAAAGACTATAATAAACATTGCTGAGATGTCAACGATTTCCCATAATGCAGCACGTCGAAATCAAGCTATCCTATAAACTTGTTCTATAAATTGTCTTAATGTAGACACGGAGTAATGAATATCCCTTAATCTACATATAAATGTAAAGAGTTCAATGCAAAATGATTTGAAAGTAATTTCACAAATCTCCGTAAATAAATTAAACACGTGTTTCTATCACTATTGCAATAATATATGATTTCTGATAAATGAATATACTGTTACAAAGAGCTCACCCAGGGACATGTCATATGTCCCTGACTCAACTATGTAGTTATATTTCTGATAGAAACATTAAAAAGATAATGATTTAGTGACTTCTTCTGTTATTCTTGACATATCTACATATAAACATATTGTGAACAATTTCAATTTAAGATTCACAATCAAAACCAGGAACGTACAATACAGATCTATTAACCTAAGGATCCTAGATATACGCAGTTCCTACACACAGTTGTACCTTAACTGTAGCTGTCTGGAGAATGACCAATTATGGCCGAACTTGACCTGGTCAGGGCAGATGCGAATCGCTCTAAAGCGTATGTTACTAGACTGCTGGACACTAATTACGCCACGCTGGTCAATTTCTTCGACTTTCTGTCAAAGCAAACAAATCGCCTGTCCCGTGTCTGAAACAGTTGTTACTATTCTCCATAGTATTACCTAAACACGTCCGATATATCAAGGATCCGTTTACTCCAATACAATACTGAGTACCTTATTATAACCTTTATTTACTTGGACCAAAGAAGTGTCTCAATTTGATCACAAGGCCGCAGTTTAAACATCTGATCTTACACAATATCGTTATCGTGTTGTTGTAATAACACTAGATGATTTAACACCACAAGTGTCATATAAAACACGACAACAACGTATCAGCTAAATTAACATTGGAATTCGCTTAAAGTAGGGCAAAATATGAACAAAGGAAATATTGACAAAAGAGCGACCCCTGGAAAGTACAAGGATAAAAAGACCATGTGTTACGGAATGGTAAGCGTCTTCTGCTTGATTGACGAAACCCAATATATAAGCCTTGGCCAATCAAAGTATCCAACTATTGACATCATTGAGAAAAGTTGTATATGATAGAGAACTTGAAAAAAAATCATACTTTTCACACTTTTTAATGTGGAAAAAAGTCCCCGTTGGTTTAGTAGCAAGAAAAGATAGAAGTAAGC
Source organism: Ylistrum balloti (assembly GCF_031769215.1). Lineage (NCBI taxonomy): Eukaryota > Metazoa > Mollusca > Bivalvia > Pectinida > Pectinidae > Ylistrum > Ylistrum balloti. The sequence goes on from NW_026781970.1 coordinate 1,865,414, forward strand.
GGTTGGTGTAGCAGAGTCTGTGTGCCCTTGATTTCGAATGCAAGTGGGTAAATACGATTGACTTTGTCAATAAATGTATTGTCATTTAAAGCAAAAACGCCGTCAATTAATCTTAAGGAGAAATTAAAGGTCGAATTTAGAAAAAGAAAATATAAGTCAGCAAAGAGAGGGACACAATTTGTTCCCTGAAGTATGATCTGGTCTAGCTATTATTTTTTCCAACTGTAAGTCATATTTTCTATATCACTACTTGAGATTTTCTATCAGTCTAATATAATACTGTTTTCTCGAGTGTCTGCGATATTACGTGTTGAATAGACTAATATTATTTTCAATTGATTCAATTTGATTCGATTTGATTTAAACGTATTTTCAACCTCGGAACAAGGAAAATTTTGACAACTTATCGTTTAGGTGGACTAAATAAGAGAAGAAACGCGACAAAAACAATAGGTCTCCCACTTCTTTATCTACCGTTACTTACAAATGTTTATGATAACTTATAATTTATAATCCGGATTCTGAAGCGTATTAAAACATGGCGATCTATGTCACAACCGAAGTAAATATAAGGATATATGTGTGACCGAATCAGCTGATTAAGATAAGTAATTACTGTTTGGCCAATTGAGTGTTGTTACACTGACAGACCGATGTTTGCCAAACTCCTTGTAAGGTGTAGAATTTAAATGGGTAATAGTGATATCACTTTCTCACCCCAAGTTAAACCGCCTTGTTTTGGGTGATCAACCTGAAGTAATTGTTATAATTGATATCATTACGGAGAGTAAATTCGTCAATGAGGTGATGATGTTGACTTTATCATATATATCATATTATCTCAAGTTTGAACATTTGGAAAAGAGTAACCAGTGTAGATTTAAGGCGAACAACTTGTCAAATGATGTAAATGTGTTCAAAGGACGAGGACCTTGGTTAATCAAACACATGCATCTGTCCGTCAATCAGTTCTGACCTCGTATTTTATATATGTTTTGTTAACGTGTACCCGGTATGGCCGCAAAAACCTGATATTTGCTGAAACAATTATATAAGGCAAACATTCACACGCAATCCTATTATTAATATACTCTTCAATCAAACTAATTAAATGTAACTTGAATTATTAACTTATCCAATAATGAAATGCATTCTTGTCAGGCGTTGAAAACAATCCAGGTCAGGGCAGCGCTTGTTGGATGTACTGATCTGTTATATTGGCGCGAAACGTTAATAAGGAAGGATTTGGCAGTGCTAAGTCTCGCGTAATCCCATTAGTTGTAAGATGTTAAAACAGAACAATGGAAAAGGTCCTCCCCTCAAAAAGTATAAATAATTCATAATTATGTGTCTGTGTCCATATATTTAATTGCACCCAGTCCAACCATTACTCTGGTGATCACCCATAAAGAAAATATCCTTGAGAGGGAGAATGTACATGTTACTGTAATACTATCAATGAGTATGGAAACTTACTGTTTAATTGATAAGCGTGTTGCGATTAACAAATGTTAGAACACGCAGTCATTGGATTCTGGGGAAGTCATGTAGGCGGTTAGAGCCAGTTCGAATCTCCGCAATCTTAGATAACAGAGCGAGATCGCGACAACGCGAAGGCGACAAAACGGGGCTATTCTAAACTCGACAAGGCGAGATTGCGACAACGCGAAGGCGATAAAACGGAGCGATTCGAAACTCGACAGAGCAAGATTGCAAGGATTTGAGATGGTCCTACCCGGCCACCAAAAGAAAAACCTGATACAAGAGTGCAATATTTAGTGTCCCAAACTTTTGCAACGAAATCAAATTGTTCAGATTGACCAATTTTCGGCCTATTAAGGTCTAGACATAAGTAAAGATAGTGTCTTTCCAATTATATCATTGATAAATATTCCCTGGTCTTTCCACAAAAGCCAGTGAAAATGAATTAGAAATGTGCTGCTTTCACGCAAATGAAATTGAAGATGCTGGTCCTTTTAAATATGAAAACTCTATTGACCACGCCCATCGTATATGACCACAAGATCTGGAAATCATGGACACCAGACTCTTATAAAAAATGTCATATTTAAATGTATATTGAGAATGAAGAATTAAAAAAAAATTTTGATGGTTTACAGTGTGTGAATATTTAAAGAGGAGAACATCGTTTTATAGATTTTATATGTTATTGATCAAAACATATATCTTAGTGTAATTTACAATTTGCTAAAAAGTTACCATACTACCCGGTAACATTGCGGGACTGGTAAGACAATAACAATAACAATAATAGTTATTGTTATGGTATTTGATCAGTAGCATAAAGCATCTTTTGCATATAGCATACTGGGCTGGATCACTTTTAAATTTACTAAGATTAATGACAGAAATTAAGTATAAAGCATACTGGGATGGAAAACTATAAAATTTTATATTTTCAGACACCTACTTATCAATTACACAAAAGGCCACCAGCAACAAGTATTCGGCCAATCGCATGTCGGAATGAAGCATTTACAAGGGTGCTTACCATGATTTTCTGAATCCCTCAGTTGTACGTGAATCAGCTTTTATGCTACATTTGCGTTTGCTTGTTGGATTTATGTCGGATGAGTCAAATCAAAGATGTCTCGATAGTTTTACAGTTACCTACCACTTCTCTTACTATTTACTGACACGATAGAAGCATGAAAGCATTAACTACACGTGCTACATATTTCAACATCTCTTAGTCAAAACTTAATTGCACTTTACAAAAATGATTTTACAGAACTTCCAGTACTTTTATTAAACTATAATTCTGGTTCCAGTAACTTGGGTTATAGGCAGAACAAAAATTTGCATGGCAAATCAACTTTTACTGAGCAACCGAAAACATGCAATTAGAATCCAGGCTGAATTTTGTGACTTCGAACTGAAATAGACATCTAGAGAAAACGTAAGCGAGGTTGATAAGAATTGAAACCGACAAACTCTCCGTGCCTACGGGGATTGCATTGTGAGAAACAATCAACGTAAAAGCTCCCTCTTGTTTGTAATGTTTAGAACAGAAACAACGCTATTGCACTGTTAAAAACCAATATTGTGTTGATGCTAATAGCTTTTGGATACAATATATATATATCAAGCATTTACGTATGTTTAACTCTATAAAAAACTTTGATCATATTTACAAAGATTGGCGTATCACTTCACAATAGGAGGTAAACAATCACGTCTTACATTCAATATCTTGGAAATAGAGAGATACGTATAGAGTTTTGCCATGTCTCGACGGGTTCGGTTGTTAAGGAAAATTATATTAAACAGGAAATTTTGTCATAATAAAGCATATCTGCTGATATCATTTAGATATATCGTATCACATAACTAGTCTATATCCGCTGTGGACACATGAAACTAGACTATTGTAATCAGTACATTGTTATCTGATAAATGTACACTGCAAGGTTGTTAAACCAGAGACCTTGTTATCAAATGGTAATAATCATAAATTCTATAACTCCCTAAAGAATGTCCTTATATGAACCAATGTAGGAAAAACATTTCCATCCGAATGCTAGAATATTTCATTCCGTTGAGGTACGGGAATCTCAAGCCCTAGACGGAAACTGATGATCTCAGCCTCTCGGGGAAGGGTAGGGGTCTCAACCACTAGGGGAAGTGTAGGGGTCTCAACCACTAGGGGCAGAGTGGGGATCTCAACCTCTAGGATCATTGTGGAATTTTCAACCTCTAGGGGAAGTGTAGGGGTCTCAACCACTAGGGGCAGAGTGGGGATCTCAACCACTAGGAGCATTGTGGAATTCTCAACCTCTCGGGGAAGTGTAGGTGTCTCAACCTCTAGGGGAAGTGTAGGGGTCTCAACCACTAGGGGCAGAGTGGGGATCTCAACCACTAGGAGCATAGTGGAATTCTCAACCTCTCGGGGAAGTGTAGGTGTCTCAACCTCTAGGGGAAGTGAAGGGGTCTCAACCACTAGGGGAAGTGTAGGTGTCTCAACCTCTAGGGGATGTGTAGGGGTCTCAACCTCTAGGAGAAGTGTAGGTGTCTCAACCTCTAGGGGATGTGTAGGGATCTCAACCACTAGGAGCATAGTGGAATTCTCAACCTCTAGGGGAAGTGTAGGTGTCTCAACCTCTAGGGGATGTGTAGGGGTCTCAACCTCTAGGGAAAGTGTAGGGGTCTCAACCTCTAAGGGAAATGTAGGGGTCTCAACCTCGAGGGGAAGTGTAGGGGTCTCAACCTCTAGGGGATGTGTAGGGGTCTCAACCTCTAGGGGAAGTGTAGGTGTCTCAACCTCTAGGGAAAGTGTAGGGGTCTCAACCTCTAGGGGAAGTGTAGGGGTCTCAACCTCTAGGGGATGTGTAGGGGTCTCAACCTCTAGGGGAAGTGTAGGGGTCTCAACCTCTAGGGGAAGAGTGGGGATCTCAACCTTATATAACACAAACCCGTTTGTCATCAAGTGAATTTGTTCCTGTACTATTTTAGCATGTCACTGATGTAATAAACCCTGGAGTGGTTTTCATTGGCTACGCCTGTCAGAAATCGTTTGTGATCTCATAACATGGACACTGTCATTACACCATTAATCAAAAATGGCACAACCAACTTGCTGCATCCTTTTGAGTTTGCCCTCCACATCTTGACTTAAAAACATATCAATATATTTTCTGTGGTATTTTCATCTCTTATGAGATTTTGATGAACTCGTTAAATATTTGCTCTCTTTGAAAGTTTATAATTCTCGTCTAATAAAATCTCGTAAGAAAATTTATTAAAGATTCTGTATTAATTATTGGTCAAGTATTTATCTTAACAAATAAAAATGACAAATTTTCGTCACCACCAAGTTGTATGTATCCAACATGTATTGATTGGATACTGGATATTTCATATTCATACCAGATGACAAAGCTTAAGAAAAGCGAGCCCTGGCTCGAATTCTGAGTACGTAGTACACTTTGTGCATTGCCAAACTTTGAAAGAAGAGTTTCCTGAGTGGGTGAAGTAATCTTGAGTGTTCCCTTTGGCTCTCTCTATCCTTCAGTGTTCCTTTCAGTTCTCCCTGTCCTTCAGTGTTCCTTTCAGTTCTCCCTGTCCTTCAGTGTTCCCTTCACTTCTCCGTGTCCTTCAGTGTTCCCTTCAGTTCTGCCTGTCCTTCAGTGTTCCCTTCACTTCTCCGTGTCCTTCAGTGTTCCCTTCAGTTCTGCCTGTCCTTCAATGTTCCCTTCAGTTCTCCCTGTCCTTCTGTGTTCCCTTCAGTTCTCCTTGTCCTTCGGTGTTCCCTTAGGCCCTCCCTCTCCTTTAGTGTTCCCTTCGGCTCTGCCTGTCCTTATATTTTCCCTTCACTTCTCCGTGTCCTTCAGTGTTCCCTTCAGTTCTGCCTGTCCTTCAGTGTTCCCTTCAGTTCTCCTTGTCCTTCGGTTTTCCCTTTAGTTCTGCCTGTCCTTCAGTGTTCCCTTCAGTTCTACCTGTCCTGTGTTCCCTTCAGTTCTCCTTGTCCTTCAGTGTTCCCTTCGGTTCTCCATGTCTATCAATGTTCCCTTCGGCTCTCCTTGTCCTTCAGTGTTCCATTCGGCTCTGTCCTTCAGTTTTCCTTTCGATTCTTCCTTTGCGTCAGTGTTCCCTTCGGCTCTCTGTCCGTCAGTATTCCTTTCGGCTCTCTGTCCGTCAGTGTTTCTTTCTATAAGATGTATGTGTTGTTTACAACATCAGTTGGAGCGTAATGATTAAAATACTGACACTTTCAGAAATATGTGGAATATTATAATTTCTTATTAGTCATAAATAATCAACTTGTTTATAATTTTGAAAACAGTAAATTGATAAAGATCAAAATCGGGTTGTGCAAAAACAATCGTGAGTTTTTAATTTCTGCGAGAGCGTGAAGCACCCTTCCAGTCAAAGTTCAAATTTGTGGTAGAATTTAAATCACTTGATGAAAACGTATTTTGTAATTAAGTATACTGTTCGGATAGCGATCACCGATTGTATTGTTTTTCATACCTTGCTTTTCACTCCCATATAAGGAAAACAGAGTTATTGTCTCGGGAACATTTTCTTGTTTTAAGAACTCAGTTTGATATTCATTGTATTTATAATAATTAAGAAATATTTTTGTTGTGAAGTTTTTCTCCATTTTAAAATTCGTCTATCATCATGAACACATTTATTATATATTTATCTTTAGATATAAACAATAAAGTACATTAGTTTTAACTGATAAGGACCCTGCTAAAATTTGGTGGCTGCTTTGGGACTGTGGTTTTAATCAAATCGTGGTTTACAATTCTGTTATTACTGATCCGCAACATTTAGATATCATAAAAACTGATGGCAGAGATAGAATCATACTTGGTATTCTCATAAGCACCCAGGTTCAAATGGAATTTTGTCCTAGTATTGTGTTTGAACAGAAACGAATATGGTAACTACCGAAAACTTGGTGACAGTGGTGAAATATCATCATGCATGTATTTTAAACTCTAGCACGCAGTCTTAAACCTAATCATATTTTGGAATTGGACGATAACGATACATATTAATGTCACATAAGTATGTGACAAGCTTGTTGCGTATAGACACACATGAAATAAGAATTTTATACTCATGCAGTTCAACAAAGGACAGAGTAGTATTTCAGTATACAAGTTACGGCACCAGTCAGCTTCCATACTTATTACACCCTTCTTATCCTTCTTATCCTTCTTACGCTATTCGTCTCATGTCACCTGATCGGTTCCTCAACAGTGTGTTAATATATAGGACAATACAAACAGAAAACATTTGTTAAACACCTTATGTTTTAAAAATAAAATGTTGTTCCATCTTTTCATTTTAATTAATACGATGGGGAAAGAGACCCCCCCCCCGCAACCACACATCCCCTCTCCACCTTTTTTTTATTTATTTATTTATTTTAAGTAGTCGATGAGAGAACGACCTGAACATTTTCGAAATTATAGATGGTTTGAATGGATTTGTACAAATACTTATAACATATTATTTAAAAGACCAAGAAAATCGATACATGTGCGTAATGCAAAACAGAAAGTTGCAATTTTGTCTTTGAATTTGTTGCTGTCGAAATTTTCGACATATCACGAAACAGTTATAATTTATATCAAGGATCCAAATTATTTCAAAACGATTTCGTAACTTTATTTCCATTACCAGAAAAAAACACTTACAATGCATTCATTTACGAACCAAACAAATTTCGATTTTCCCGTCAAAGTCACATTTAATGTTACGCAGAACACGACAAACTCCAAGGAAGCGTAAAAGAGGCGCTTTAAAAGGGTTCCCGAAGAAAAACCTATCACAAACAATACTTTGGGTGTCTTCAAGGCAGACATATTTTCATTCTACACAGTTCACGGTAACTGTTTTCATAAGCTACTGTTATAATGATAGGCGGGCCTTTGTATGAATTACGGTCCGTGTTTAAGTGAGGGGATTGCTTAGCTAAGCAGCACGGTGATTGTTCCGGAAGGAGGCACGCTATCTATGTACAGTCCAGACTTGATTTGTTTGGACTTGAAACGCACATACACGTGGAAATAGCAAGAATTACGATTGAATGGAAAGAGATTTGGGTTGGTTTACGATTATGGGCTGAAGTCGACGGCCATTTTCAGCTGCATTACGCAACGAATGGTTCAAAGATAAGACACGAACTGGCTACATTTTAAATCAATGCTCCAAATATTATGAATATCTGTGAAACTCTTCTTTGTATTAAGTAAAGATTAAAATGGATAATATTAGTTATGGGAAATATAACTCTATTGAATTTCAATAGCCGCCCATAATTTTCTTTTAAATTCAAATGTGTTACGGTAAGCATTGTTCTATTTACAAGTCGCAACATTTTGGCTTTCAAATTGTAGCCGATTCAATTACGAGCATTAAAAAAGCTGCTAAATCTGAGCATAAGTCGCGTGCGCGTATGGTACGATTTTTATTTTGAATACTGGTCCTGTCCTAGTGTAAATTACGCCGAATCTTATTTAAATTGATTACACTCACGCTACAGTGTGTTATTGTATATATATCATTTTGTCTTGTTATTTTATTGGCGTAGAGAAAAGGGCATTGGTGAGAGAAAGTAGACTTAAGTATGGTGATACGTACTACAAGTAAAACCATGCGACAAACATTTTTTAGACGAAAGTACACAGCTACAAAATTTACTCTCAAAAAGTCAAATTTAAAGAGATAACAATATGTAAGTAAATGTTGTTTCCCCTTATTTCTACAAAGCTTAGAGGATATGATGAAGATAGTATTTCAAATATTCCTCGAGTTTTTAATTTTATTTCGTTAAAGAGGGAAGTGATTATAAAGGCCATGGATACAGTTTTAAATTTCTCCTTGAAATTAAAATAGATATTACAAATAAGAAAAAATGTACTAAAAAAGCCTACATGAATTTAGAACTGTTTGCCATGCACGACTTGTCACGTATGAATTAGTTATAAACCAACCATTTGAAAATAAGGATTAGCATATGCTTTTGCGCATTTTCGGGTAAAACATCTGATTCTAAATGATAAAGCGATCCTGCCGTCGTGGTAAGGTCTTTAATGATACAGCGATCCCGCCGCCGTGGTAAGGTCTTTAATGATACAGCGATCCTGCCGTCGTGGTAAGGTCTTTAATGATACAGCGATCCTGCCGTCGTGGTAAGGTCTTTAATGATACAGCGATCCTGCCGTCGTGGTAATGATACAGCGATCCTGCCGTCGTGGTAAGGTCTTTAATGATACAGCGATCCCGCCGCCGTGGTAAGGTCTTTAATGATACAGCGATCCTGCCGTCGTGGTAAGGTCTTTAATGATACAGCGATCCCGCCGCCGTGGTAAGGTCTTTAATGATACAGCGATCCCGCCGCCGTGGTAAGGTCTTTAATGATACAGCGATCCTGCCGTCGTGGTAAGGTCTTTAAATAATACAACAATCCTGCCGTCCTGGGGAGGTCTTTAAATAATAAAGCGATCTGTAAATGATGCAACGATCCTGCCGTCGTGGTAAGGTCTTTAATGATACAGCGATCATGCCGTCGTGGTGAAGTCTTTCAATGATAAAGCGATCCTGCCGTCGTGGTAAGGTCTTTAATGATACAGGGATCTTGTCATCGTGGTAAGGTCTTTAATGATACAGCGATCCTGCCGTCGTGGTGAGGTATTTAATGATACAGCGATCCTGCCGTCGTAGTGAGGTCTTTAATGATACAGCGATCCTGCCGTCGTGGTGAGGTCTTTAAATGATAAAGCGATCCTGCCATCGTGATGAGGTCTTTAAATAATAAAGCGATCCTGCCGTCGTGGTAAGGTCTGTAAATGATACAGCGATCCTGTCGTCGTAGTAAGGTCTTTAAATGATAAAGCGATCCTGACGTCATGATAATTTCTTTAAATGATACAGCGATCCCGCCGTCGTGGTAAGGTCTTTAATAATACAGCAATCCTGCCGTCTGGTGAGGTCTTTAAATAACAAAGCGATCCTGCCGTCATGGTAAGGTATTATACCTCCGAGGGTGTTGATCTCTACGCGCCTTCACAGAACTACAACAGAAATACCGAAAACATATCCTGAAACGAAGTTCAAATTCGATTTGTCATTTAAATTAGCTGACATCTTGCGATAGGTACGCTTGAAGAAATCACGTTTCGAGTAGTTTGATAATTTTACTAAAAAGAGTTATTTTAAATTGAACTTGCCAATCAAATAGTATGAAATTGATTATCAAAATTGGGCGTCTGTGCTACGGCTTCAGGGGAAAAGATATTAGACGCCTGTGTACGTCAGAAAAAATATCGATTTTCGAGCTATGCATTTTAGATACGTTAGTTGAAGATTAAATTAATTTATACAAAGGATTTAAAAAAAATTATAAATAAATAAAACGGCACGTTTACCGTTAGAATTGCCACCCTTCAAAGAACGGCGTCGTGAAATATATCGATACACGACGTCATAAGCATTTGATTATTAGTAAATGCTTCAGTCCCACGATCATTTTATTTTAAATCCAATAGAAAAAAAAATGATACATTTTAAAAACAATTTCATTACTAACAGCGCCAAACGGTGCCTACATAAATGAGATCTAAAGTTTACGTTACAACTGCTGTAGATTGTCAATCCCTATTTACGTGTATACACCGGTATTGGCTTTTGGCTGCAGAAATCCAATATACTGACACTATGAATCAAACAGTGCTGTCTGGGAGTTTTGTGAACGCCACTTCATGTCTGGGTGAATTTCATTCCATCAGAAATTCGCTTACAATCAGTTTATCAATATCGAATTTGTAGAATGTAATTGCTCGCGTCCCCCCCCCCCCTACTTTTCATTGTGTCGTGTAGACTGGAGATGACACATGTTTGTTGAGAGAAAAATATTTATAAACGTATTTTTGACTGCGAAATGTTAACACAATTTAATTTAAAATTTGTTTTGGTAGATAGCAGAACAAGGAAAAAAACAAGAATACTGGAAAAAAAAACATGCCTTAGAGCCTGTGCATCGCGGTCATCACACTGTTGGGTCACAGGAAGTGCAAGGGATTTAAAAAGAACTTATGGAAATAATGAAAATGCATGGATTCTTATGAAAAGAAATTAAAAATGATAATCTGTTGGAAACCTCCTCGGATATTTCTAGTTTTTTCTACAGATTGTACCGACAGGCTAAATTATGACTAAGAGATTCTTTAAGTTTCTTTACATTTAATAAAAATAAAAATGAAAAATCCGTCAGATATGGGACTTTATTTTCCTCTGACAGTATTAAATGATTTCTCGTACATTTTTCAGTATCCTCTACACCAGACATAGTAATTTGTTATATGTATTAAAGTTAACTGTAAGGACATTACATTTCATAAAGCATTTCATTTATATAATAAATTAATGTGTTTCTATTTTTATCCATATCATTTGGAAACAGCTGAAGATATTAGCAAAAATTACATTTTGTGTTGGGCTTTTCCACAACTCTGCAGATCTTAGAAGAAAACTATATTACCTTTACATTACTGTACATTACTGATGATATATTACCTTTACATTACTGTACATTACTGAGGGTATATTACCTGTACATTAGTGATGATATATTACCACTGATGATATATTACCTTTACATTACTGTACATTACTGAGGGTATATTACCTTTACATTACTGTACATTACTGAGGGTATATTATATTACCTTTACATTACTGTACATTACTGAGGGTATATTACCTTTACATTACTGTACATTACTGATGTATATTATATATTATTATTACCTTTACATTACTGTACATAACTGATGATATATTACCTTTACATTACTGATGATATACTACCTTTACATTACTGTACATTACTGATGATATATTACCTTTACATTACTGAGGGTATATTACCTTTACATTAATGTACATTACTGAGGGTATATTACCTTAACATTACTGAGGGTATATTACCTTTACATTACTGTACATTACTGAGGGTATATTACCTTAACATTACTGAGGGTATATTACCTTTACATTACTGTACATTACTGAGGGTATATTACCTTATCATTACTGAGGGTATATTACCTTTACATTACTGTACATTACTGAGGGTATATTACCTTAACATTACTGAGGGTATATTACCTTTACATTACTGTACATTACTTAGGGTATATTACCTTTACATTACTGTACATTACTGATGATATATTACCTTTACATTACTGATGATATATTACCTTTACATTACTGTACATTACTGAGGGTATATTACCTTAACATTACTGAGGGTATATTTTACTTTTCTGTACATTACTGAGGGTATATTACCTTTACATTACTGTACATTACTGAGGGTATATTACCTTTACATTACTGTACATAACTGATGATATATTACCTTTACATTACTGAGGGTATATTACCTTTACTTTACTGTACATTACTGAGGGTATATTACCTTTACATTACTGTACATTACTGATGATATATTACCTTTACATTACTGTACATTACTGAGGGTATATTACCTGTACATTAATGATGATATATTACCTTTACATAACTGAGGGTATATTACCTTTACATTACTGTACATTACTGAGGGTATATTACCTTTACATTACTGTACATTACTGAGGGTATATTACCTTTACATTACTGTACATTACTGATGATATATTACCTTTACATTACTGTACATTACTGAAGGTATATTACTTTTACATTACTGTACATTACTGAGGGTATATTACCTTTACATTACTGTACATTACTGAGGGTATATTACCTTTACATTACTGTACATTACTGATGATATATTACCTGATATTGATAATGGTCTTCTTTTGTTGGCCATAATGGAATTTTCATTTTTCCATTTTTTTTTTCAAAATATATTTTTCGAATTCGAACTTGCGATGGATAATTACTCCTATATCCTTTTCTGCTTCTGATTTACTTAAGAGCTATATCACCTAGATTCTTCCTCTGTACTGATCGACACACTCCTCATGACGTAGACTTAATCGTCATGTACAACACCAGATTCCCGCCCTTAGGTGGGGTTTAATGAATCGCATCAAAGCACAAAATGCCGATAACCATTTTTATTCACTACACACGACTTACCTACCTGGGTAGTTAGAATTGTACACGATGCAAGAGTGGGCTAAAGTTTGGATCTGATCTTTTTTTATTTTCTCTCTGAAAACAATTTTTTTTTCTGATGTCTCCCTAGTCACTGCGTTACTTATGATCTTTAGCTGAGTGTTAGCCCCGAGAGGAAGGCTGTCGAATCTGTTCCCAGACCAAGACAGTCTTTGAAAACGGTAGTTTGCTGACTGTTGAACGCTCAGCGTTGTGAGTCGGTATCACTTAGCTGGTTGCCTCCGGCATTACTTTTCAATTAGGTAGCGACTTAAAGACACGGTTTCAGACCTGAACTATCGCAGACTTCCACAAACACACGTTTCTCAGAAACTTAAACCCACATCGCACGCAAGGGAGACCGTCCTTAAATACCACAACTGTTGATGGGACGTTCGATACCAAACCAGATAAAATGGCACAGCACACTTGTAAACATAGGTGTTAAGTCGCTAACTAGCTGTCATACAGAAAATCAAACCACTCCTAAAATTATTCAGTTAACAATAACGACAGTGTCACAATTACTCACGTGTACTGCCACATTACCAATTTGTCACCTTGTTACATGAAATTCCACCCACATCACCAATTTGGCAACTTCTAACATGAAATTCCACAGCATCAATTTGGCAACTTATTACGTGAAATTTCACAGCATCAATTTGGTAACTTCTCACATGACATTCAAGAACAACAATTTGGCAACTTCTCATGTGAAATTCCACAGCATCAATTTGGCAACTAATTAAATGAAATTTCACAGCATCAATTTGGCAATATCTAACGTGAAATTCCAGGGCAACAATCTTGCAACTTATTAAATGAAATTTCACATCAACAATTTGGCTACTTCTCACGTGAAATTCCACAGCAAATATTTGTCAACTTGTTACATGAAATTCCACATCAACAATTTGTCAGCTTATTACGTGAAATTCCACATCAACAAGTCGACAACTCATCACGTGAAATTCCACATCAATAATTTGGCAATTTATTACGTAAAATTTCACAGCAACAATTTGGCAACTCATTACGTGAAATTCCACACACATAGTTTGACTTATATCATGTGAAAAACCATTAGAAACTGACTATTTACCACGTGAAATGCTACACGCGTGAAACACCACATAAACAAAGTTGAATGATCACGTGTAATACTACATAAATAAAGACAAAATCTGCTGATGTGTACGCTTTTATAAAACGGCTTTGGTATGCGTTTTTTTCCTGTCTATATGACGTCAACGTTTTGTTTAGTACAGCTAAATTCAGCGAGGCTTGATGAGTTATAATAAACAGTTTGATATTTACATTGACGGAATAACTGATAAAAGTTAACCTTACTGATTATCATAACCTGTATTACATATATAATTGGCACTATGAGAACGTTATAAATCACATATCTATATTCATACACAATTTACATGTATGATTCACTTAGAAATTCGTCGTAATGGGCCACAGTCTGGATAGCAGAAGACGATTTCAGGTTGAATGCCTAATAGACCTTATGCGTGGGTAAATGTCATTCCAGATGGATTGTATTGGGACTTTCGATTCGAAATGAGAATTTTGACATTTCTTCAACAAATAATTCATTCCTGAATGACAAGGGTCATATTTTTCATTTCCTTTAAAATCGTTTTACTAACGACGTTTAAAAACTGTACACACAAATATAGAGAACACATTTAAAGATTTATGGAACTACAATTTCTGAAAAGAAAAGAAAATTAAAAGCGAACAACTAGACAGGGATTCTTACTAACGACTACTGACAGTACATATACTTTGGTTTGTGTTGTCATCCATTAGGTACTAGCTACAGTATACCACTCCGCTAGAGAGATCCCATCATCTGCCCGATCGGTCCAATGCCAGTCGTGCAACCTATATGTCCCGGATTCCATCCGTTGGGGATCGGAGGTATTGAATAAAATGCCTTCTGTTGCATTGTTTGTAGATTCGGTAATCTGGAGATCCAGAATGACGAAGCCTCCACTCCGTTGACTTTAAATCTGAAATAACAGACAGGAATGGCTGATTTATCTTCCATCATTTGTGAATTTTGATTTAATTATGCTACCTTCTGGAACCAAAAGGAACCGCGAGAGTTCAGTCGGTTAAGGCGTTGACCGACGTGATCCGAGGTGGTTGGTTCGACACTCCTTAGATTTGATGGGTCTTTTCTCAAGAAGCTGATAAACTGATCTATCTGTGTTGACATGGTTGTGTCCTTAGGCATGATACTGTACCCTTATTACTTTGGATCACCTGTGATAGGCCTTTTAATGAGGTAGCCTCCTCAAAATGACCTTTGTTGTTTACGGGGTTATAAACCTAACACACAAATAATCATCTCTGGAATCAACCGTGATACGACACATCAAATATTATATTGCAATTTGTTTCAAACAGTAACCGATGTCAATCGAACCTTTTTACGAAAAAGATGAATTTGTGATGAACAATTTACGGGGATCGGCACGCTTCCAAAGTTTCTGCCACATGCTTGTCTAGTTATGCTAAATATAACCTCCCCCGCATCCAAGAGTGGGCTTTGTTCCTGTCGCGACCACACAAGACCAATTGATTACTTCCTCAACACATCAATTATCACCTTAAAACTAATGTCTTTGGACTTGGAACAAGGAGATATTCACAACGTGTGCAACGATCCTAGACACATGTAATACACTAAACAACATATACATCCTTCTTGGCGTGGGAGGATTTTACCATAAATATGTCGAAATAGGATTTATTTTCTACGACTGCTTGCCTAAACGTTTATCACTAACAATGGTCGCTATTTCACTTAAAGACAATTGCTGATGTTCGGAGTTTTCTATACAATGTTACAAACGTCATTACAAAAGATTAGTGCGATAGTCCTTAAAAACAATTCCTGCCGAAATAGTATCGAAAGTTACAGTGACATTTAAATGTGGACACCAGGGGAATCAATCACAAACTGTTGTTGTACACTGTCACCCACTGGAGCCGATGCTATATGGGCCTTCGTATAGATTGGTATTCCACTGCACCTGTTACCGTAAAGGTTGTTTTTTCGATGGTCCAAATTTTCGCAGTTATGACAAAAGCTTGAAGTATGGTTTTCTTTCTTTCTTTCAGTATATTTTAACGGTTTTATTCCAGTCTTGAACGGATTTCTACTATACACACTGAACTCCACCTTCACGAGGTTCTATTGACCAAAATCAATTCGAGACTAACAAGTTTCTACTGTACAAGCTAAACTCCAGACTAACGAGGTTCTACTGTGTGAACTAAACTCCAGACTAACGAGGTTCTACTGTGTGAACTAAACTCCGCACTAACGAGGTTCTACTGTGTGAACTAAACTACAGAGTAACGAGGTTCTACTGACGGAAATAAATTCCAGATCAACGAGGTTCTACTGTGCAGACTCAGCTCTAGACTAGCGAGGTTCAATATACAAAAAAAAAAACTCCAGACTAACGAGGTTCTACTGTACAAACTAAACTCCAGACTTACGAGGTTCTACTGTGTGAACTAAAACTAAAGGTTCTACTGTGTGACCAGACTAACGAGGTTCTACTGTGTGAACTAAACTCCAGACTAACGAGGTTCTACTGTGTGAACTAAACTCCAGACTAACGAGGTTCTACTGTGTGAACTAAACTCCAGACTAACGAGGTTCTACTGTGTGAACTAAACTCCGGACTAACGAGGTTCTACTGTGTGAACTAAACTCCAGACTTACGAGGTTCTACTGTGTGAACTAAACTCCAGACTTACGAGGTTCTACTGTGTGAACTAAACTCCAGACTAACGAGGTTCTACTGTGTGAACTAAACTCCAGACTAACGAGGTTCTACTGTGTGAACTAAACTCCAAACTAACGTGGTCCTACTATACAAACTTAACTCCAGACTAACGAGGTTCTACTGTGTGAACTAAACTCCAGACTAACAAGGTTCTACTGTGTGAACTAAACTCCAGACTAACAAGGTTCTACTGTGTGAACTAAACTCCAGACTAACAAGGTTCTACTGTGCAGACTCAGCTTTAGACTTAAGACGATCGGGGTTCTTCTTTACAAACTAGACTCCATATTAATGCGGTCCCACTGTACAAACTAATCTCCAGACTAACGAGGTTCAGTTTTACAAATCTTTAACTCAAGAGTTTCAAATACCAGTTTCAAGATAGTGAAAATACGCGAGATGAGTACTATTGTCCCACCAAAAATTATGACGTCACAATCATCGGAAGGTGGGAATATCATACTGATATCACATCATTTTACGTCCTTTCTTCTATCTCAAAACTGACGTATTGAATATACATACTAAACTCCAAACGATTCACATATTCCTTTGTGTTTGGCATTACACTAGGGACACAGTAGCAGGTGTTATTGTTGATACTCTCTAGTTTAATCCTGGTACACTAGGGACACAGTAGCGGGTGTTATTGTTGATACTCTCTAGTTTAATCCTGGTACACTAGGGACACAGTAGCAGGTGTTATTGTTGATACTCTCTAGTTTAATCCTGGTACACTAGGGACACAGTAGCGGGTGTTATTGTTGATACTCTCTAGTTTAATCCTTGTACACTAGGGGCACAGTAGCGGGTGTTATTGTTGGGTACTCTCTCTAGTTTAATCCTGGTACACTAGGGACACAGTAGCGGGTGTTATTGTTGATACTCTCTAGTTTAATCCTGGTACACTAGGGACACAGTAGCGGGTGTTATTGTTGATACTCTCTAGTTTAATCCTGGTACACTAGGGACACAGTAGCAGGTGTTATTGTTGATACTCTCTAGTTTAATCCTGGTACACTAGGGACACAGTAGCAGGTGTTATTGTTGATACTCTCTAGTTTAATCCTGGTACACTAGGGACACAGTAGCAGGTGTTATTGTTGATACTCTCTAGTTTAATCCTGGTACACTAGGGACACAGTAGCAGGTGTTATTGTTGATACTCTCTAGTTTAATCCTGGTACACTAGGGACACAGTAGCGGGTGTTATTGTTGATACTCTCTAGTTTAATCCTGGTACACTAGGGACACAGTAGCGGGTGTTATTGTTGATACTCTCTAGTTTAATCCTGGTACACTAGGGACACAGTAGCGGGTGTTATTGTTGATACTCTCTAGTTTAATCCTGGTACACTAGGGACACAGTAGCAGGTGTTATTGTTGATACTCTCTAGTTTAATCCTGGTACACTAGGGACACAGTAGCGGGTGTTATTGTTGATACTCTCTAGTTTAATCCTGGTACACTAGGGACACAGTAGCGGGTGTTATTGTTGATACTCTCTAGTTTAATCCTGGTACACTAGGGACACAGTAGCGGGTGTTATTGTTGATACTCTCTAGTTTAATCCTGGTACACTAGGGACACAGTAGCGGGTGTTATTGTTGATACTCTCTAGTTTAATCCTGGTACACTAGGGACACAGTAGCGGGTGTTATTGTTGATACTCTCTAGTTTAATCCTGGTACACTAGGGACACAGTAGCGGGTGTTATTGTTGATACTCTCTAGTTTAATCCTGGTACACTAGGGACACAGTAGCGGGTGTTATTGTTGATACTCTCTAGTTTAATCCTGGTACACTAGGGACACAGTAGCGGGTGTTATTGTTGATACTCTCTAGTTTAATCCTGGTACACTAGGGACACAGTAGCGGGTGTTATTGTTGATACTCTCTAGTTTAATCCTGGTACACTAGGGACACAGTAGCGGGTGTTATTGTTGATACTCTCTAGTTTAATCCTGGTACACTAGGGACACAGTAGCGGGTGTTATTGTTGATACTCTCTAGTTTAATCCTGGTACACTAGGGACACAGTAGCGGGTGTTATTGTTGATACTCTCTAGTTTAATCCTGGTACACTAGGGACACAGTAGCGGGTGTTATTGTTGATACTCTATAGTTTAATCCTGGTACACTAGGGGCACAGTAGCGGGTGTTATTGTTGATACTCTCTAGTTTAATCCTGGTACTCTAGGGACACAGTAGCGGGTGTTATTGTTGATACACTCTAGTTTAATCCTGGTACACTAGGGACACAGTAGCGGGTGTTATTGTTGATACTCTCTAGTTTAATCCTGGTACACTAGGGACACAGTAGCGGGTGTTATTGTTGATACTCTCTAGTTTAATCCTGGTACACTAGGGACACAGTAGCGGGTGTTATTGTTGATACTCTAGTTTAATCCTGGTACACTAGGGACACAGTAGCGGGTGTTATTGTTGATACCCTCTAGTTTAATCCTGGTACACTAGGGACACAGTAGCGGGTGTTATTGTTGATACTCTCTAGTTTAATCCTGGTACACTAGGGACACAGTAGCGGGTGTTATTGTTGATACTCTCTAGTTTAATCCTGGTACACTAGGGACACAGTAGCGGGTGTTATTGTTGATACTCTCTAGTTTAATCCTGGTACACTAGGGACACAGTAGCTGGTGTTATTGTTGATACTCTCTAGTTTAATCCTGGTACACTAGGGACACAGTAGCGGGTGTTATTGTTGATACTCTCTAGTTTAATCCTGGTACACTAGGGACACAGTAGCGGGTGTTATTGTTGATACTCTCTAGTTTAATCCTGGTACACTAGGGACACAGTAGCGGGTGTTATTGTTGATACTCTCTAGTTTAATCCTGGTACACTAGGGACACAGTAGCGGGTGTTATTGTTGATACTCTCTAGTTTAATCCTGGTACACTAGGGACACAGTAGCGGGTGTTATTGTTGATACTCTCTAGTTTAATCCTGGTACACTAGGGACACAGTAGCGGGTGTTATTGTTGATACTCTCTAGTTTAATCCTGGTACACTAGGGACACAGTAGCGGGTGTTATTGTTGATACTCTCTAGTTTAATCCTGGTACACTAGGGACACAGTAGCGGGTGTTATTGTTGATACTCTCTAGTTTAATCCTGGTACACTAGGGACACAGTAGCGGGTGTTATTGTTGATACTCTCTAGTTTAATCCTGGTACACTAGGGACACAGTAGCGGGTGTTATTGTTGATACTCTCTAGTTTAATCCTGGTACACTAGGGACACAGTAGCGGGTGTTATTGTTGATACTCTCTAGTTTAATCCTGGTACACTAGGGACACAGTAGCGGGTGTTATTGTTGATACTCTCTAGTTTAATCCTGGTACACTAGGGACACAGTAGCGGGTGTTATTGTTGATACTCTCTAGTTTAATCCTGGTACACTAGGGACACAGTAGCGGGTGTTATTGTTGATACTCTCTAGTTTAATCCTGGTACACTAGGGACACAGTAGCGGGTGTTATTGTTGATACTCTCTAGTTTAATCCTGGTACACTAGGGACACAGTAGCGGGTGTTATTGTTGATACTCTCTAGTTTAATCCTGGTACACTAGGGACACAGTAGCGGGTGTTATTGTTGATACTCTCTAGTTTAATCCTGGTACACTAGGGACACAGTAGCGGGTGTTATTGTTGATACTCTCTAGTTTAATCCTGGTACACTAGGGACACAGTAGCGGGTGTTATTGTTGATACTCTCTAGTTTAATCCTGGTATACTAGGGACACAGTAGCGGGTGTTATTGTTGATACTCTCTAGTTTAATCCTGGTACACTAGGGACACAGTAGCGGGTGTTATTGTTGATACTCTCTAGTTTAATCCTGGTACACTAGGGACACAGTAGCGGGTGTTATTGTTGATACTCTCTAGTTTAATCCTGGTACACTAGGGACACAGTAGCGGGTGTTATTGTTGATACTCTCTAGTTTAAACCTGGTAAACTAGGGACACAGTAGCGGGTGTTATTGTTGATACTCTCTAGTTTAATCCTGGTACACTAGGGACACAGTAGCGGGTGTTATTGTTGATACTCTCTAGTTTAATCCTGGTACACTAGGGACACAGTAGCGGGTGGTATTGTTGATACTCTCTAGTTTAATCCTGGTACACTAGGGACACAGTAGCGGGTGTTATTGTTGATACTCTCTAGTTTAATCCTGGTACACTAGGGACACAGTAGCGGGTGTTATTGTTGATACTCTCTAGTTTAATCCTGGTACACTAGGGACACAGTAGCGGGTGTTATTGTTGATACTCTCTAGTTTAATCCTGGTACACTAGGGACACAGTAGCGGGTGTTATTGTTGATACTCTCTAGTTTAATCCTCTAGGGACACAGTAGCGGGTGTTATTGTTGATACTCTCTAGTTTAATCCTGGTACACTAGGGACACAGTAGCGGGTGTTATTGTTGATACTCTCTAGTTTAATCCTGGTACACTAGGGACACAGTAGCGGGTGTTATTGTTGATACTCTCTAGTTTAATCCTGGTACACTAGGGACACAGTAGCGGGTGTTATTGTTGATACTCTCTAGTTTAATCCTGGTACACTAGGGACACAGTAGCGGGTGTTATTGTTGATACTCTCTAGTTTAATCCTGGTACACTAGGGACACAGTAGCGGGTGTTATTGTTGATACTCTCTAGTTTAATCCTGGTACACTAGGGACACAGTAGCGGGTGTTATTGTTGATACCCTCTAGTTTAATCCTGGTACACTAGGGACACAGTAGCGGGTGTTATTGTTGATACTCTCTAGTTTAATCCTGGTACACTAGGGACACAGTAGCGGGTGTTATTGTTGATACTCTCTAGTTTAATCCTGGTACACTAGGGACACAGTGGCGGATGTTATTGTTGATACTCTCTAGTTTAATCCTGGTACACTAGGGACACAGTAGCGGGTGTTATTGTTGATACTCTCTAGTTTAATCCTGGTACACTAGGGACACAGTAGCGGGTGTTATTGTTGATACTCTCTAGTTTAATCCTGGTACACTAGGGACACAGTAGCGGGTGTTATTGTTGATACTCTCTAGTTTAATCCTGGTACACTAGGGACACAGTAGCGGGTGTTATTGTTGATACTCTCTAGTTTAATCCTGGTACACTAGGGACACAGTAGCGGGTGTTATTGTTGATACTCTCTAGTTTAATCCTGGTACACTAGGGACACAGTAGCGGGTGTTATTGTTGATACTCTCTAGTTTAATCCTGGTACACTAGGGACACAGTAGCGGGTGTTATTGTTGATACTCTCTAGTTTAATCCTGGTACACTAGGGACACAGTAGCGGGTGTTATTGTTGATACTCTCTAGTTTAATCCTGGTACACTAGGGACACAGTAGCGGGTGTTATTGTTGATACCCTCTAGTTTAATCCTGGTACACTAGGGACACAGTAGCGGGTGTTATTGTTGATACCCTCTAGTTTAATCCTGGTACACTAGGGACACAGTAGCGGGTGTTATTGTTGATACTCTCTAGTTTAATCCTGGTACACTAGGGACACAGTAGCGGGTGTTATTGTTGATACCCTCTAGTTTAATCCTGGTACACTAGGGACACAGTACGGGTGTTACAGTTTAATCCTGGTACACTAGGGACACAGGGTGTTATTGTTACTCTCTAGTTTAATCCTGGTACACTAGGGACACAGTAGCGGGTGTTATTGTTGATACCCTCTAGTTTAATCCTGGTACACTAGGGACACAGTAGCGGGTGTTATTGTTGATACTCTCTAGTTTAACCCGGTTACACTAGGGTTACAGCAGAGGGTGTTATTGTTTAAACCCACTAGTCTAACCCGGTTACACTAGAGTCACAGCAGAGGGTGTTACTGTTGATACGCACAAGTTTAATCAGCTTACACTAGGGTCACAGCAGGGGTGTTATTTTTGCTACCCACTGGTTTACCCCGGTTACACTAGCGTAACAGCAGCGGGTGTTACTGTTTATACGCACGAGTTTAATCACGGTACACTAGGGACACAGCAGCGGGTGTTATTTTTTGCTACCCACTGGTTTACCCCGGTTACACGAGGGGGTCACAGCAAAGGGTGATATTGGTGATACCCACTAGTTTAACCCGGTTACAGTAAGATAACAATAGTGGGTGATATTGTGGATCGCTGGATTTGCCAGTCGCCCATTCATGTTATGTGGGTCACAGTTGGTAATGTAATTCCGGCCATTGATGACGTCACTGTAAGTGAGGAATCGGTGTCATATCATTACGAGCTTCCGGTTGATTTTCCGACGTGTACGATAATTTGAAGTCCTCAGACTATTTTACACCAATTGATCTTGAATTTAGCAAGTCATCTCAGAGTTGTCGTTCCTTGTAAACAGAAGTGTATTTCACCGGAGGTAAAAATTGAGTTCGGTATGGACATGGCGAAAGTTGTTTGAATGTGATATTTGATGCACGTATCTCCTATAATACCGGATGTTCTACAGATATTAATTTGTACGTAGTGTTTGACCCGGAAATGATTCATTTCATGAAGGACTACATATATTCATTTGTACGTAGTTTTTGACCCGGAAATGATACATTTCCGGAAGTTCGAGAGATATTTTAATTTGTACGTTGTGTTTGACCTGGAAATGACGCATTTGTGGAAGTTCGAAAGATATTAATTTGCACGTAGTGTTTGTCCCGGAAATGATGCTTTGTCAAGAGCTCATAAACAGGGTGATATTAAGTGTATTTCCCACGAGAACATAAAATAAATATACGATAATAGGCGTTACTAATCAAAGCAGCACATGATGATTTCTGAATGGTGACAGCATAACATTTGCATAATGTTCGGTCTCATAACGCCAAAGCATACATACTTCACACTTTGGTATATTATTGCTATCAAAAACCGCTCCATCCACATCTTACTTAACATGCCTCATATACAGACTGATGGATGGGAAGAGAAAAAAGCTGGTCACCAAAAGTGGGTTACTAGGGTCATTAGTCCTTTAGACGTTACCATGACAGAATATGGTCGTTACACAAAAGTACAAAATGTAGGTAAATTTTCGACTGTCAAAGCGGAGTAGTTGTTACATACAGGTAGAAATGGTTTGGACTGTCATCTGCCCCGTTACTGACAGGTACAATTATGTCGTTGTATGCTGGCATATCAATTAATCTTAATACTTTTGCAAACATTCGTGGAAACATCATTTTATTGGACTGATAAAAAATCTTCTTTGGCGATATTCTCATTTTTCTTTATATCTTTTCTCTTTCTTTGCAAGGAAATTCTGACGTCACAAGGAAAACAATGACACCTTTTAGCCAGTCAAGTGATTTCTGGCAAGTAATACGATTAGAAACCATAACAACCTACTTATGGTGAGTAAATTAAGGTATATCCGACTTTCCTGCATGTCTCGGGCATCCTTCCAGAAACAGTTCTTCTGTTGTTCTCACTCTGTCGCCGTGTCGCCATCTAATCTTAGCCACGCCCACTACTTTGGTAATTGACCTTTCCTTTCCTGTATATCCCACCATATAGTCATTATAATCTTATGGATGTCAATGAGGAGATGCCTGACAATCTAACACTCGACAAAGCGTCAGGTTAGGCAATCAAGAATCTCCTCCTCGGGTAGAGATTTCCCAGTCCTATCCTCCAGCTAGGGAAATATCGTATTATTTTTCTGTGACGATCTGCTGAAGTTTCCAGACATTTAAGAATGTGGTTCGTAGAGTAACAGTGCGAATTATAAATGCATACTGTAAATATTTCGCATAACTCGGCGAGACAAGGGTACCTTCCTGGTATCAAGTCGGGTCGTCCTGCGTTCCATCAAATCGTTTACTATGTATTTTATTGGGTTTCTAAGGATAGATGATATTTTCTCATCTTTTGCTTTCTGCTGTATCTGATGATTTTGCCATTCTGTATCCTTAGAAGTCTAAGAAGATATTTCTTGTTCACAAGACATTCTCTCCTATAGTGTCTAGTGCTTCTAGAGAGTCCTCTGAAGTGTACATCGGTTAATTTACTAATTCTTATTACGTTCAGTTATCGTTGCACTTTGGCCTTAGATTCAACATTTAAGTACACAAAATCTGGGAATTCGAAAATGACACTTTTATTTTTTGATTATAGAAATCTTTAAATATAGGTACGCAAACGGTGTGATTTATTGTTCTTTATAACATGCTGACTTAAAATAGTTTCATTAATTTACAATATCAAGGGAGGCAACTCGAACAAATGACAGGTACAAATGCTTGCTATGTAGCATACACCCTTAACGAGTATTCCAGTTATTTTATTTCGGAACACACCATTTTCCAGATTTTAATTAGGCTGTGTAATCCTGTCGTTCTTTATTAAGTCACTATTCTCATACACTTCATCCGGCGTCGTGCGTTGTGCGTCCGTTAACAATTTAACACTTTCGACTTCTTCTCAAAAACCCCTGACCCAATTTCATTGAAATTTTGCAGAATTTTCCCTGGCCTAAGATGAACCAAAATTGTTTAATTATACAGTCCCCATCGCCTGAGGGGCGGGGCCAAATTGACTCAGATTTCAAAAATTCTCAAGACCCAGATATGGTACAATCAAATACTCTTCATGAATGGAAAAATCTTAAAGTGCTTTACAAAAATTGTAAATTTCATGGCCCCAGAGTCTCACATTTCCCCGTGGGTAGAGGGTAAAGTTCACATTAGTTTACATAGGAAAACTATATGTTTTAGCATAATTTGATTAATTTCCATTGGAAATATTTCAAACTTGGCTAGAATTATGAGTGAAGGATGGCAGCTTGATGGTATGCCCATTTTAATCTTGACTGACCTCAGGGGCTGATGGGCGGGGCCAAAAGGGGTCAAGTTGACTTAAATTTGAAAAAAAAATCTTCTCAAGACCCAGATGTTGTATAATCAAATGGTCTTCGTGGATGGAAACATTTTAAGGTGCTTTGATTACCAAAATTGAGTCTCACATTTCTTCCTGGAGAGGAATATCTTTTTTAGACTTTGCTGTAATTTTCCATAGGAAAATTGTATTTTTGAGGATAATGTTGGTTATTTCCCACTGGGAATATCTTCATAAGAACTATCAGTATAGGATGACAGTGACCGTCCAGGCAACTAGGCCTCTTGTTATAATATACAGGTGTAATTGAATGTAAAAATAAATTCACCTGTTTAATGCGCCTTACTGTCTAGTATTTCCATTTATTTGAAAGGTCTAAAAGATATCATATATTTTTCACAATTCTTCAGCAAGCAATAGTATGTGACGCGTGAATTGAACTAACACCAAGTTGTCTACAACGGTTCAATGTTTCTGTCAAGATTGCGAATACGGAGAGAATTTCCCCTATCGACTACATTCTGATATGGTTATGCCACAATCGATTGATTCTTCATATTCATATAGTATCCGAACAGCACTAGCATTAATGTCCCTTGTCAATTCTAATTCTCAATAAAGTAACTTTTGTGAATGAATAAATTCTACCCATCAAAATGTTTGCTTACAACGTCTATAATCAACTTTGCTTCATCAGTATTCGATCGAAATCCCCAAGAGTGGCGTTCTGCAAACACGGACGGAGAGTATGCCAATTGTACATATGTAGTGAGTGGAATAACACAAACTCGTCATACTTGGCTTATACGTCGTTTGATAGTAGATTGTATCATAATGCTTTATGTCTGTTTTTCCATTGTTTAAAGAGTTTTTCGTTTTTAACTTTATTTTAAAGGATGTTTTAAACATAAAATCATGACATTTTTCGCAGAAAAAAAGAGAATGATGTCTGTGCTTGGTCAAGTCAGTGTACAGAGTAAGAGGCATTTTTTATATCGTTGATTACTGGTTTTTGTCTGAAACAAAGTCACCAGGAATCCATTAGATATTCATATTTAAGCCGGCGATAAATTACTTCAGACTGTGCTTCATTTGTATGTCGGTGAAGTGCGAGTCATGGAAACCTTGAATCTTTATGGAAACTGACTTCAGCTTTACCACAACAATATCAGCTATACCTTTTCTTAAATTATAAATTTTTGATGTTTCTGATACTGTTTCTACAGAATATCGAACAAAACTGTCTACTCTTCAGAAACATACATCTATAATATAGACCGTACATCAAATCAATCCATGTCTGTCTGCAAAGTGTTTTTAATACAAAATTCATTGGCACCTGTAGTTTAGAATTGTTGTCCGTTATGTCATAGACATTCTAGATTTTAAACATATACAACACGTTTGTGTTTAAGGTCGTTTCAATAGGTTCAATGATTTGACAATGGAAAGGAGAAATGAAGGACATCAAGCGATTTATTCTGTCTCTTCTACTAAAAGAATGAAAGGATATCAAAGGCCAAATGATATTATCGGTCAAATGACGTGGACGAAGGGCGTTAAATGAAATATGACGTGAAAGGTCAATGAACAACAAAGGACGTCAAAGGACTAATAAGGTTGCTTAATTCATTGGCTCACTATCAACTTTCGATTGTTCTCAGTTCATCCTGTCTATAATTTTATGAGTTCGCTACACCTTAACCATGATAAAAGCAGTACTTTTGGAAAGTCACAGGTTGTTTTTTTTAAGATAATCCCTTGTCAGATACAGGAAAATACCGAAAACAAAGCCCGGTACGGTCCGATGCAGAATATTTTATTCCTTACCTTCGGTTCAGAGAACGTCAAATACGTACACCTGTCTGCTTACCTATCGTAATAGTTTGACATCTTTATCTATCTATTTTTAGCAATGAAATGCAACGCACCTTTCCTTCGTAAGGCCTCGCAATGAACCCAGAAATGGACAACCCGTCAAATGTGATATGTCTGTGACGTCATGGTTACAGGGAATAAATAGTCGCATTTCCATTAAAAATGTTGTAGATAATCGTAGTTTCCTATGCAGACATGTACAGACTTTCAGAAGGGAAGCGATCTCATTCAGCATCACATGAGGCGTTATGGCATGTCTTCTGGCAACGAGATTTTAATTATAATTCATAGCATTCACTCTATAATTAGCTTTATCGCTAAAAAGACATGAATTACCACCAAACATACACAGAATGACAAGGCGTACTCACCCGGGAACTGATTACATTTTTTCTATACTGTAGGAACATGGAAAGCAATAAGTACGGTTCTATTTCCGTTGAGAAATGTCCAATTACGAAAAAAATACATTTAACACTACCATTTGCGTTTGGAATTACGTTATGTATACAGAATCATGATGGTTTTAAGCGTTTTGGTGTCAAGAACGACTCTTCAGGATATGGGTTTGATCGTTTTCATCACGTCAATCATCCAATTAAGCACCTAATTTTGTACACAATAAACTGTGTGGCGTAAAAGGTTTGGTCAAATATTAATACAGAGACACGACAAAGCACATACGATTACGTAAAAATAACGCAATTATTGAAATTTACAATATTCTGTTTCCGGTAGGGATTTATTGGATGAATCACGTGAATTTTTTAAGCTTTTATTTTGATCATCCTGTCAACAGTATATTTCATCCAAAACCAGGTAAAAAATTAATAATTATTGTCATAGACAGCATGATACGAAAGGTATGTGTAATTTTTTTTTTAATTTTTGATTCAGATTTTTATTATTTACGTATTTTATTTTATTTTTCAAAGTTGAATTTCCATGTGATCAACAAGTCGACTACTACAAAAGCTAGCAATGCTCCTTGAAATACTAGTATTTGATTAGTTGAATATGAAATCGGTGTGTTTTAGTAGCAGGTTTTTGATAAAACGAGCGGAAACATTCTATTGCTTTCCGTCACGTTGCATGATATTCTGAAATTTTCCATTAGTTTTTTTTTAAAGCCTAGAATTCTACTCAAGTTTAAATAGCCATTGTTTGTTTGATCGTATCTCCGTAAGTTTTTTTCCAAAAAATGTTTTGCAGGTGTTGTGCTTGAATAAAAGTTCAATATGGCCGCCATTGTGCCATGTGTAAGTTTTCCAATATACAAATATAACTGGCTGAATGGTTTACACTCACGAATATGTTATTTGCGACTAGCATCTTCTTGCCTTCTGATCTGGTTTGATGATGTTAGGATGATGTTAAGTTCTGGATCGAATTTGCAGTTTATTCTTTTGGTTTTCCTACTAGACTTCACGTCTTCTCAATAGCAAGTGTCATAACTGTTTTATGATTTTCACTATATGTATCAGCACATTTTGTTCCCTTTTGAGTCACTAATACCTCAACCTCCCAATTCCTGTTGATCTAGAACTTTCACTTTCTTTATCGTAACATTAATTCTTCACAACCATGAACTGATTCGGAAAGGTTCCATTTCGTCGTGCAATATAAAGTTGGACGTGTCTGTGAAGCTCGGTAATATATCTGATGTTTCCATTGTTGTTAACCATGTGCTCGTATTACTTACCTGGAGTGACAAGTATTTAAATGACAGGTGTCTGAGAAGACACTGGCTGTTTTTGTTTTTTTGTTTTTTGAGACTTTTGGTTATTTTTTACCTAAACAGTTTGCAAGCAGAGATGCCATTAAATCAGTCCCAATATGATATCGTGATGACAGTTAACAGGTCTATTTAGAAATGGCCGTTCTTATACTCTGACAGGCCAACCTTCTCTACAAAGCTGTTTCGCATCCTTTACGAGACTACCGGACTTTCGCCCCCGAAGTTTTTTTCCGTGAAAATGTCTGTTATGAAATAGACACTCTCACTGACATCTGAACCCTCTATCAGCAGAAGTTTTATACCAACACTGATATTCTGATCGAAAATCTCCGTATATCATTTCTGACCGCTTTTCCGATAATTGTTTTTTCTGCGAGGCGAACAGGCGTGTGTAAAGAAGTTAATTATTCCATTCGTCTCAATGTGCATTGAAATCTTGAATAGTAGAACCAGAGAATGTGCCAGGTCCAGTTTTTGTTACCAAAGTGATTCTACTGCGTTACGAAGAGGCTGGACAAGACATTAAATTGAGATGGACACGGTAGAGCATATTGTGGAATTAGTAAAAGTAGAATTCATTATTTGAAAAAAATTGCGACATGGACGATGATATGTAGAGGTAAATCAAAGCTACTAAACAGCTCGTTGGAATTTTTTGATGGCATTTTTCCTTTTTCGGATTATATGACTTCAAAACATCACGGGGTCCATAATCGATACTCCAAGGATTATGACTTGTTTCGCTCTCTGCACTCCTGGAGCATTTCATGGCAAAATTGAAGGCACAAGGGGAGTAATTTGGTCTAGAGCAGGTTTCAGCAAAAAGGAGTTGACTAATCACAGACTTTAACGCTCTTTTGAAGATTACAACTTCAAAGTCAATACAATATACCAACATGCGACCTTGAGATTCGTTTGATGTACAACAAAGGATCATTTTGCCATGAAATGTTCAAGGGGTGTAGAGAGTGACAGTGAGCGTAAGGTTTGGGTTCGGTTTTGCACGAATGGAGCGGGGTCGATCCTCACATCTTTGCTGAAAGTTGTGGCTATACGTGTTCGTGGAATGAAGAGCCACGCCAAATCATTATACTGATTCTTTGACCATTTGTGCACTGTCCAATTAACCATCACCTTAAAGTCCAAAACTTGACTTTTCATTTGACCACTTGACGATGTCATGGAAACGGAACACGAACCCACGATTGGGTAATACCTGTAACGTACGTACTGAACTTAAAATGCTTAAAACTAAGGGACTGTTTATATGTATGGATGTAAACAATTACCACCTTAGACTTAATATGTACGTACTGCGTATATATGTATCCGTCCGTCGTGAACCTTTATTTTTATAAGGTTTTCTCCATCACAGTTACCAATCGATCCCTCCAAACTCGCTGTCCTTTATCACCTTGGCAGGAATGTCACTTTAATGACTGTATGCTGATGAGTTACTGCTTTCTGATTGATTTTTAAGGTCTTGTCGGGGGATCTCAACTTTCAATTTTCCACTAATATTTTTTTCCCAAAATTTCCTGTAAAACAGGAATTTGTGTTCCCCTGATTGACATTTTGATTCAAAGAACTGTGCACGAAGTGCTGATGTCCTTTGCTAATTTGTTACAAAGATTTTGTTACCATGACATAAATTGTATTCTCTGAAACGGTATTATGATTCAACAATTTTTGCCCTTTCATTTAATTGTTTTAATTCATTTTGTTAGATTTTTCGTAGATCTAGGTATCATTCAGCAGTCAGTCTTGTAATATTGTTTTCCTCAGTGGTATTAATACATATTTTCTCTACTCCTCAGTTTCTTGAAAAAAAACTACACAAAAACAAAAAAAAAAATCTTCAGAACCCTGATAAAGTGACGTGAATGCTTTCTCAGTTTCTTTTGATTGTAAAGCTACTGTTTCATTTCGTTTTTATTCGTTTCCTTTTTAATAATGTACATTGTTTGGCCCAGTGGTACTCCAAGTTAAAGCATTTGTGAAAAAGACAACACAGAAGAAACCCCGCTATACTGCAGGGGCCATTACGTAGGTCGTCTCGTTCGAAAAGCGTGCTGCTGTACGTGCAAAATCAAGGTCAATGCTCTCGACGTAGCGTTGCCTGGTGTGACATCACGCAATTCCTATATAAGACTCGATGTCATTTAAAACTAGCCCTAGGATGAGTATGGATACCAACTAAAGTCACATCGTATGTTCTTACTTAACCATTCCTGTATATATATGTCCGCGTGTTTCTATTTACAGAATCAAAGACATAGTTATTTTTACGTGATTTTTTCTTTCTATATAATTTGCTATAAAAATAATTTTCATCATAATTGTGTCTTTATGCGATACACTTTTGTTTTGGGTGGCATGCGAGTGTCCTCCCGTATGTTCTTCAGTGATGTTCTTACCAGCTACTACAAGGATACCAAAAACAATGATAAATGGCCGTTGTTGTTCATGGGCCGATTACCCTAAAAGCTAACTTTTTATATGATATCACAGTCAACGGAAGTGCATATATACAAGTATGCATATCCGATTTCCGACATACAATTCTTCTTATAGAGAAGATATGGAGCGCAGTGTTAGCATGACATACAAAAGTTACGTGTAATAGCAGTGTGAGGTGTCATGAAGACCGCTTGTGTATTTTCACTTGCATTCAAAGTTAATGGAAAACAACCGTACAAACATGGTGACAGCAAAAACCAATAACGTTGGAATGTTGATGAAAGTTTTTATTTGACGTGCTTGACAAACAATATTGTAGGATTATTTTGTGTGTTACGCCCTACATGGCGTGCACGTGCGATTTGTTCCATTTGTGAAAGGTTGGTGAATGGAAAAACATTTGACATGAACGATCGGTACAACGTTACCATGGAAAGTCTGCAATACAAACCAGGTAAGAATGGGACGTCACTCCACGCGACTGACCGACTGATGAAAACTGCTTAATCAAAAACATTGAAATTACAAGTTCAGCAATATTGTGGCACAATGGCAAGTTAGAAGCGAAGTCCAAAAAAATCCGATACCTGTGTTTGGTAAAGACTTATAACCATTACAGCCATTTAAAGATGTTTTTTTAAACCCGGATCGGGACAAAGACTCTTCGTTATAATAATAATATACACTCGAAGATGTATACAGACAGCCTGAGAAACGTCGATAGCTTTTCTAGCTTGACTAAGACAATGGAAATGATATTTAGCTAGCGGTGATCTCTTTCCAACCAAAGTATTGATTTCCGGCGGTAAACTCCGTACGTGAAATCTCCTGAGCAGACGACAGTTGCACGTGGCCGTGTTTTCGTTCCATGTGTTATAGTGTAGATCCTGGCGGCAAAAACCGGACGTAACAACACGCTGTAGAAATGAAATAAATTTCATTGAACTTTTTTATTCCCAGCGACTATCGCACATTGAATACCATTAAAGAGTGGCATGATATTTTCATAATGCCTAGTTGCGGAAGTGTTGAGTCTGATGGGTCCAAGACGTTGCTACTTCTATGGCGGGAAATAATCCTACCGGAAACAGTGCTGCTAGCGTTAGTTTTATCTAACGATCTCTCCTACTTTCGTTTTCATTGACAAAAGTAGACTGTATTTTTAGTGGAAGTTTAGCAGTGTGAAATTGACTTAGTGTAGTAGTGTCAATATGAGAAGCTTGTGAAGCGATTAATGACAAAGTTGGAGAAGTGATCTACAATATTTTTATGCCAGGTGCTACAGTATGCTTTGAAGGTATACGGAAAAAACCGAAAGATGAATGTTTGGTTCGACAAGCTTATCTGATATAATTGATGTGGACGTTTAATGTTAAAACAACAAAACATTAAAACAAACTTCTGCAAATAAATGGATTTTAGTGGAGTTACTCCTTAAAGAGTCAGCGACACACCGGATACTTTTGATGTGCATTTGATTGTGAATATGTTATCGATGTTTTGCTTTTATCCCCAGGAATAAAGTTTATTGTGATTCCAAGTATATTCATGTATACACCATGGAAAGAAAAAAAGTATAACCTTCTCAGGTATCCCTCCTATGTATACGAGATGGCGACGGCGGCGGTGGTGGCAGTTCGGGGTAAGTCAATTGTCTTATTGTCATATTTTTATTATTGTGAAAATAATACAAACATGTCTTGTATAAATGTTGTGTTACGATACGTTGTAAATACGTGCTGTGAATGTTGTATCCTCCAATACACTGAATACACAATACATTGTCAGCTGATCGTATCTATGTGCTGTACTGATTCGATGTTAACAGGTATTTTTACACATTGCATACACTTGCTGATATAGTCTAATCTCCAATATATATTGTATACAAGTGCTGTTTAACTTTCATTACAAAATACACAAGTGCTAATACTGCCTTCGATATATTGTTTACACGTGCTGACAACTTATACAATATACACAAGTGCTAATACTGCCTTCGATATATTGTTTACACGTGCTGACAACTTCCTATACAATGTTTACACGTGCGTTACGGCAGGTTGTGTGCGCGTTGTTAGATACATCGAATACACGTGCTGACACAATACATAGTATTGATATGATATGATACATTGTATGTACGTTTTGTTACAATACAGAGTATCTAGATTCCAATATATTTGTGATGTACGTGTGGTTTACACGTGATTTCTATACAATGTATAGACGACATGCATTGTCGCATACATTGTGTGCACTTTCTTAAAATAAGATACACGTGTAGTTAACTTGAATCCTTCAGTTACAGTTATAGAGATCTACTGTCCTATATGAAGCTTTTACCAATAAATGCATTATTTCTAATAGTTGTGAGTCATTTGACGAAGTGAACATGCGTTCATGACAGTTGTTTTAGTCGACGTAATATAATTATGGCGATTCGACGTTAATACCTGCCACCGGTGTATGTAACACTGACAACGTTCTATAATTGTATCGCAGATATTCATCACCATTTAACTAGAATACACACAGAAACTGACAGTACCAACCTCGATATTGACGTTTTATGTAGACCCGAAGTCAGAGATAAAACCTAAAACATCGTCTACGCTCCTTACAGCCAACTTGCATGAAACAGACACCATTACGGAAAACTGCAGTAACGTGTGAAGCTCTCAGGTTGGTAGCTTGTTATTGCTTCAGACAAGACAGTTGCTAACCTGAGAGCTCTCGTGCACTTGTCTGTCACAATTAAAAGCCAATAAAAGTACGGTTTCGATTTCATAGAAAAACATTTTTTGTACACAATATTCAAATTATTCTTTAACAGTGACATTATTTATTTTGTGTGATCGTTTGTCTCATTTACATGAACCAACATATGATTAATAGAACATGTCGGAGAAAGCGTTTCATATGACAATAGATTAGGTTTAAACTAAATCTGTCTCGGTAAACTGTGTTTTTAAGTTAGAAGGATGAAAACAAAAAACAAAAAAACGTGATGAAATTTTATCTTTGATCATATATATGTGTGTGTTAAAGCTCATAAAAATTTTAGTCTTGTTTTATTGTATACACATATACCGATATGAAAGAACAAAAGGCCCTGAAAACAATTGGCATGTAGGCTCTTGTGATGTTCACTGGTCCAAGTTTCAGTTCCAGGAATTCGGACCACGTTTGCAATACAAATACATGGAATATGTGTCTGTATTACATGACAGTCAGATCTACCCTGTTACCCGTACTTGCCAGAAATACCGCACACCCTTTGTGTTCATACTTTCTTCAAGTGTCCGTATTTATCTAACCGCTGATTGATTGTTCTGATATAAGTGCTGTATATGTTAACCCGTTCATGTATTGGGTTGTTCTTGTGAATGCAGAAGAAAGTAGATTAAATGATGCATGTTAATATGTTAAAGTTGATGAGGCTTTCCGGTTACCTAGATAGATTATGTACATCACGTGTGTAACTATTGATCAGTATCGGATGATCCACCGTGGTACTCCTACAGGTAGCAACCTTAACTGAACCTATCAGAAATATCGATTCTTAATCGGGATCAAGGTCACAATGATTTATCATATATCTCATACATCGGTTTCGGTTTCATTGAGTTTTGTTTCAACATTTAACGTAATTCGGTGATATCACGATAATTCCTGTAATCTGATTGGGCCGGTGTCAGAGAACTATGTTTATGGTGTCTGTTTATGGTGATTTAATTAATTGAATTGTTTAAGTATTTTAATTCATATCGAAAAAAATGAGTTGGTACTCTCAATGTCAGTATTGAATGGAACATATTTGTTTCAGGTTCGAAAGAGAAACGTTGTCTTTCTTACACTCGATGTGTGTAGTAATCGAAATAACTAAATATCCAGAAAGAAAAAAAAATGCATCGAATTAAAAACTATTGACATTTTACAAGTTTGGCCTTCTTTTTCACAACGGTTTTAATCCAAATTTATCATGCTGTAAACAATTTGATTGTGAAATCTACACAACAAAACAATGGTAAAATGAGTTTGTTACACTGTATCTATCTCGATTTCCACATCGACAGCAAGTGAGATAAAATGTTCAATATGTACAAGAGTTTAACGACAAAACAAGAATTCAGTTTTAGTTCCGGCCATAAAATGCTGAGCTGGCATTCTAGGTAAGATATTATCAAAGCGTAGGGCACACGACGACTTTGCTATTTGGCTGTAGAAGCCCACAGTCAATAGTCAATAATACTAGTTT
Organism: Ylistrum balloti; assembly: GCF_031769215.1. Lineage (NCBI taxonomy): Eukaryota > Metazoa > Mollusca > Bivalvia > Pectinida > Pectinidae > Ylistrum > Ylistrum balloti. The sequence continues at coordinate 1,901,115 of NW_026781970.1, forward strand.
CTCAGTGTCACGAGCTGTAACGATATTCTCAGTATTACTCCGCGCTACTTACCGTCAGCACGACCTCAATTGTACAACAAAACGTGTGTTTTACATTTGTATAAATCCGTGTATGTTTAATACATTTTGACTTGTGTACTATACCGCCTAGCTGAGGAAAATCCGTAGTTTTACCAAAGTATAATTTAGGCTTCTAAAAAAAAAAGAGAGAGAGAAAGAGTTTTTTTTTTTGTTTCTCAATAGGCAAAGTAGGACGTTAGTGGTAGAAAACCGTTTTGGTGATGCGGTCACCGTGAGATACAAACACACATACATTTAAATGTATGTTTGCGAGAGAACCGTAGTTGTGCTTGGTACAAATGTATTTTGAGCTTTTAAGTAATTTTATAGCAGAATGAATAGAATTATTATCCGTTTGCTGGTACTATCCCTTAAAAAGAAGGTTCTGCATATCAATGATATATATACATATGTACTTGATGAAATCTCGGAAACTTATTCAATAACTGTAAATGAAATATTCATGGAGAAACATTGGTGTTAAGTGCCTTAAGGAAACAGAATAATCATGCACTTTTAATAGGAACTACATATAGTTTTAAATAGGCACATTGTGAAGTCGTCTAGAGTCAAATGTCTGACATAGTCTAGTAAGGGTACATTGTGTTTGTAAAGATTTCCGAGTATGTTAAAGTGTCACAAATGCTAGCGAGCACGTGTGTTGTGTGAGGGTGAGGGTATATGTGTATAAAGGAGGCTAAGGTATATTCGTGTAAGTCTCCTTGTGAAGGTCGGAGCTGATGTTGACTTTACAGTGCTGCAACACTGAATTATACTGCTGAAGGTCCCACAGCAGGACGCATCACCCGGTCACGTTATACAGGACAGGGAGTGGTAGCTACAATGTCCAGACTCTGGTATGTCCTGGTCAGAACCTTAGCCCTCATCACAGGAAAGAACGCTCAGCTAATGTCAACAAAACAAAATCAAAACGAAGAGAGAAGATCAGATCTCAAATTTAATTGTCTCGTACTATCATGCAATGGGTTGCCACAGGTACTATTCGGACGTGTCACCTGCAAAGCCGGGTATATATATATATATATTAATGTCATCCAACCTACAAGGTCTTTTGTGAGCTCATCAAAATTCTGGGGGATCAAAGCTGAATGTTTAAATATTCAAGATCTTACCAAATCAATATTGGAGTGAGATTTGTAGTCTTTGTGTTTTCTGTTAAACATGTATCGAGATTGTAATACGGGATTTTGTAGCATTATAATTTCTGGTGACCTTGACCTGGATCAGAACGTGGAAATAGTTGATACATCCTCCTCTTCAGTATAATCTATATATATTACTTGACACGGAAATGATAGACCTAGCTACCTTTTAGTATGCTTGTCTCCGGGGTTCGGTCCATCTTTAAGAGTTTAAGTACTTGGAGTATACCATTAGAAAGCTAGAGATTACCATCCTAGTACTGCATACACTGTATACAATAGAATGTTAAGCTACACCAAACACGTGTCTCTCTAGTTTCTAATTAGCAACATAACAAAGTTCTTGTACAGTTAACAGATTGATTATATCTGTACCTACTGGACATTGTGAAACTAGCACACTCACGCTACAAGTTGATTTTGTCTGTTAAGGTCAGCACCACTATGAGGATTTATCTCAGTGTTAATTATAACACAGTTAGGAAATGGATACCATACACCATTATGGTTTTGTCGCTCGGCATGATTCCAGTTCGGAACTATAAGTCCTGGATCATGTGCCACTCGGAACTCATAGTCTTGGATCATAGGTTAGCAAGTTAATTATCATTCGGAACTATAACATGTATAAGAACGAATGAGTGCACATAGATTCTAATCATGCTATGATGCTATGCAGTACGAAGGTGATCATTACAGGTCACTTAGACCTTTTCTTATTTTGAATGATAGCCAGGCTATCGTTTGATACGCTGACTGATATCCAAACAACGAGATGAATTGATTTTATGACCTAATTCGGACGGTTCGGCCGGTTCCGTGTAGAAAGGTTATGCTAGGTATCTAGCGGATCTAGTAATAACTCTGTTGAGGGTCCCTGGTTTGTAGGACTCTGTCGCTTCACACTAACACAGGAAAGAAAATATTCATAGTGTGTGACAGTTGGAAAATAGTTTTCAATGTGGCCGTCTCTATATACCTTAGGGAAATCGTATTATCCTTTTCCATCACGTTGCTGCCAGCTGCTCCGACCATTCGTGATGTCACAGGCCACGTCACTGGTCATTCAACGGTCACTCCCTTATTCACGGACATGTTTATCCCCTGACGGACTAGCCCCGTCACATCCTGAATAAATACAGACCGGATGGAAATTCCCATGTGAGACGCTGTCATTGATTGGATAGCGGTTTGACGACCTGTACGAGTTTTGATACTGAATCATTGATTGGTCGTTTAGCGACACATCGATGGAATCAACACAGATGTTTGTTTCACGAAATATTTGTGATAAACGACACTTCTTTAATCTTCTAACTTTCCACCGACCTTTAACCCGCCAGACATGGTATTATTTGCCACAACCAAGTGGTAAGTCCCTTTCAACATAGAACTTTTTTGAAGTAATTTCGTTCTTAAAAGATATTATTCGCATCTCATTCGGTAATTCATGCAAGGCGCTGTTTCCCTATATATTTCGTGCGAGCATTTTATATAAGGAACTTGAAAAATGGCGCTTTCATTAATAGACATCTTATCGAAAATGAAACGTGAATGAACAGTATATGATTCAAAGAGGCTTACCTTAATCTGGACGCCTTGGTAAACTTGTATTCAGAGTCACCGTGTCAAACTCGTCCCGACAATGGCGTGATGATAAATGATTAATTCAATGACAAAATTATCATTGAATTTATCACGTTTCATAATCATTAAAATACATTGAACATTTAATTACATGCATGTCAAAATGAGATTTTGAAGCCGTGGAAACCTTTATGCTAAAAGTGTGTAAAGCGCAAGATAGCAAATTTAATGATCTGCTGAAAATAACATTTAACATATATCCAGGATATTTTTTGATATAATTAAATGAGATTACCTGCCTAAATTTGGCTAAATAGAAACTCCATTTCACCGTAAATCAAATTTAGATCGAATCAGACCATTACACGACATGCCAGTTAGTAGTGATATTTCCGCCATGAAAACAACACACCGAGACTTAAACAGCCTCGTCCTATTGGGAATTATATCTACATTTCACATTGAATATTTATATCAGGTAAATCAACGTCATCAATATATGTAACAGAGACGGGAAATATAAAGGAAATGTTTTTATATCATTCTTACAAATGAAGAGTATTTTTGAGTTTGATATTTTTTCTGATGTCGAGTCCTTTCTTTACATTTTTTTCTGCGTAGGTCCACCATAAATCCATTTCCTAAAACTGGCTCGGATCCACTTTAGAAAAGTTCTGTCACTTTTTGGACCGATGATCTTTCATGAAACGTGTTCGTTTGAGTAAACCATATGCAGTATGAAGTGGTTATACAAGTTCACGTTACAAAATCAAGCATTACACTTGTCTAGTTTTTGGAAATGGACATAGAATTGATATTACAGCATACAATTACAATACGTATCACATACAGATCAAACTCTAAACGCGTTTTGATTGGCTGACACGATAAACTTTGACCAGAAGAGCGCTTCGCCCACTTACGGAAAACAAAGGGGCATAATCATATATTGTATAAATATCTGTGGGGAAAAAATCATTTTTGCATATTACTTAATGACATCTCGTATACAGAACACAATAGCTGTGTAATCACAGCTGGAAATGTTAACATGGTTGTTGTAAATAGTATTTCTTTTACACTAATTACATAATTGTAAATATTCTCAAAAGTTACAAAGATTGCGGTCGTATTGTCTAATGTTCATGTGTTATATATTATATACCTCTAAGTAATTCAAGGATATTTCCCAGTACACTATACAGGTGATTAGGACGCTTAGTCAACTAAAATACGTTTGTAATTAGGGGAAGTTTTAGTTTGACGACTGCTACCTAAATACCACTCGAATTTCAGAACTTAAAAGTATCCCTCTCACGTACTTACAAACAAAAATAAACAAAAGAAAAATTAGAACATATACTGTAGATACATTTCAATAAAACAATTGTCATACATTGACTGAATCCAGCAGATATCAACAATTTACGTGTAAGATGTTTATGGTTCAGTTCACTGTAATGTATTTAATTTGTTTTGTATACAGCAGTGTAACAATGTATGGCGACTCAAGTTACCTACCAGATAATTAGACGAGACAAGTAGAACTCGGGGGAAATTACTCGAATTTAAACATAGCAGTTTAATAACGCGTCGTTTAGCAAACATTCTTGAAAACGAGACAAAACATAAACGAACAACACAAGACCACTAACTGAAGTAAAGCTAATTGAAAAACGAATGATAAATTCAGTGTGTAGATTTTTTTCCATACAGCTTCGCTGTACAAGTTGATTAGGAAACATACATGATATACTAGTACAACATCAGTAAATATTACAAAGTACACTTAAAATTAATCACATTCTTCAAATATCAAATATTCTCTATTTATAAAGGGTAGATTGTGGCATCATTGGCCAAACATTACATTGCCGGTTTACATGATGGCATTACCTCCTGCCGGATGACCACAACAATGCCATTAGAAAGATCTGTTATACTATGGTTTTGTGTTTGGTAGAAACTTTCAGGAAATCTCTGGTAAAATATAAGGAAATCGTAGGTATAATACAAATAATTGAATAATTTACTCTTAATTTATCGTAGAACTTAGCTTTACAAAGACTAGGTTTACAATTATTGACAGTATAGTGAAAAAGTTTCGCTATTTTAACAGTTAAACATTGGTAGTTGACATCTCCCATTTTTATACAAGATGGAATCTTAAATGGGATAACCTTAAACTACATTTGTTGAAATCTGGTGTATAGTCCATTACGTACCTGTGGATGAATTGAAAGTACCCGCCATGTTTAACTGTCTTGTGATAATTATACCACAATCAAATAGCAAATAGTGTACTACTGTCAGATATCATGGTTACTGAAAACCTATAACAGTCGTGATAATTATACCACAATCATGACAAATAGTGTACTACTGTCATATTCATGGTTACTGAAAACCTATAACAGTCGTGATAATTATACCACAATCATGACAAATAGTGTACTACTGTCATATTCATGGTTACTGAAAACCTATAACAGTCGTGATAATTATACCACAATCATGACAAATAGTGTACTACTGTCAGATATCATGGTTACTGAAAACCTATTACAGCCGTGATAATTATACCACAATCATGACAAATACTGTACTACTGTCAGATATCATGGTTACTGAAAACCTATTACAGTTTTCTTCGTTTAGTTTTTTTAAACATGGACATTGCTATCTTGGCAGCATATATTTGGACATTATACTACATGGTAACTTGTATCTACAGACTTATTATTCATTCAAAATGAAACCTTTCCGAGGATTCATTCGCCTTTATTTGCATTTGGACAAGAAATTAATATATAAAGTTCTAAGCTAGTTTTCCCATCCACGTGTATATATAATATTCTTTAATATTGAATGAAAAATAATTAGCGTACAGTGTCACAGAAATATTAAGCTGATCATCAGTTTTCTATCAATTTTCTTTGCAAGATTTTTTTTTTTCGTTTTGAAGAATTCTTCCTTGAGAATAAAAACCTACAGTAGCTTATTTATTTAAATAAAAAATCGCATATATTGTTTACCAGAAAACCTACTCGATAGCTCTGTAGAACTTGTCTGATGGGTTTACTTGATTCCAACCAAGTTTAATTGAATTGGCTTTGTACATCAAGAAAAATACTTTCCTTCAGTTAGTTATGTGATTGGTAAATAGGAAACAAAATAAATTATACACATCTGTACTTTTGTACACACATAATCTTACAACTTCACTTAGGCACTTACCTACATCAGCTCTCGAAACCTAAAATTTATATCCGAATAGTTGAATTAGAAATCTATTTTGATGAAATATGGGTTTTCTTAAGTGTACTTTGGTTAAACTGTGTTTTCTGTTTAAGATTCCCTGTCAAAGTTAGCATTTCCATTGATTTTGCCACGTCTTCATTGGTTTGATTTTCAACCCAAATTTGCTTTGTACACTGATTTTGCCTCTCCCCTCCCACTTGTTTGCCTTGTACCCTAATTTTGCCTCTTCTCTCCCCCTTGTTTGCCTTGTTCACTAATTTTGTCTCTCCTCTCCCCCTTGTTTGCCCTGTACCCTAATTTTGCCTATTCTCTACCCCTTGTTTGCCTTGTACACTGATTTTGCCTTTCCTCTCCCTCTTGTTTACCTTGTACCCTAATTTTGCCTGTTCTCTACCCCTTGTTTGCCTTGTACCCTGATTTTGCCTCTCCTCTCCCTCTTGTTTGCATTGAACCCTACTTTTGCCTCTCCTCTCCCCCTTGTTTGCCTTGTTCACTTATTTTGCCTCTCCTCTCCCCCTTGTTTGCCTTGTACCCTAATTTTGCCTCTCCTCTCCCCCTTGTTTGCCTTGTTCACTAATTTTGCCTCTCCTCTCCCCCTTGTTTGCCTTGTACCCTGATTTTGCCTCTCCTCTCCCTCTTGTTTGCCTTGTACACTGATTTTGCCTCTCCTCTCCCTCTTGTTTGCCTTGTACCCTAATTTTGCTTATTCTCTACCACTTGTTTGCCTTGTACCCCAATTTTGCCTCTCCTCTCCCCCTTGTTTGCCTTGTACACTAATTTTGCCTCTCCTCTCCCCCTTGTTTGCCTTGTACCCTGATTTTGCCTCTCCTCTCCCCCTTGTTTGCCTTGTTCACTAATTTTGCCTCTCCTCTCCCCCTTGTTTGCCTTGTACCCTGATTTTGCCTCTCCTCTCCCTCTTGTTTGCCTTGTACCCTGATTTTGCCTCTCCTCTCCCTCTTGTTTGCCTTGTACCCTAATTTTGCTTATTCTCTACCCCTTGTTTGCCTTGTACCCTAATTTTGCCTCTCCTCTCCCCCTTGTTTGCCTTGTACACTAATTTTGCCTCTCCTCTCCCCCTTGTTTGCCTTGTACCCTGATTTTGCCTCTCCTCTCCCCCTTGTTTGCCTTGTACACTGATTTTGCCTCTCTTCTCCCTCTTGTTTGCCTTGTACCCTAATTTTGCCTATTCTCTACCCCGTGTTTGCCCTGTACCTTTATTTTGCCTATTCTCTCCCCCTTGTTTGCCTTGTACCCTAATTTTGCCTATTCCCCTCTCCCCCTTGTTTGCCTTGTACCCTAATTTTGCCTATTCTCTCCCCCTTGTTTGCCCTGTACCTTTATTTTGCCTATTCTCTCCCCCTTGTTTGCCTTTTACCCTAATTTTGCCTATTCTCTCCCCCTTGTTTGCCTTGTACCCTAATTTTGCCTGTTCTCTACCCCTTGTTTGCCTTGTACCCTGATTTTGCCTCTCCTCTCCCTCTTGTTTGCCTTGAACCCTTATTTTGCCTCTCCTCTCCCCCTTGTTTGCCTTGTTCACTAATTTTGCCTCTCCTCTCCCCCTTGTTTGCCTTGTACCCTAATTTTGCCTCTCCTCTCCCCCTTGTTTGCCTTGTTCACTAATTTTGCCTCTCCTCTCCCCCTTGTTTGCCTTGTACCCTGATTTTGCCTCTCCTCTCCCCCTTGTTTGCCTTGTACACTGATTTTGCCTCTCCTCTCCCTCTTGTTTGCCTTGTACCCTAATTTTGCTTATTCTCTACCCCTTGTTTGCCTTGTACCCTAATTTTGCCTCTCCTCTCCCCCTTGTTTGCCTTGTACCCTAATTTTGCTTCTCCTCTCCCCCTTGTGTGCCTTGTACCCTAACTTTGCCTCTCCTCTCCCCCTTGTTTGCCTTGTACCCTAACTTTGCCTCTCCTCTTCCTCTGCTTTACTTGCGCCCTAATTTAACTCTCTTTTCCCTTCGATTGACTTGTGTCCCTGGTTAACAAAACCCTTACACTTCTTTCTTGGTCTGCCCTTGCGTAGTGGTTTATGCCTTTTCACTGGACTTGTCTATCGACATTAAAACCCTTCCAATCCATAACCAGTGACACCAATTTTTTCCTCCCTGCCGTATTCTTCTTCTTCTCCTTCTTCCTCTTCTTCTTCTTCTTCTTCTTCTTCTTCTTCTTCTTCTTCTTCTTCTTCTTCTTCTTCTTCTTCTTCTTCTTCTTCTTCACGTTCACTGACCTGTGCTTCATTCTTGCCTGCAGGTGAAGTTTCACGGCGTTTTACCCAAATCAGTCGTTGATACTTTGCACGCCAATCAGCATCGACAATTGTGGAGACGGAAGGCCTCGATCTGACTTAGCACTGTCTACCTAAGTAGATGTTTTTTACTCTAGTAAACGAGATTGATAGAGAAGGGTTAATTTAATTAGAGAAACGGCTCACCGTTAATTCTAGACGCTTTCAGTCGCTTTTCTATTTAAGACAGAATCAGTTTTTTCTCAATAGTAAACTTTTTTTCCCCTCTCTGCGTGAGAATTAAAGAATATTGGTAAATGACTCGATACAAGCGATAACGACCTTATTCTGCAATACAATGGGTCGTTTCACTGCGAATGTTTGTACAGTGTAGGGAACGCCACATTATTTCAGAAAAATCGGAACTGACATTTCTACTGCTGGTGTGCGTGCTAACAGGGACTTGGTGGCACGGGAGTCTGGTTTGGGAACTCGCGTTTTCTGAGTTTTTGGTGGAAATGTAAATGCTGACACCGGTAGCTGTGAAAAATCAATGGAACAGTATTTATAGAGCGTTATACAGTTCTCAGTTAGTAGGGCTGCAACTGCTGTGTACAGGACTGGGGTTCTTTTGATTAAATATCGGAAATTTGATACATTGTCATACCTTTTTGTGTAATAGACAGTCGTTGTAGGTATACAGAGTAGTACATTCTTAATCCGAATACAGATAATCCGATGGCAGATTTTTCTAGGGGCTCCTATATAAGTAATGGACTTAGTTTGTTTAATGGAATAGTTTCATACTGGTTTGTCCGGAAAATCCCCAGTACTGGATAATTACTCGTGGTATGAATATTCCGGATTTAAAGTAGTTGGGGTGAAATTTTACATGTGTATAGATATATCACAAGTCCTTCTTGCTCTATTTATATTTAAATTTTCATCGAAAAACAAATTGTGCAAACGAGATTCGAACACTGTCCGCAGAGAAAACAAGGTGCCCGGAATATAAAGGTGACTGTGTAGACGTACATCAAATATTTCATACATATGAGATTTTACTGTATTTTTTAAGAAAATGAATATTGTTCGAAGTATCAGACTGACTGACGAATGTATTTTTTTAAAAAAAGATTCTATATGTAACGCTGTCTTATCCAGCTGTGATATTAACAACGCGTTAAACGAAACCATCACGTGATCGTTGGTTCAATACGAGAAGTCTGAACGCTGCGGAAATTTCTAACATTTTAATCTTGAAACTAGGTCAAAAACATCAATATATGTTGCTGTTGGTAAAGTGCGTTTCTATATTATTACTATAATAACAACGTTGGTAGCAATGGCTTGGCGGTAGAGCGTCACATTGCTGACCAGCTGACGCTCGTCTATCATTTCCAAGTTAAACAGTTAAGACCTGGATATGAAGTACACATACAGGCTTCTTAACCCAATACAAAATGTTAATCAACTAAAATATACTTGTATGGTAATTATCTTGGTAACACTCTGAAATACATCATTTCATTTTGATGTCGATCCTTCATCAAAAAGAAAAAGGAACGACACACTCAATACTCGTATGAAACTAGGATTGATCATTTATTAACAACACATCTCCATTTATATGTACTGGGAGGTAATTGCCTCTAATAATTAACTAATTTCTGCCATTATTATTTCAAACCAAATTGCATGAAATCAAAATAAGTAGTATAACATTAAACATGCCTTGTCGTTATAACTTGTGTCAGGTTATACTTAGTAGAACATTAAATATGCCTTGTCGTTATAACTTGTGTCAGGTTATACTTAGTAGAACATTAAATATGCCTTGTCGTTATAACTTGTGTCAGGTTATACTTAGTAGAACATTAAATATGCCTTGTCGTTATAACTTGTGTCAGGTTATACTTAGTAGAACATTAAATATGCCTTGTCGTTATAACTTGTGTCAGGTTATATGTATTTAGTAGAACATTAAATATGCCTTGTCGTTATAACTTGTGTCAGGTTATACTCAGTAGAACATTAAACATGCCTTGTCGTTATAACTCGTGTCAGGTTATACTCAGTAGAACCTTAAACATGCCTTGTCGTTATAACTTGTGTCAGGTTATACTCAGTAGAACATTAAACATGCCTTGTCTTTAAAAACTTGTGTCAGGTTATACTTAGTAGAACATTAAACATGCCTTGTCGTTATAACTTGTGTCAGGTTATACTCAGTAGAACATTAAACATACCTTGTCGTTAAAACTTGTGTCAGGTTATATGTATTTAGTAGAACATTAAACATGCCTTGTCGTTATAACTCGTGTCAGGTTATACTCAGTAGAACCTTAAACATGCCTTGTCGTTATAACTTGTGTCAGGTTATACTCAGTAGAACATTAAACATGCCTTGTCGTTATAACTTGTGTCAGGTTATACTCAGTAGAACATTAAACATACCTTGTCGTTAAAACTTGTGTCAGGTTATATGTATTTAGTAGAACATTAAACATGCCTTGTCGTTATAACGTGTGTCAGGTTATACTCAGTAGAACATTAAACATGCCTTGTCGTTATAACTTGTGCCAGATTATACTTAGTAGAACTTTAAATATGCCTTGTCGTTATAACTTGTGTCAGGTTATACTTAGTAGAACATTAAACATGTCTTGTCGTTAAAACTTGTGTCAGGTTATATCTGAGAAATGTTTGGTCCATTTTTATACTGGCATTGATATATATCACTACACAGAAAATATGCTGAAATTGATAGTCTATTGCGGCGAATAGTTATGAAAATAAAAATTACCAGCGTGTAGATTTTCTTCCTCTTTTGAGTTCGCCTCCTCGAAGAAGAAGAGCTATGGTTGTCAACCCTTGGACAGCATCGACATCATTTCTTGTTTTAGATATCAAGATATTTAAGAGTTGGAAGAAAACAGTACACTTTATAGTTATACTAATAATACTCATATTTGTGATCAGGTCCCTGTAGGAATTTTATTGTTCCTAGCTTAAAGATATCGAAACTTGTGATCGACGAACTATATTTTTCTACGAAAGCTCTGGTATCAGAAAAGATATCCATGTTTACTGGTATTAGATACGTATAATCAGATTGGGTAGGGATAATGCTGTTAAATGTCGTATCTTTCATTCATCCTGGATATTCTTGTATACTACATGTCAACGCGGATCAATATCCGTTATGGTGAAACATAAAGATTGGCGCATTAATCCTGTAGTGGCTCGATTTAAACCATTTAAAGCGATGAAATCTGTTAATTTACTATCACTACTTCTGTTTAATTGATAGCTCCATTGTTTCAATTGCTGTCTTGATTTGATAAACATTGTTACTTGAATAGCTGAGTTACGATGTGAAAAAGAAACTTAATTAAACGGATAACTTTATAGTTTATGAGCGTTTTAGCAACAAGAAAAAAAAAAAACACCAACAAGTCAAGAGGATCTTAATTCAAAATGGTATCCGATGAAAATAGGTCAAAATGTGAACAAAAGGAAAAAGGACAGGGAAGATAAGATAAGGTATTCTTGAAGGATTCTTCGAAGACATTCGCCTTGTAAATCTTGGTCAATCCAAGTAAGAAATGTCATATTCTCAAATGAGAAATAAAAACCAAAACGGAACCATAAAATTTACTAACAAGCATCAAACGCACCAAGTTTCACATCGCACAAACACATAAATTGTTTCTCAATGAGATCATTATTGCGAACGTTAAACATCTCATATCTTCATCAACCTGTATCACTAGAAACCTTGTGTTTTGTCTGTCAGTCGCCGAAATCTTGCATGAAAATTATGTTATCAAGCCCTTGAGTACCGAGTCAACTGATAAAAGATTATCCAGAGCGTTTGAAAAACTCTTCTGTTACCATGTACACAGATGATACATCGCAATATGTTAAAGGTAAAACAGTTGAGGTACTGGAGCAAAAATTGTAGACTTAGAATGTACATACAAATGGATGGAGAATGACAATTTAAGTCTCAATCTCAAAAACCTACTGTATGATGATTGGTTCTGTGCAAAAACTTGCAAAACGTGGAAATCTATGTTTGAACTTTAATGAAAAAGTCATTGAAACTATTGATTGTGCCAAACTTCGTGGTGTTCTTTTAGAAAAAACATTGTCATGGAAAGAACATATTGACAGTGTTTGAAAAAATTATCTTAAAATGTAGGAGTTCTTAAAAGAGTTCGACTATCTATGTCAGACTGTGTTATTTTGAAAGTCTGCCAGAGTATTGTCTTTCCACATTTTATTTATTGTTCAAGTGTTTGGTGTGTTCCAAGCAACAAAATGTTCATTGGCAAGATGTTAAAACTACAAAAGAAAGGAGCCAGGATTTTATTCAGCATAAAAAAATATTTTAATTCCATCTAGTACTCATTTTAATGCATTAAAATGGATGCCTTTTCCTGATTTTTACAATTTTAGGAAAGCTGTTCTGACTTTTAACATTCTTAATGGACAAACACCAGATATTCTAAATAGTATGTTTTCTTGTGTCAGAGATGTTTCCAGTAGATCTACCTGAGCAGCTACAAATGACAAACTCTATGTTCCTTTAGTCAAGACAATTATTTTAAAGAGATCTTTTAGCTATATTTGCTCTGTTTCAAGGTACAGTCACAGTGAAGATATTACAAGGGCTTCCAGTGTTGATGTTTTTAAGAAGAAATACATTGAAATGTTTAACAACCAGTAGGCTATATGAAGCAGTACCTGTTTGTCTGTGATACGTTTCATTGTATATACGTTATATGTACATTTCTCTATAAATTGTTGACTTGTAACTTTTTATTGTCTTAATAAACTTGTACATACATATGTCGACACTCGACAGCAGGGCCATATTTTAAACTAAATTTTATCTAAATATGTCACCCTGTCTAAATAAAAGATATTATTATTATTATTATTATTAACTGCGACATGTAAAGACCATAGGTTGGGAATGCAGAAATGTCCAGAGATGGAAAATTCAATGAAATCATCACGCTTATCATCAAGATTATTGGAAAGTGGTTCCTGTTGCTTACGTTGTAGGGAAAGACCGAGTTAAGTGGCTAATACAGGGTAGTCAGCCGTGGGCCTTGATATTCAATTCGGATAGGTATATATATTTATAGACAATGATTTATATACAAATAAGAAAGATTTTTGCAATGATAGTTTACCTCTCAGACTGTTGTTTTAGGGTTTCGGACACAAAAACTTTGTTTTATATTTTTATTGGGTTCACAACCTTGATAGCTGGAGTGCGTTTTGAATAGCGATGTTCGAACTCCCACTTGAAAGGTTGTATTAGGACTTTCGATGTTCTGTCTATGTATAACACATTCACTATACGTTAATTGGAATACAATCGCACACAGATTTTTTTTCTACATTGTTCCTATCACAAGCAGTTCTTATTCCAATAAAAATCCCAAAGTGAAACACCATGCCGTCCTTGTTTATAGGTACTGTTGTATGATTAAGGTCATTACTCCCTTGTTAAATACTTTATACCACACGGTGATACAAGTCTGTTGATGTAAACACTGAGACCAGCTTACTCTCGAGAACGATCGATGGATCACACAAGGGAACCGCTCCTCTTGGAGTCTACGACAGCTGCCTGTAATTGCATACGATTTTCGGATATCGGCGATCGGAGCGTTGTCTTCCGCGACAATAATGACCACGTCGTCTTTGTCGAGATATCCCAATCTGTTTGTCGATTGTCCTGTTTTATAAATATCTTCTCATCTAAGTGCTGCATAACCAACTTTTATTTCCCAACCTTTATGTTTGTCGACTAACAATTGTTTTCTACTTTTTATTCTCCTTTTTTAAAAGACTGTCGAAATATGTGTTTGGACGTATTATGGTGTGGTGTTGTCCGCGCGTCCGTATGTCCGTCCGTTTTTTCCCAGTCAATCGTATGTCGGGTCTGTCCATTGTATCGTTTATTAATGCGTCAATTCGATTTTAATGGAAACATATGTCTCATCACATGACTTGCCTCTTGTGCTATTAATATGATATTGCCACGTTCATTGCTTAGTCTCTAGATGAATCTTACTAACCACAATATGTGAGTAAGCATGCGCAGAAGTATACCTTCATGTCTACTAATACCAATTGTAAGTGCGCGGAGCAATTCCTAAAGATAACGCGCGTAAAGAAAAAAAAAGTTCTAGTTACTATATTGTTTACATGTCGTCGCCAAGGACACCAAATGGCGCCACCTACTACTTCCGGATTTCTCGGATAATATGGCGATTCAAGTAAACTCGCAGCTGTTCTACTGAACGATGTTTACTGTGTGTGTAGAAATAAGCCTCTCTGGTAGGGAAATAAATTTTAGAGTTTTCGCTATTTTCAGAAATATGAGTATGTGATAAATAGAATCTCATACTCGTGTCAGTGTGGTATGGACGTTTAGATACGTCACCCGCCTAAATGACATATCGAGTTATTGAACTTATTTGATAAATTCTTTGTAATTAAAAAAATCACACCGGTGAAACACTCTCTATTACCTTTGCATCTTTCATTTCAATATCAGATCTAGTGTAATTAAGGCAACAATAGATAGTCGCATTTGTGAAAACTTCCATAATGTCCATTAATACTTCAGATATTTTGTTTATTTTAATAGTGTTTGAATCCATTGTCTCGTACATGGAGTCAATTCATGGCATTTCTATCTTACATTAACACGCTTTCCATAAAACAAAGTATAATAGCACCCTGGAGGAAAATAGTAAGTGTATTTTATCGCAGAAATAATAACAGCGCAATGTCATTGATTTGTGACTGAAGGCCGACGTCCCTGTTGTTATTATGTGGAGACATGTCGTTCTTGACCTGGCTGTCTTTTGCGATTCATTGGTTTCCTGACGGTAAATTGTACGACATACCAGACCAGATAATGACATGTCTGTTTGGTCATATAGACAATGGTATCGTCGTTATTGACATTAGAAGGGATGGACAATTCTCCCTGCTAATTAAGATTTCTCATGTTTTCCAAAGATTTTAAATAAACGAATATGTTGAACCGGCGGCCTTGGAAGTTTAATGAGTCTGGGGATCAAGCCGTCTGTCCATTTGCGATCATTCAGTTGTCCAATGTGTGCACTGTCCCAGACCATTTCCGTCAAATGACCCGCGCATGCGGACAAAACGACTGTCGCTGCCATTGGAAATAACAACCTTTCGTCCTCGTTATTGAACTGAGTGGATCTGAACTTTTCACGGTGTGTAGCACAAATGAAAATGTCAAAAGTTTCCATTCCATGAGGTAATGGTATAACTGTTACTCATTAAAAAACGAGTGAGAGAGAGAGAGAGAGAGAGAGAGAGAGAGAGAGAGAGAGAGAGAGAGAGAGAGAGAGAGAGAGAGAGAGAGATGCAGTTCTTCGTGAAACCGTAGTCAAGGGGACATCTAACCCACGTGCTGGGGACAATCATACTACACTGGGGACATAAGTATGTCCCCACGATTACGTTAACTTAAATTACACTGAAATTGCGCGAAATGCCAAGAAAAATGTTGTCATTATATATACACACACATATTTTACTATTTCAATAGTGCCCGCAAAATCATCGTTCCGTCTCCTCTCTTCCTCGTAACTTTCTGAAGTCTTTATAAAATTGTATCTTATTTTCGTGAGGATTTTGCTTCCATGTCCTCGCGCCCACGGAGATAGATATGTGCCCACAAATACTGTTTATCAACTGAAAATCTGACTAGAATTATTCAAGATTCCGGAGATATTAAGTTGGGTGGAGGAGTGATTTACATTTGCCACTACCATAACGTGGACATTGCCATTGGAAATGGGTATCTCCAGAATGTCTTTGTGAAACCCATTTTCCAACAGTAACCGTGAAACCAGACAGGGAGAGAGAGGAGAGAGAGAGAGGAAACGGTGGGGGAGGGGGAGGGAGGGAAATCCAGAGGGGAGGAGAGGTAGAAGTAGGGAGAGAAGAGAGTAAATTTAAAACTCCAGGATTCCAAGATATACTGTTTGAGCGTTAAAAACCTTGAGATTGAATAATGATCAGGTCCGTGAGTACCAGACAGACAACAGAATAGACGAACACAACTATAAAAGTCGATAGATGGTCTCTTTATTTTAGTAGTAGTCTGCGAGATACAGTGACCCTAAGATAATCTGTTCTTTATGTAAGCATACTAAATAAACCCTTCATGCAGGATTCCTCACTGTTCCGGTTCACATTCTTCCATTAACCGTTGAAACCCAGAGTCAATACATCTAAAACTAACACCGGAAGTTTCTTTAACACTGTAGTTATGAGTGCTTATTTCCGTGTCTATAAAATTCGTTTTATTGTGGTATTGACTTTTAAACGTGTCGAAATTTCCCGGGTGGTTTTCTAATCATTTCCGGGTTGAACAGCCGTCGGTAAATCCTTCAGAATTCATTCCTCTCGTGATCTTACAGTGAGGACATATCGACAAGAAATGGGAGCGTAAATATAAATGTATCAGAACTGGTTTTTTTTCTTGGCTTTCCTCGGTTCGACGCAGTATATAGATAAAACACTTATCTTTTAATTGTTTTGTCAGTTCAGAATCTCTGATTTTATGCGAGTTTTCAGAAATTGATTTTTGAAGAGGCGTGGGGATTTTTTTGAAATGCCACGAGACCTGACACAATATCTCTTCTATGACTTTGACAAACATGTATCTTTGATTTAACAACAAAAGATTATACCGCTTTCCAATTCAAATAGGTAGGGGTATGTAGAGAATGTGATTAAGAGCATGATTTCGGAATGTTTATGGTTCTTAACTTTTGCGGATGACGACGACCCGTCAGGAGCCGGTCGTGTTACGTGATGCCAAGTCTCCACGACAGTACGATAACTACAGTAAATACACTGTGTACACTTTTATAATAGACAAGTAGGAATCATGCAAAATGGAATTCTCTATTGAAAACTGTATATATTGTAAATATTATAATAAAGCAATGTTTCTTTTCAGTAGCTTGCGTGCTTTCCAGCTGTATCCCCCTATGTAAAGAAAGTAAAAATGCTTGGTAAGAAAATTGCATAGCAGAAATATTAGGGTAAAGATGACCCTTTAACTATTTCTACATAACTGGCTATCTAATCCTAGCATCTAACTCTCAATACGACACACACTTGCGTGTTAAGGACACGTACAGGGATCGCAAACAATTATTTACTTTTTAAGTGGAGAATTCAGGAATTTATCAACCAAAGAGAAAATGAGTCTTTTCGTTAAGGTCGATTCAGGGTTTTATGTGCAATACCTCTTGAAATAAAAGTGACTGTTTTCCGCATTACATGGTCAATAATCTTTAACTGACAGTTCTCGGTGACTTTTTTCCATGCACCAATCGTGATGCAACATCTGTTACGGCGTCTTCAATATTACATAATTTCAAACAAATAACGCAAAGCAGTTTTTTTTATCTATTTGCTTTTTTCATTTATATATTAAACCTATTTTCTGCTTCCTTGTTAGCTTAAACATAAACATAAGGGTACCTCTGACAGAAGTCCGCTGTCAGAATTATATTTTTATGTACAACCTACGAGGTGATACGTTAAAATCTTTTATCGTAAACATATAGTATGTCATTGACAGGTCAAATTAAGCCGAGCTCAGAATACCAGAGTTGATATATCAACGGGTGTACAATAGTTAATAGGGAGTTTATAAACCTGCACAATTTATAGGGAAAATATCGGTTAACTGAATATATCTCCGTCAAGAAATAAAACCATTGATATTATCACTATATAGCTCATTAAAGAATGGTTAGCTTAAACAAAAGATAAAACAGAAATTTTACATATAAACAAATCATGAATTAAGTTATATATCAAAATAAAATTCTTTTGTTTGCGGAGATAATATAATTAGAAAAAGAAAGTTAAAATAAGTATACGTACTTTTCAGAAAGATATTTTACTCAAATGTCGAAAAAATTATCTTTTTTTATAATTTCAGCTAAAAATTCATGAAGCTGTTCATGCTTTGAAGACAAGTCCAAATAGAACAGGGTGATGGAAATATGTTTGATGATGTTTCATATTTCATGTCTGTTCTGTGCAGTAATTTCCTATCTGTGATTATGTTCCGTTTTAGTGGGCGATATGAGAATCGGAGTCAAGCAAGTGAAAGTATAGAATAGATGATTCCAGTCTAGTCTCACACCACTATTATAAAATACGCCAATTTTAATGGACGGGAGACCTTAAAGGACCGAATCACACCCAAGACAATCATTAAAGGGGAAAACTCGGCAATCACGAAATTGGAAATAAGACGATTGGGGAAGTATAAAACACGAAGTGCTGCTAAAATAAGGCAGTCGGTATAGAGGAAAAATACCTTTCTTTACATGTAATAAATGATGGGTTTGTTTGATTTATAAATGGGCGCCATTTCAAATAAAAGAAATAAAAAAGTTAAGAAAACTTGTAAAATCGATAAATAACCGTATATCGTCCTTGTATTTTTCTAGACGTCTCCTGGAAACACCCAACATCTGACAGATATGGTCCAATGTTAACCCCATACAAACATATTAAATTTGATCCGATAAATTCAATGGCGACAAAATATATGTTTGTATAGAATAGTTTCTTTGTTGGTCCATATGATCTTAGATGATGTTGCGACATAAAGATCAATACAAACCATGTGTAATAGCTGTCAGGTTTTTTCTATACTCAGGGTCATATATGGTATACAATGGTGTATTGTTTCTTTATTACATCCCCGCCCCCGCTACGAAGTTTGGGGTGGGTGGGATGGGGGTTTTATGGATTATACAGGAATCAGCTTGTCTGTCTGTTCGTCTGTCCGTAGAAAAAATGTCCGGACAACTCCTAAAGTATTGGATCGAATCCGCCGGTTTTCAAATAAATGAGTGAGGGGGAGGGGGTCATTTGCTTACAGGTCTTTTCATTAGTTTAAACATTTATTTGCCAAAAACATTGGTAAAAAAACAAAACAAAACAAATGAAACAAAATACAACGACAAGAGCACAAGTTATATGATCAACTCCTCTTCAGCAACAACTGCACTAAATTTTAAAACATTGGCATACACGACTAAAATTTTCTTGTAGTTTTATACAATTGTGTAAAACTCCGACATAGTTGCAAGGTTAACACACTAAAGGGATTAATGGTCTCTAAATGTTTTTGTAAAGCAGTATACTTACTTAGCCTGTATATAATATGAAAACTCACCTACGTTTTGACAATTCAAAAATTGAATATTAATTTCCAATATGAAATTTTATAAAGGTCTTTATGTCGGAAGTTATATTTATTAGATATATATAAGACAGGCCATCATTCTTCAGTGGGATGAAGATCTGTCTACAGTTCACTGAATCGATCTGAAATATGATATATCCTCCATCTTAGGTTCTTTCGTTGTGGCCAGCCATTTATCTGTAAAATCCATCCACTTAATTGACGATTGCTAAAAGGGTGACAACGTCTATCAATCTAACACTATGGTACACAAATAACTGCTCCGCACCGAATAGGACGCCAGTCCGACTGTCCAGGGTAGCACAGACGTTTTAAACTGACCACAACTTGGGACGAAACCTTTTATAATATTAACTTGTGTACACAGTCCAAAGTCTATTCCATCAAAACATGAATAGAGGATTTTAGTCATGTAGATTTAATTAATGTGATAAATTTATATATCCCGCCGTGTGATAGATAACGGAAAGGCTTTCCAAACAGTTGGAATAACAGTAATATTACAGTATATATTTCATATAAACAATATTTGATGGTGCAGTGTTAAAGTACTAATCCTTTCACCACGGCGACTTGGTTCAATATCCTGATCAAACATGAACACGTTTGAGGTTTCCAGCCTCATCTTAAGGTTTCCACTAGAAACTTTTCTCACAAACTGAACTAAAACCTTTCGCGCTGTTCCATCTGAGCACATAAAAGCATTGATTAACAAGTTTGAAATAAATAGTCCAGATTTTAAGAATTTTTTAACATGAATAAATATATGTTCAATATCCTAAACAGAAAACACCAAATAACAGCAATGTAAATTAGTTAAAGTTGTCCTGTGTCACTTCTGTTCGCCACAGAGAGTTGTATATATCATTTAGTGAAACCTAACACCCTTTACTACTGGATATCTTTCTGAACCACGTGTTGGATTTTTATTTTGATATATTGTTGATTACAGTGCATTCTAGTGTTTCTTTGAAATTATCCCTAATTGTATGATGAATGATATAAAAAATGATCATGAGGTATCTTGGCGCCTACCTTTGTCCGGTATTACATGTTCTCAAAAATTGTTTAATTTTCCCTATATATGAAATTTGAAAACTGCTCTTAAAAATATCGATTATAATCTTTAATGATCAAATCCAAGATGGTTGCCTGTCGGCTGTTTCGTTTATCTGACTAGTCCTAACATCCAATAGACATATCAAGAGACCAAGGGAAACCTTTATAAAAAAATTCGAGAAAGATCCATCCTTTCTCAAGAAATAGTGATTACAGGAATTGTAAGACAGACATAGCACGGACGTAGGACGATTTGGTGATGATCTTGTGATGACTGGTTTTAAGTATTTATTGGAGTCGTTTGGAACACACTAGCACATTTGTACCATCTCCCATGCAGTGATAGTAAACAAATTTATGGAGATATACTTATGGGGATTGAGTCCCTTCATCTAAATTTTATGCTCATAATAAATAGTCTCACACAGTTCTGTGTAGCTATCTTCCCTAGGAACAGCTAAGGTCAGGGGGTCATGTATAACTATCTTCCCTAGGAACAGCTACGGTCAGGGGGTCATGTGTAACTATCTTCCCTAGGAACAGCTACAGTCAGGGGGTCATGTATAACTATCTTCCCTAGGAACAGCTACGGTCAGGGGGTCATGTGTAACTATCTTCCCTAGGAACAGCTACGGTCAGGGGGTCATGTGTAACTATCTTCCCTAGGAACAGCTACGGTCAGGAGGTCATGTGTAACTATCTTCCCTATGAACAGCTACGATCAGGGAGGTCATGTGTAGCTATCTTCCCTAGGAACAGCTACGGTCAGGGGGTCATGTGTAGCTATCTTCCCTAGGAACAGCTACGGTCAGCGAGGTCATATGTTACTATCTTCCCTAGGAACAGCTACGGTCAGGGGGTCATGTGTAACTATCTTCTCTGGGAACAACTACGGTCAGGGGGTCATGTGTTACTATCTTCCCTAGGAACAGCTACGGTCAGGGGGTCATGTGTATCTATCTTCCCTAGGAACAGCTAAGGTCAGGGGGTCATATGTAACTATCTTCCCTAGGAACAGCTACGGTCAGGGGGTCATGTGTAACTATCTTCCCTAGGAACAGCTACGGTCAGGGGGTCATGTGTAACTATCTTCCCTAGGAACAGCTACGGTCAGGGGGTCATGTGTAACTATCTTCCCTAGGAACAGCTACGGTCAGTGGGGGTGGGGGTTGAGGGGGTGGGGGTCATGTGTATCTATCTTCTCTAGGAACTGCTACAGTCAGGGGGTCATGTGTAACTATCTTCCCTAGGAACAGCTACGGTCAGGGAGGTCATGTGTAACTATCTTCCCTAGGAACAGCTACGGTCAGGGAGGTCATGTGTAACTATCTTCCCTAAGAACAACTACGGTCAGGGGGGTTAATTCTAATTCAACGCTTACCATGAAGACAGGACGTTATGTCAGAAACATTTTGCATTATGATTTAACCAATAACATGCACAATTGGATTTTTTAGATACCCACCAGGCTTGTATCTATTTGTTCCACAAATAACGTTAAACCGTAGTATTTGTTCTTTGTAACGCTTCGTCTCGATTGCTTCAACTTTTAAAACGGAATAGAAATCGACCCCATAGATCATCACAAAATTAGTAGTCGTTAATACTAATATCAAGCTACACATACAGTGAGATTTGACCTCTCGAATGTTGAAGTCCGGAGAACATTGTCAAGTCGAGATTTGTTTTCTGTTAAACTCACGATTGCTGTGCTTCCATTTTAATTACTCAAATTATATTCATAAATTAATCTGTCGGTAATAGTGTTGAATTGTCAGTTAAATATGAAGGTTATCTTGACAATGTCACGAGACGTGCAAACCACAGTGACGAGTGACAGTGAGCAGGGTGTCCGATCTGACGAGTGACAATGAGCAGGGTGTCCGATCTGACGAGTGACAATGAGCAGGGTGTCCGATCTGACGAGTGACAGTGAGCAGGGTGTCCGATCTGACGAGTGACAATGAGCAGGGTGTCCGATCTGACGAGTGACAGTGAGCAGGGTGTCCGATCTGACGAGTGACAATGAGCAGGGTGTCCGATCTGACGAGTGACAATGAGCAGGGTGTCCGATCTGACGAGTGACAGTGAGCAGGGTGTCCGATCTGACGAGTGACAATGAGCAGGGTGTCCGATCTGACGAGTGACAATGAGCGTATGCTTGTAATTGCAATATTATTTGTTAATTCGAATACCAATGGAAGGGGGATTTCTGACTGGTTTAAAGAAGGATCCGGCTGATAGTGAACACTTTGTTAATGCTATTATTTTTCGTCTGCTGAATAACCGAATTATTCGGAAGTCAAGTGTACGCTAAACAGATCGAGAACTCTCACATTTTCTGCAGGTTTCCCGCATTTTCAACTCTGTCATTTTTTCTTCAAAAATATGGAGAGTAAGAGTATATTGTGATTATAGTGTGATTACTACCAAGACGTTGCCGTTTTACATTTGATTTCATCTGTATTGATTACATCGTTGTAAGGGCAGGAATACAAGGCATAAAAACCAAATGGATCGTTGCCAAGGACGTTACTTCCGGCCCAAAGTAAATAGCTCTCGGCAATTGAATCAAGTCGGAATGACGTGGATATCAGTAGCGAGAATTAGTATATATATGTTGCTCTGGTGAGTATTTGGTCCCAGTCCAGTTTGGGATCAGAGACAAGGTGTTCCTTACTATGTTGTGATTCTGTATTGATTTGTGTGATGAAATATTAATTTCCCCCATTGTGTCCTAGTCAGTGAGTGATGGCTTTAAAGTGCAACCATCAATATCCCTGAACTAGCTAGTCACACTATCATTAGGGCTCGTCCATATAGTACTCGATTTAAGTATAGTATACACTACCTCAGACCGAACAGGTTGTAGGCTCAATGTCATCCGAACCACCTCGGACGCTTCCAGTCTATTTGCAGACCTGTTCCAAATAGGTTCGATATCACCTGGAACATCCGGGACCTTTCCAATAGATAGCACAAAGCCCTGGTTTCATGAATCTTAACTTGAAGAATTTTCTTAACTTAAAATTGCCAATAGGAAAGCATTATATGAGTTAAGGAAATTTCTTAAATTTTAGATTTAGGTTATTTCCTTCAGTTATGTAATGCTTTTCCCCGGTAGTTAGGATGGCCTTAAGTTAAGGAAGATTCATGAAACCAGGGCCTGAGGAATCTCGTTGTCTCACGTTATTTTGATCACGATCTCTTGCTTTGTTTTGTGAGGCAACTTGCCACAGCTGGGAATAGATTGTATTCATCACGACTTCTGTGAATGTTTGTAGATAAATTGAATTCAAAGAAAATTCCTCCATTCTCATCAAATTTTATATTAAATGTTAGAATAATATCTTTTTATCATTGATAACGAAATATAGAACCTTGTGGGAATATCACAGATATTGGATGAGTCAATGTACATGGAGTTCTAATCAAACAATAGAAATATTCGGAAATATTCGGTAAATTCCGTCATTTTATGGCGTTGTAGCTTTTCCGACAGCTCTTTCTTGTCCTCTACGGTCACGTCGCGAACATTATATCCAGCGACTTGCACTATTAATGCAATAGATAATAGTGGTTCAATGTTGGTTGAAATGTACTTTTAAATGCAGCGATGATAAAGTTTTCCAAAAAAGGCAGTTTTTCAAAATTGTCTACCGCACCAGTAATATAATTCAACTTAGAATGAGCGCGCGCGACAGTTACTAAGTATACGGGTTATTGAGGGAAGTCTCATGGAACAGTTGATGTCACAGGATCTCGTATTGTTATAAAGATAATGACGGGTTTGTCTATAAGTGATACGGGTCCCAGGGATGTCATTCGATCCAATTATCGCTACTTTGGACGGTATCTTGTTAACCATGGTAACCCCCTGTGTCTGTATTTATCAAATTGTGTACTTTTAAAATCAGATATATATATATATCGTGGATTCTCAATAGCTACATTTTAGCTTTCGGTGCATAAGTCTTTCTGGCGCAAACATTCAAGAGACTATTAAGAGAGATAGGAGTACGCTAGAATACGGTGATGTATATTTGACAATCTGATTATTCCTGCAGCGGGTTTGTTGATAGCAGATATGTACCTGATTATTTTATATCACAATAGGTGAATGTTTTATTACAGATAATGGATAAACAAACATTAAGGAGTTTTGATTGGCTCTCACGGTGAACTTTGATCAGAAGGGCGATTCACGCACTCGCTGAAATTAAGAACTCACAAGAAGTAGTTCCCAATATTTTGTATTGATTTAATTTCGTAAGGAGTATTAATCAGTTAATTGTTTTGAATTTGATAAATACCTTAATTGTTATTCTGATATGTTATAATTACCATATTTCTGAGTTGTTAGCTTTCATATCAGTTAGCGGGATATCACTACAGGAAATATCATTACGCCATGCGTGATATAACAAAACGCACATGGATACAGACCAGGTCAAAACAGTATCGTAATAGCTCTTTTATTTTCTTAGAAACGGGTCGTTCAAACTTGTCACTCTTGTTAGCTAAAACCCGTATTTTGTAACCTTTGAAAAATAAAGAACTCGAGTAAAAGAAAGACGATATATGTACAATAAGTACATGTAATTATTGTTTAAACTCTAATTATTCCATTTAAGTAAAATAGATCAGCCATCTTTTACCAAAGTTAAAATCAATTTTGCCAGATCAGGAACCAAAATCTGCTGTTAAAGACATTACCATTTTTTTTGAACAAAACAGAAACGAAGACCCGTTTACCTCATTCATCGATATCTGTTATGTCCCATTTCTAATCACAGGATATTTAGTTTAAGTCTATACAAACTCCTAAGTCAAGATCTGTCTTATCGTCCATAACCTTTTGAATTCCCAAGTACCTGATCTCCCGAGACTTTATACAAAAAGGCTGTGACACTTTTTCCATGTGTAACCGTACGTGAATTCTTAGAAATAATTAGATTCACGACGCCAAGTAAAAATATTGACATGTGAATTCTTTACAGTGTTTAATAAAGGGATTCTTAATAGAACGCTCTGACCGGGAAATGAAAAAAAAAACAATTTAATAGCATGCACTTGTTGGTTGAAAATTTCATCTTGATGTCAAAAAGATAAATGATGGCACCGCAGATCACAGTTAAAACACTGAAAAGCCCCTCCAATACAGCAGACTGGTAATTTATGAGTTCAACACATCCCGTCTTTACCCGTTACCGTAGTGTGTTATTAATGTCGCCCAAGTACTCGCTATAATCTGTTTTCTTTTCAGACACGTATATTTTTCCTTTGCAAGTATTGTCGCATGGATGTGTCTGGTCCCGCATAATCCCAATATAACTTTACTGGAAAAATCATTTAAGATTCCGAAACCCGTATGATATATATATTATAAAAAGAGTAAATTGATGCTAGAATCGTATAGATTCTTCAATAATTCCGTGTAATTTGACAAAGATACACTGTCGCCTGAATAATAAACCTTATGCACGATTGCTAACAAGCGGTTAGTTTTTAACACGAGCTTGAGTTAACGTTCGGGAAGGTTTGTATAGAATCACTAACAAGGCTTCAAAAACTCAATATTTATATATTCAAGTCTGCTTTGGCATTTGAGTTAAAGGGTAAAGTACGTATGTCCCATGTAATCAATTTATATGTACGAAATTCGATAGATCGAAACGATCGATGAATGTTTAATTTTACCAAGATTCATTTTATTTCCAAGCTGTCCTATCATATGAAACGAGATCAATATATTTTACATTTGAAAAATTGTGACTGAATCGAACTACTTCGACGAGCGATTGAGGTGTTCGATGTAAAAAGCACATATTAGAAAATAAAACAACTGATACACTATACCATTATAGAATTACATATTAAATACAAAACTAAAACATATGCCCACGGACCTACATCCATTGTGCGTCCCTGATATGACTTCAGTATCATGTTCGTTTTTTTTAATTATTAAAAGAAATGAAGAAACACTTAAGGGAATTGACACATATCAAGTCGTTATATTATGTTCATATCATAAATCTTGTACTGTGACAAGTGTAATCGATAATAAGATTCAATCGTTAGAGTTGTCTCCCTTGCACCATGAAAGGTAATTTGAGAAACCTGCTTCGTTGCAAAATTTCGTGAAGGCGTGAAGGAACTTACCTTAAATTACAACAGATTTTCCACAAGTCACATTTACTTACAACCTGAAAGCTTAGCTAGCAAAGTAACGTAAGAATTTCTTTGTTCTTGGAGAGCCTGATGCCGTTAATCGTTAATACTCAAAATCTCCATGCAGTCCACGTTTACTTGTTGATTACTTACAAGAGATAATTTTAAACAGCATTAGTACTGTCTGTACCATCTGTTTGAGTTGATGTTGTAGAGTCGTTACGGACTTGATCTTGTCCATTTGTTCAAATTTTAGACATGTACATGTTTTGATACAGGTGCTCTGCTGAATATTCTCATCTACATATCATTAAATTATATAGTTTTGTATTTTTCTACACATTTCTTTTTAAAAACTATGACCAGCAAATCGGTTTTTAAAAACGATTGTCTCATTTCGAACCATAAGTCGGAAAGGGATAAGATACCACAGTTCGATCATTTTAAAGAATAATAATGTTAATAATGAAAAATACAAATATCGGAGGTAACAAAAGTTTACCAAAAACACACATTATAAATAAAGATAATCAGAGATCTTCCAACGTGTAGACAGTAGATCGTCCAGTATCACCTGAGGAGGCTAGAGGTTCCGTTTCCTATTATTGGCGGCCTGTTCAGGAATCTGAAAACACGTTTTTTATGTGTTGTTGATGCTGTGTCCTTAGACACGACAATTTCCCCTAGTTTCTCTGAAAAGCATGTGGCGGATCTTTAGTGATGGTCATATGGTTATGTTATATGGCAAGACACATTGATCTAATAGCTTGCATGTCATGTGACGGTCCTTCCGTATGTTTTTCATTGAGGTGACCATAAGCTATATTTTTCAAAAAGATCATGTCTCAAAATGAGCTTGGCTCTTTACAGTGCGATAAACCCAGGCAACAAGCAAACCAGAGTTGGCTGTCGCATTTTTTAACAAAACATAGCATAAACGTAGGCTGTACTACTCTGGAAAGAGGAATACACTTCGATTGTCTCCCTTGTAAGTTAGAGCCACAAAAATACATATTTTTCATGCAAAGATTTGTGTGCTATTTCTACATTTTGTTGTAACTTGAAAGAAAGCTAGTCATTTGTTTCATTTGACATGCATAATCATGTTAAAGCATTTGCTAGCCTGTGGCATTAAATACATGAAAATAATCACAACCTATGAAAGAGACCCTCTACCTGTACAATGTGTACATCTCATTGGATGAATATACAGGTTACACCGTCTAGAACAGCGCTGATACACTCTTCTTTACCCACAGTAAACACTTCTCAATGTGGAAGAAATGTTCCAAGGGTTTTTTTATGATGAATTAAATGCCAGAAGAGCTTGTGAAATATCCATTACACGGACTTGTTTGATGGTGGTATCTATAGAAATGATCACTCTTAGTTGCTAGAATCATTTCACAGAAATTGACGATTTTATTGTTTCCTAACCCAAATGTTGATGATGAGTTTGTAGTATTTTGTTGTCCATCGTAAAATCTAAAAATCTTGTGTCAATAACTAATTTAATGAACCTTCTTCCTTTGGTTCGTTTAAACAGACACTTTTAGAAATATCTTGAGGATTAAGGAGTGGTGCTCTGCGGTTATAATCCATCTGCTCTCATTGCACTGTTTTGAATGTTCTTAAAAATTGAATTATCTCTGTTGCGCTCTTCTCCAATGGTTTTCATCAAATTCTCTCTCCAAGATTCAATTTTCTCGGTTATGTTCATTTTTTTCTTGTCGTGTCTTTATAAAAAATATAATGTGTTGTTTTTATGACTTACTCAGAACGCTCATTAAACATTCAATCTTGTAAAAAAACTCATTTTTCTTCATCACAAGTGTGATTTTCTTGTACCGTAGTTTTTTATTATTATTATTCGTTTTCATAACAAGGATTGATTAGGACTGTTGATGAAATTTGATGTTTGATATGATTGTTTTTTTTCACACAGACATATTTCTGACATACAATGATAATTTTAGTTTTAATTACTTCCAACATCAATGATCACTATCGCGGAATCCTTGCGAGTAGCATTAACTGGATCACCGGTACGCTAATTGGTTTCCAAACTTTGTGATTAATGAGCTGTCTCCCAAATTTAGCGATGTGTTGAGTTTTGTTGAATTTTTTCACAAATCCTTCTACACCATAATGGAAATAGCATGTAACATCCGGAGGTTCCTCTCTTGAATAATGGACTTCCGTCAGACAAAAAATGAACAATGATCTCGCATTGGTATCCCTCTTCGTTAACGATGGTCTTTTTATGATACTATTATCGTTTTGAGATTCCATAACGAGTAGAATAACTTGTGTCAGAATTTAATATCGGTGACGGAAAATGACAGAAAGAATCTGTAACATTTCATTACGCAAAACAATAATTCAAAATTTCATTTTGATTTTTTGTGCATTTAGATGAACTGATATCGTTGGTTTCTGTCTAAATCATAAAATACCGCGAATATCCTGCAAGAAACAAACGGCCTTGAATGGCCCACAGGACTGAAGGACATGTACAAGTTTTTACACACTACCTTAACCTCGTCCATTTCTTCACCAAGTACGGATACAAAACGGAAGAGGACAACTGAACTCATGCCAAAAGGAGGATCAGCGTAACAAGTGATAGTCAAAATGCTTTCTTTGATTTATGTATTTTTAACTATTTTTGCAATTATCATATTTCCTTAATTTCGGATCGTTTTCGGAAGGTTCTGAGTGTTTAAGGGACATTTTCATATTGCCAAAAACCTACAAATTTGCTTCTTAGAAAAAATCTGTCACGTTTTATGCCTCTGAACTATTAGGGTGCACAGCGTCCAACGAAATTTATTAGCGACCTACCAAGAAACCTATGTTTCATTGGTTGGTTTAGTTGCGCGATTATTGAAATACAGAACATGTGAATTAGATATATATATATAAGATGCATTATTCTCTTATTTTTATTGGCCTTTTTCAATAATTTCCATTCGAACACATTTAACAGAAAGCATTTCCCCTTTATTACAAGTTTGGGCTTTATGCTGAACAAGGATTGAGCATTTAGTTTAAGTAAGTTGTGTACAAATATGTTTTTATATACGGAATGACCTGATTGTCAACTTAATCTCGTCTGCTGAAAGGTCATTGACGAATAAATAAAGTCAACTTTATATATTGAAACGTTGTTATTACTGATCTTATCAAAAACGCAAGTTTTTTTTTTTCATGAAAAATATATCAATCAGAGCGGAGAATACTTGTCCTTTGAAAGGTATAGAGAGTTATCGTCCTTATCTTAAAGTTAGAAATCATAGAAGGACAGTCTGGGGATTGGGCTGGACATAGAAGACAAGGACCCCCTCAACCACCGGAAGTGCAGGGAGAACTCCCCTCACGTCGCCAGAGAATCGACTTTACTCGATTGGACAATGCCCGGCGACAGGCAGAGTCACTGAGACTAAAAGACATCATCGCCTTACCATTCTTTCGGACTGAGTGACGCTTGAATGCCTCCTTTTGAGGGAAAGACACGCCCACCATCCTCCCTTTGGTGTACTTCTAATATAGGACTCATAGAGTCGTCTGTATGGATGTACGCTCATTTGCATACATAGTACACAGTTTCACTTAAAATGCAATGCAACGAATAAAACCAACTTATCGAGAGGTATTAATGCTTAAAGCAACAAATTACGTAGCAATAGTTTCGCGAAAAAAGTGAAATGTGGTGAGATTTTGAAGCTATTGGGTACTGGTGTTGCAGATCTGTTTTACATACGTTCAATATACGTTATCTATCCAGTGATACACAATGATATCATGTAAAAACAATTAATTACAATTAGTTAAACGGAGGTAAAGAGCGATATCTAATTTCACAATTTACATAATGTAATATCCAACATTAGGCCGCTGTCTGATTTCGTTATATATGCTGCAATTGGTGTATTTTGAAATGAACAAATTTGAAACACCGCGAATAAGATTTTTCCTGATGTATATATAGAAAACAAAAGTGAGATTAATCCACGTCTTCTAATGGAAGCCAAGTGTGATTTTCTTGACACGCATGGGTTGTCACATGAACAAAGCTACCTGAAGTAGTGGTCTGTTAATCCCTTTTCTTAATCTGTTTTATCTATCAATCAATATATTTTATTTAAGTGTCACATATCACAGTACATAGTAATAAAAACAATATTAAACAGTTATTAATAAAAGTGATACCCAGCCGATATCGGCTTATGAGACACTATATAGTTAAGCATTAAAGTTATGGTTAAAACAATAAAAGTTACGATTATAATGTCCTGTATTGATAATTACATGTAGACCTAGTCAAAATATACTGATATTTCCTACACAAGTGAGCGCCGGTACTTAAGCATTAAAAAGACTGTTTTGGCTAATAAAAACTGAATATCCGGCATCTCCATTAACCTTACAAATTTTTCACACGAAGTTAATAAAAGAAAGTTTGGTAAAATGGCTGTAGCTTCATTAAAAAGATCACTTCTAATTTCATTAAAAACTGGACAGTCACATAGAAAATGTATCTCGTCTTCGACTTGACCACTCTCACAATGTTTACACACACAGGCGGTCAAACGAAGACGCGACAATGCACGACGATAATTTCTTGGAATAATAGACGTCACGTAACTATCGGGTATCATATCTTTCTTAAAACGTCGATACGTTCGCAGTTTGTTGCCATTTATTCCTTTATCTGTCCAGAGTTTTGTGAACCACACAGCTTCATCATGGATACGAAGGCTTCGCCCGATGTTACACATTTTCCACCTATTACTATTAGCACTGTTTATGATATCTCTAATGTTAAGTATTGATGCTAGGCGTTTAACTCTAGCTTCCCACGAGTTTCCTCTTCTTATAGACCATTTATGAATTTTGTGAAGAAGACGATCTGCGTCCACATTTTGTAAACGAATGTATTGACGAAAAACCTCCATCCTTTGTTTTGTTACTAATGAAGTCCATCCCATATCTCCTAACGAACCCAAGTTTGACGCACGTTTACCGACACATAAGAAGAGTTTCATGGCACGCGTTTGAATATTGTTCAATTTCCGATGCTCCGTATGTCCCCATACTGCAACTCCATCTAATAAGATAGGTTGTACAAGTGATTCAAAAAGTTTTATGTATGTGACTGTGGTGTGTGCGTTACGGAGTTTTTATACACAATTGGAGATCCTTGTGCACGCGGGATGGACGTGTCCTTATATTTTGGTTTTTGTTATGGAATTTCCGTAATATTCTATGCATCAGGTTAAACTATATGAGATGAGCGATTCCAACAGGACCCATCTTCAAATACGTTTGTCTATTTTTTATTAACTGCTGTAAATTGCATTTGTATTGCGACACAGAGAGACAGAGAGACAGAGAGAGAGAGAGAGAGGGTGGGGGGAGAGACAGAGGAGAGACAGAGGAGAGACAGAGAGAACAAACAAAGGCATAGATGACTTGTGACATATATTTTTTGAAGATTTAATTTTTACACTAATGAATAATTTGAGAAGCTGGTATCGTGAAAGATCAAATATTACATGTAATCTATATTCTTATTATCAAAAACGGTGGCCTGCGATCTAAGGACTTTTGGAGTCAAGAGCAAAGAGTGCTAACAATTACCATACACAACATTATGTGAACATTTTAAAACTTAATGGTTCCCTCTAAATATTGAACACTTTCTGTGACCAAAGATGGCAGTGATGTGGCCAGTATTTTAAGGAGCGTTTTTAGATCTACATTAATGATTAATTGTGCTAATATCGCAAAAGTTCAAATATCTCCACATTCTCATCACGTTTTGATCCTTTTGTAAATACTTTGCAATGAAATATGTTTTTTTTTAGCATTGAACGTTTTGTCTGCCTGTCTAGGCGTCCGCCTATCCGTCCGTCTATCTGTCTATCAAATCAACGTGACATCTACATAGCACAAAGATAATCATTCGAATATCTAAATGACCCCTTACACCGGGATAGGTCGAGCACTATCTGGTAAGCTTCCATGCATAAAACCCTTTCTAGGATAATGTAAGGCGTTTGTTTGTTTGTTTTTCATCTTTGCAGCACGTTTAGTTCAACAAAACCGACTAAGGGAAAATCCAAATTATACGTCCGATTTTTTTCTTTTTGCTAGTGAGATGATCTCACGATTTGTGCTCGATTGGTATAACTGCAGCTGTTAAGTGGCTGTTAGTGTTACATGGCGATCTGTGATTACGAGGTACTAGACTTCTAATCTTACCTCCCTCGCGCACGGAACCTGACGTGTCACACTTCCTTTACACTGTTCAATTTAACCAGAAATCAATGCATAAACTCCCACCTATTTATGTAATGTACTTTGTATACACTCCCTGTCCCCCGTTGCATTCGACTGATCACAGACATAAATGGTGCAGGCAAACATTGTCTGAAATAGCATTTTATTCCCACGGAAAAACTTTCGGAAGTCTATATTTTTTCTGGGCTCGTTCGATGACGAATACGGCACTTTCGCTATCGGTGGGTTTGGTTATCTGCAGAGTTGAACGCAATAAGTCATTTAGCTGTCTTAAGAGGTGTAATTGGATAATGATATTCCGAAAAATGGACAGTCGATGCTTGGCTCCCACGCTAAAGACATATATAGAATTATCATACCACGTTTTACGTGTGATAACTTGTATGTGAATGACGAAATACGATATTAAACAGTCACACATGCCTACCAAACCGGGTCTGTTCTTTAAATCAACAGTCGTTTCATGGAAATTTCTCAAAATTCAAATAAATTGTTTGTGACTTATCATGCCATAAAGGAAAACTTATGGTAGGATGTTAAACAACTTGTTTGAAGTGAACAACTTCTAGAAACTCCTAGGCCACCGAAATGTCCTGACGTGACGTTTTACTGCACAATTTGCCTTCTCTGGTGGTAAACGAATGATTCAGCATGTATGTACGAAGGTTAGATATTCAGAACAACATGAAAGCATAGAAATGCCTACAATAAAATGGAAAGAGGCAAGACGGAAAAATGTACGTACATTCAAAATTTGTTTGTTCCAACATTCGATGCTACATTATTTGGCACAAAATCAAAATAAAATAAGTTCGAATCCCTAGTATCTGAAATGTTGTCGCGTATGAGACGTGTAGACTTTTGGAAGAATACACACGGAGAAAGATAAAGGATCCCGTGACAAAAAGCGTCGTCTTCCTTGCAAACGACATCCGACAAATAGACTTAAAACAAATCCAAAATCTGCCGAGCCTGTCGGTTTGTCGAGATTGGCACCTTAGCATAGAACAGTGCAACTGGATATGTTTTCAATTTAGAGACCACAACGGATCTCTTGTTAAGATGTCAATGGGCATTGCATTCACTAAACAAAAGAGACAGGTGATATATATTTGACCACAACCATATTAAATGAGAGACGCACAATCCCATCGAGAGCTAGGATTTTATACAAAATCGCGTACGTGATTTTAAACACATATAAGGAGAAATCACTTTGTGATTATTTTTGAAACGTAATTGTGAAAACAAAAATAAAAAAATTGACGTATAGACTTTGTGTATGTATTTATAGAAGATTGAGCTGACGTTTTGATGTATCCTTACCGACACTGGTGCTGTAAGTTTCCGGAGACGACCATGTCGTTACCAATTCGTGCTCGCTTTCGATAACAACCTACAGACATGCTAAGACAGGTCCCCGTAGATTTTTTAACGACTAGAAGTCGCAGGCAATTTTCGAACACTTGGCTGCAGACTTGGAACTCTTCATCCATAACCACCGTAAAACTCTGTGTTGTTTATTGTTACAACACTTACATTCCTTGACATAAGTGGCGATTTATGATAGTTCAAAATTCTCCTGTGAGCATATTATTATCGCTATCCATTGTCTCAGACGATTTGATAAAATTTCTTATTGAATTTTCAACGACTCGTATAAAGAACAAAGTGACAGATTCACGGAATATGGTAATTTTTTTCCGACATTTATGAGGGTTTTTTTCAGTTCATTTTTCAGGTTTGGCGGTATCAACTAGTCTGATTTTACATATTTTCTGTGGTTTATGATACAGACCTTTTGGTCTATAGAAATCGCGCAGGGTTATTGAGTTTAGAGAATGTTCTTCAAGTGTGTTTCTGCTCCATTACTGCAAATGTCTCTCCTGTGTGTATGAAACATTGTCATCATATGTCTCTTCTGAGTCTGTAAAACATTGTCATTATATGTGTCTCCTGTGTCTATAAAACATTGTCATTATATGTGTCTCCTGTGTCTACAGAACTATGTCGTGATATGTAAAATTACATACAAAATTTCATATGAAACATTAGCCCGAGACAGATACCCCGATCTCGGTTCTAATTATGTTACAGGATCTTAGCCCGAGACTGAGATACCCCGATCTCGGTTCTAATTATGTTACAGGATCTTAGCTAGAGACTGAGATACCTCGATCTCGGTTCGAATTATGTTACAGGATCTTAGCCCGAGACTGAGATACCCCGATCTCGGTTCGAATTATGTTACAGGATCTTAGCCCGAGACTGAGATACCCCGATCTCGGTTCGAATTATGTTACAGGATCTTAGCCCGAGACTGAGATACCCCGATCTCGGTTCGAATTATGTTACAGGATCTTAGCCCGAGACTGAGATACCTCGATCTCGGTTCTAATTATGTTACAGGATCTTAGCCCGAGACTGAGATACCCCGATCTCGAGACTGAGATACCCCGATCTCGGTTCTAATTATGTTACAGGATCTTAGCCCGAGACTGAGATACCCCGATCTCGGTTCTAATTATGTTACAGGATCTTAGCCCGAGACTGAGATACCCCGATCTCGGTTCTAATTATGTTACAGGATCTTAGCTAGAGACTGAGATACCCCGATCTCGGTTCTAATTATGTTACAGGATCTTAGCCCGAGACTGAGATACCTCGATCTCGGTTCTAATTATGTTACAGGATCTTAGCCCGAGACTGAGATACCCCGATCTCGGTTCTAATTATGTTAGCCCGAGACTGAGATACCCCGATCTCGGTTCTAATTATGTTACAGGATCTTAGCTAGAGACTGAGATACCCCGATCTCGGTTCTAATTATGTTACAGGATTTTAGCCCGAGACTGAGATACCCCGATCTCGGTTCTAATTATGTTACAGGATCTTAGCTAGAGACTGTGATACCTCGATATCGCTCAGTTACAGGTAATCGATTTTATTATATTATATTATCATCATAGGTCACGTGACATTGCTATTTTTTCCAGTCGGTAGGTAATTATCATCTTGTTTTTAGGATTAATTAATTATGACTTGGATGTATATATGAACAGCGATTTTGTCACGTAATGAAAGGTATGGACACACATTAGCAAATAACGGAATACCCGGTCCTAGAAGTGTGTTATCATCCCACACTCATATAGTGATTTTCACGTCTCAATTGTCTTGTTTATGTTCGTTACTGGGCCGACTAGCTTTTAATGTCCATGCATTAACTTCGGCCCCCAAGGATTTGAGATTTAGGTCACAGGCCTTGTGCTGACCCGTTTTATTATAGAGATCTACCAACTTTGCTGTCCGTTTGGTGTGTTTAGGGGAGATGTATTGACCGTCAAATTCTCCGCTATCACTGACTTCAGCCGTTACTTATATCATTATACCGCGGAAAATGTCATCACTACGACAACACACGCTGAAAGCATCGTAACTTGTACACTGTAGACGTCAAAATAAAGCTGATTACTACCAATGTTTCAATATCACGGCCATACAAGGGATTTACTGTACAAAATATATATTATGTAATGTACACGCACATACTATATAATTAATGATACCAGCGTTCTCCTGGTTCCAACTTTGGTAATGAATACTCTGGCGACAGTTGAGGGTAAACACGTGATACTTGTATCGGCGTAGCGGATACAGTACTATACACAATTCCCTTGTCCAGATTTCATTTCATTCAACATGAAGGATTAGATTATACAAGCATAGGATAAAAGATACCATCTGTAGAAGATGGCGGATCAAATTATTCAGCCGTCATCACAAGACTTCCTATTCAGTAGTAACATACAACATTAAACAAACGACAGATACCTGACAAGACGTTCAGTAGTAACATACAACATTAAACAAACGACAGATACTAGACAAGACGTTCAGTAGTAACATACAACATTGAACAAACGAAACGACAGATACCTGACAAGAATGTTCTCAGATACTTTAAAAATCAATTAAAAAAATGGAATTTTATTGTGATATATTCAGATCATAACTCTTTCCTAGAAAATTGAAAGTAATATACAACCAAACGTTAATTTCATAAACAGATTATATCTCAACGGGGAGAGATGTATTTAGTTATTAACAGGTAAGGACAAAAACATCATACGTTTAGTAATACTTTTCTCTGACCTGAAGTATAAATTAGATACCTACCAAAATTTGCAATACATTATTGCTCGAAAACAATTCAGCCATTTATGAGTACAGATGGTCGATGATGATAGGAAGTTTTGAGATGTAATACTCCTAATTCAGTTTAAAATAGAATAATGATATAATTTCAGTCGCGATGCGTGCATAGTCTTTAGGCATGTATGTATAAATGTCCCGGTATATGCACATATGCATCTAGCATAGACGGACTGATACCATCAACCAGTTTCAACATTCATCGTTTATGTGCATTCAACCTGTACTTAAAAAAGAGTGTTTTTATTTTTTCAAAGTTAGTGGCTTGTTAAGGTAGGACTGTAACAAACTGGTCTACTATATGCTTGTTTTGTAAACTCTTGGAATAATTTTCAGAACCATTGAATAAAAAATATCCCGTATTCATTGTTTATATAGAAAAAAAACAATACTTGCCATTGGGAACTTACTGTACCAACCATATATCATATTACCAAAAGCCATTAGATATAAATCTTGTTTCAAATGAAAAGTTGTAAATATCATACTGATTCATGATGACAAGCTCTCAATATACAATTATCAGTCTTCAAAAGTAGCAGCCAATACCTAACATTATAAACCCTACGCTTTATAATAAAATTTCCAAGTTCAAAATAAATAATAAACCATGAAGACTTTTCTTCATATCCAATAGAGATTTTAAAAATCGACAATTTTTGTCTGTCTGTGGCGCAATGTCGAAGCCCCAGACTTCGCAGCCTACGTTCAAAATGCATATACAAGTACCAAACAGTGATAATTTGCTCCAGTTATTCAGTATAAAGTTGAGAAAGTATTAAGTCTTTCTGCCGAGTATAGCAAAATTATTGTGTGTTACTGTCGATGTACTGTTATGATTAACTACCAAACCTAAGTAACGAAGCTGACCTACCACATCTATACATTTACCACCAACGGCTGGCTTTCAAAGTGGCCTAAGAGGCAAACACACCAGCTTGTGTGTGTTATTGTTAGTCTTTGTAATCGTACATTTACAAATATGTATTAAGTCCAAATATACACATCCGCAAGAATATAGCGCCCTTTTTGTGCCAGGAATTTAAAAAATGTGTTTTTTGGGACAAATCCTACAATATTATTTCTTCATTTTTGAAAGAAATTTAAACATAAACATGCTGATAATAATATGTTAGATATCTTATATGCAAAGCAAGAAGTCACATTTTTGAATTCATCGTGGAAAGGAGATAAAAATGTGATGGATTTTTTATAAAAAAAAAAAAAAAAAAAAAACATGCTTTTTAGATTAAACGAACTTTTCCGAAGGTCAAAAATACAACTTCCTATTGGAGTCCATTCTTAATTATGTGCTAAAATATCTCTTTAAACGGTATTAAATAAATTGCTCAAACATAGTTATCAAAAGTTTTGTGCAAAGTTATTAAAATTGATTGACACTATTGCTTTGTATTTTATTTTTAAAAGAAAAACGTGCAAAGGGAAAAATCTGTTTTGGATTGATGTATAGTAAAGTAAACTGAAATAAAATGTTTACACTTGGTTTTATTAGTACAAAGGGACCGTCACCTACACTTATAACCCACTAAAGTGAAAGTTCAGTCTTCAAAATTGTCGTCATGTTCCCTTGATAACCATAAACATTCAATGTTCTTACAACTGCTGAATCAATATTCTAACAAGAGTGCTGAATGATAGATTTTAGTTGGTTTACACATTAAACCATCTAATCTTGAATCGAATAAGGGTCTCCGTCCTAGAATCTGATTGGCCAAGTCAGTGTTGGTCTACATTGTACAGTGATGTAGCTCTAATTGTCCAAGGCCACCATACCTTATGTCTTGAAGATGACGGTTGGTAGTAATATCTACATTACTTGAGATTTGTCTTCAACCTTTTGACTTTTGGATGCAAATGCTTACTGCTTACTCGCAAGTGCCAATAGATACAAATCAAGTCACCATCATCACTGATGTTCGCACTTACGTAGCCAGCTGCCAATGATATTTGGTATGTGTCACAGGATATTTTCCGACGGTATTCCATGTTTAATTCTGGAAAGCTACAATTATCCACAGTAGCATCTACTTTGACAAAAGGGCCTTGGCCCTTCTGGTAAGATCTGGTTCATTTCTTACACGCTGTGCAAAGCTGTTGTCTACACTTTGGCGCTTTCTTTTTTTGCAGTCAGTCCTACCTTTTGCGTCTCGCTCTTGTGTCATAAAAATGAGACCAAAATATAATGCAAACTTTATTGGTGTAGTAACGACATCTCGTTTCGATGTTTTTTTTTAAAATCCCTTTAGAAATTAAAACACTCTACTTCTGGAGGACACTCTGATGTTGTCTACATGTTTCATGGTGTTAGTTTGATTAATAAAATCTTGTTTACTTTAATCAATGACAAGTTATTATGTCAATTACAGTGTAAAGCTTTTATCTTGTAGCGGCGTTTTTCTGTTTTAAGTATCATCAATTTTGCTTATGAGTGACATCGAAGGTGGTCTGCGCTGCCTGGACCTCCAGTTAACCTGTTAGTGATATTTTGTATAGTTACTGATAGAAACTGATACAGTACGTAAAGTGATAGGCTTGGCTGAGAGACGAAGTCTTAATAATTCGACCTATCTCTATATCTGGTGTTGTTTTGTTCGTTTTGTTTTTTGGAGGGCAGTGTTTTTGTTTTTGACGGCTTCGAGAACAGCAAGTGTTATTTTAAAGTGTGGTCATCTTGTAGTAGATAGTGGCTACTAGATATGCCCATCCTGATTAACTTACCCGCCACGCCCTCGTGTAGAAAACCACAACAGTTATATAGGCCCATCCTGATTAACTTACCCGCCATGCCCTCGTGTAGAAAACCACAACAATTATACAGGCCAATCCTGATTAACTTAACTGCCACGCCCTCGTGTAGAAAACCACAACAGTTATACAGGCCAATCCTGATTAACTTAACTGCCACGCCCTCGTGTAGAAAACCACAACAGTTATACAGGCCAATCCTGATTAACTTAACTGCCACGCCCTCGTGTAGAAAACCTAATTACAACGTAATGACCATTAAATAGCCTAAGTGTATTACCAACATGTCATCCCTCCCATCTACTCTCAGACCTTCGCGAATGTGTTTTATCAATCTTCTAACAGTTATCTATAAGTGTTTTAACCAGACCGATCAAGGTCGTAAATTAAAACTCCTCTGACCAGACTAAAGGGGTACTGACCAACTTCAAGTAGGGGAAGACTGCGACACAGATGTAACGCACTAATGTTGATTAAAATTGTTGTAATTTGATCGATTTCCCGGCATGCAATTGTGGATATCCTCTTGGAATTCAAATTCCAAATTCCATCATTGCATGTACTTTGGTAAGTAAATAAGCAAATGTCGTTGCGACCTCTTAGTGTGAATTAAGTGTACCAAGCCGTCGCCGCACACATGTCGCCCCCTAGCGGAGGCATATAACCCGGTGAAATAGCGAGACCGGAATAGCCCAGTATCCATCACTGCCAGAAAGCTTTGTCACATATACGTACACAATGCGATTCATTATAGATCGATCAACTGTTATTATCGATCTGTGTACGGGTCCTTCCATAAAGTGACCGTATACACTTTGATTAATCACTGTGTCTGACTGTTCCACACTGCTAATTTGGTAACACTGACCTCCCATGATTCCGGGCAAACAGAATATTTACAGAGTCTTAACATGAAAAGAATCCGGAACCGACACATTAAAGCTTGGTATCTACATACTTATTTTTGTTAATCTGAACGTAAATGTTTAAAAAGGCAAAGTTAAACTCTGAATTTTGTTTAAAAATTGCAGTTTTAATAGCCGGAGTTCGGATCGAAAGACTAAAATATATTTTCAAGCAATAAAGGAAAACAATAAATTTATGTTTCCGTTTTCTTTTCTTGGGAAAAAATAGTGTCAATAGGTCGGGATTTTAAAAATAGGTTTTGCTTGCTTTTGAAACTGACCACTCAGTATGGTATATTGATTAAAGAATGGTTTATATCAGTATGTCAGGTAAGTATTAGGGTTGCACGAGTGCAGTATGTAATGTTTAGCTGGTCTTTGTTGTTGGCGATAGTCAAAATTACTTCCTACATAAAAACACGAAATTTTAGGGACCCATGCATGCATTGGCATTTCGGCAATGTCTTGTGAGAATGTATTTCTTTTAAGAGTAGAATATGGAATTTAAAATCAGATACTTGACATAATAACCTCCCTTCACGTTCCCCATTGTCGCCTTTCTGTTCAGATTTAAACATTTAGCCTACTGCCCCCTAAGTATCGCTTCAATAACAGCTCCAACGAGTGCAGTCGAGCGAAGAAAAGTTCTAACAAAGACAGGTAATCCACTTTATTTTTTGATGCTCCGAAAAAAAAGGCGGCAGTTTTCATTGGAGAAATATTGTCGAAGCAATTGGAAAGCGCGGCGAAATAAAGTGTTGGTTGATGTAGCAATAACTTATTTATATGAAGTTTAAGTCCTAGGTTATTTAATTACATTTTGTAATAAGGAAGGCAGTAAGTAACAAAGCAAGATGCAGAATTGTAAATCTTAGCCTACTCTCGCGAGAGCGAGAAAAATACATTATAAATTGTTTCCATGGTACCAGATATTTGCATGCTTTATATTGAGGGCTCCGTGAATGCCAGTGGCCACCACTATACGGATTCTCTCTAGATTTACCCTTGTAAACCTACTGTTTCCGCCAATCTCGTGAGAATTTGTTTTTAGTGGGTTTAAAAAGAGAACTCTAGAGATATATTGTGTAGTGGCGGCCATTGTGAATGTTAGTTTAGTCTTCCCAAATGCAATCTCTCCAAGAGTGCAATGACAATAAAAGCGCACATGCTATTTTTTACGCTGATCGATAGCACACAAAACATTATACAGCTTCGTTTGTTGGTGTCGTGAGGTATGCCGCCATAGTTTGTCCGATGTTAAACTTTGACCCTGAGCGCGAGGTCATCTATTGGTAATCTGTGTGTCGTTTACAGAGTGAATTGTGACCGTTAAGGAACGACAACTCTAGTAGGGCTTGCTCAAAACCATCTTGAAAGAATCTTTGACATCAGCTGTTTAAATACATATTTTTGGAACAACTTTTTCTTCATGTTGCTAATGTCAATAGAATAGAAGTTCTTATAACACGACATGCAGAAGATTAGAGTGTGACGTTACGATGACTACATGGTCACCTTCATCAGACAAATGACCAGTGTGGAAAGTACATCCACAAATGTACTTTAGTGCTAGTACGCTCCAAAATCTACATAACAATTCAAACCTAAAAATAACTTCACGTGTATATAAAATAGAAGCATCTAAGCGGCCCAAGAATCCGGATAAAATTATATCAATACAGATATGACAACGAGATCAGCACATGTATCACACGGACCAAGAGTAAATTATTGGACAGAATATCATAATAACTAATTTAATCATGTGAAACGTGCAAACGTACTGAAATACGGAATCTTATTTCAATCCTAGCTCATACACGTCCATTACTCGAATTATTGAAACCGACATTATGTGAAACACAAACCGAACCACTACTCCTAACCACTCCTTAGTCCGCTTTTTATATCTCACTTTGGTATCAATTCTCAATAAAAAGATACAATCAAGAGACCATTGTCAGCACGAAGGCAAAGAGATGGGATCAGTGGATTTACACTTAGCTGGGTGGTGGTGAATTATTAACAAATCAATCAGAGGACCTAATCGTGGGGTTTTCTCATTGTGCCAGCCATCACAAGATGGCAACAGTAAAAATCAGATAAAAAAAAAGGTCTGGTTTGGAATCCTTAACCAATGGCGAACCAACTATAAGAACCTCTAATCTATTTTTGTTTGAGGGAGGAATGGGATGGGGTGGGTATGGTGGGGGACCTGTTTGTATAGATACGACGTTTCAGTTTTCAAACACTTGTATGGTTTAAAAATTAGGCAATCCTTTATCAAACACAACCTCGTCAGAAAGAATGAACTATTTTCCAAGACACATCATGATTTGACAAAATTTGTAAATTTTTTTCTTGTTCCATTAAAAATTGGGAGAGCTTAGGTACACGTAGCCTACTTTCGCCATTGGTGATATTCCCTCCTCCTCCTTACAACCCTCCCTCTCCATTTTATGAGACTTGATTTAATATTTCGTTATGGCATATCGAGGCATTTCCAGATAACATTAAGAATAATTGTCGACATTCCTTTTTCACATTAGTTTTCACTTTTTGTTAAAACAATATTTAGTGACCTAGATTATTACATTTGTACGCGTAGTTTGATAAATTGTCTCCAAGGAGTTCACTTCTTTATGCTCATTTCAAAACCATTATATTGTGGCTGACTGTGTAATTACAAATGAATGATAGAATTCGTTTCCAATTTTATGAAATCGATCAGCGATACTCTGGAAATAATTAAAACTATTTTGATTAATTCCTTTTTAATTAGATTTTCTTAACATTAGCATGCGTTGTTTATTTGATATAAACTGCACTTTATTTAATGAATTTTCACTTTAAGTGTTTTACGTAATGTGGTCTCGTGTGTTCCTTGTTAGTTTTCAGTTCGAAAACATTTTCAATTTTCTTTTCTTAAAACTGTTTTTCTCTCTTACGGTGCCTTTCAGTTATTATATACGTCATTATTAATATATCTTATTTATCTATTTATTTATTTATAATTTCGCGGAAAGTCTATTTTATGTGTGGTGGTTTTGTTGTCTTGTAGCA
Organism: Ylistrum balloti; assembly: GCF_031769215.1. Classification (NCBI taxonomy): domain Eukaryota; kingdom Metazoa; phylum Mollusca; class Bivalvia; order Pectinida; family Pectinidae; genus Ylistrum; species Ylistrum balloti. The sequence continues at coordinate 1,945,211 of NW_026781970.1, forward strand.
CTGAAATGATTATTCTATCTCATGTATGGCTTCATTACAGTGGCTCGATAAAAGCCCTATGAAAATGTTTTTTGATTCCCGATGTTCCAGAGCGCCATATCTAGACGCCATGTTTAATTATTGTTAGTTCCGGATTCTGTTGTCATTGTAAACAATTAACAGTCTGCTTTTAAGTAGAATTTACAATTTCCCGTACGTCAGCAGGTTTTAATGTCAGATATTACACTTTTTACTAAACTTATCTTTAAAACCATCGTCACCAAAGTTATCAAATTTAATTATTGTATTTAAAACTCTGTGAAATGGTGTACTGATAACAAAATGTCTCTTTGTTATAAACTTGAAACTTAAATCTAGAAAAAAGATTCAGTTTGGTTTCTACTTATAGCTTGCTGTAATATCATCACCACCTTATTGATGTATAAACCATCTCCATTTTAGCGATAGAGAAACCCGCTGTTATTTACAATTCTAAGGTTTACATGTACTGCTATTTCCAGACAACTATCTGTTATTGGATGTTGTCTGGCTTTTCAAACGAACTCGCATATACAATAAAATAAAAGAAATAACTTTAAATACAGCGATCGAATGTTTCGAAAGTTGAGAACTGAGAAAGCTGTAAAGATGTCTTGGTTTTTATTCGAGAATCGACTTTTTTTTTCTTATGAAAACCGATTTTACCCTATACATTTTCCTGGGTAGTTTGCATTCAATCATTACTTTTTAATATTTTTCACTTCAACGAAGTTATCCTGAAACAAAATTCGAGTTCTGTTAAATCATACAATGTTCCAAAACAACACAATTTCCAACTTTTATGATTTTAAAAGAATCGGCCCGATTGATTCATTTATCAGTCATGTAATCCATTAGACGCTGATAAATCTAGTTAAACACGTCGAACGGATTATTAATTAGTATACTTCCGGTAACAAGCGACGCGTTGTGATCTTCGATATTGATTCATTAGATTTGTCAGAAGCGTATTAATTCTCGTGATCTAAACCGGATGTTCTCATAAACATTAATTTCATCATTAATATGCCAGTATTTCTCTGTGCATTTGCTCCGTAACGTGAAATGTTAATCAGTCCGTCTCCGGTATCCGTCTGTTTAAATGATTAGAGTAACGTTACCAACTTTGATTAGCTGTGGAAATAAATTGATTTGTCCATCCGTCTGTCGGTAACACCTTCCCTTATAAGGGATTATCTCAGAATCCTTATCACATAATCCAAGATGGCCGCTTATATTCTGATTTGTTGAATACTCTTGATGAAAAAAATCTGTATTCTTGACAAATTGTTGTAACGCATTATCGTCCTTGGACACTATCCGATGTTCAACATGATATATAGATTTAACTGCTATAGTACCATTTGTCATTTTCACAATCTGTCCAGAGAGAATTTCATCTGTTTCAAAATTTTCACTACTACCAATAATCACGTAATTGTGTCGTGTAATATTTACATGTACTGAATTTTGTTTATACCGTAATACAATCGATAAAGTACATACCATTCGTAAGCCGAACTCATTGCTAAACTTGATGAAGTCATTGGTTATTTACAGAGAAGATCGGGGTTCGATTCCCGTTGCAAACATTTGGTTTAATCTCAAATCATTTACCTTGTTTACATGTTTGCAGTTCTTCCCACCCACCAACTTAAGTCACCCTGATAAGATCCATGATAAGCTGTCTGTCGTGTGTATAACAGAAAAAGAAAATGTTACTTCGACACAACAAATACGGGAACAAAAATTTCATCAATATACGCTTTAAAGTAACACCTCTTGTTGAGGCACGTGATACATTGTAACGCAGTCGGTAGAGCGTTGGCCTTCACCATCCATACTCCTTATCCGTGCTGTTTGCGTTTCTCCGGAGGCTGAGATATGGAGCGGTCTATATTGACATGGTTGTGTCCTTGGGCAAGAAGCTGTAGCCTTACTGATGTAGATGACATGCCGCAGACCTCTTATAAACTGTTAAGTGAGGTAGCCATAAGTTACTGCAAGGAAACATCGCCTCAAAATGACTCTGGCTGTTCTAGGGACGACAAATCTAGCAAACTAACTAAAACTCTCCTTAACAATTTTCGTAAAAGTCACAGTGATGTTATTGAAATTCTGAACAAATGTAACAAGCAAACCAATATAAGGCTAGACATTTGTTTGTTCTTACATACACGTATGTCCATAACTGCATGCGTCAAAAACTGGCAAACATTGCTTTTACAAAATGTGTTTACATCTGAGATACAATATAAATACGCCGCGATCTCGCGCTGTGTTCGGCATCATTAAAGAACAATTTTCTTTATTGTACAAAGATGATTTATTGTCGGTAGACTTTGTTTACTTTCACGACTTCAAACAATTGTTGACCATAATTCAATGTGCATCAACATGTATCAAATACGTCGAGATAAAAAAAACACCCTAGCCTACTTCGTAAAAATATGTAACAAGTAACGTCAGATCGATCAAGGTCGACGCTAAACCGTGCAAACATAACAGTGTTTATTTTAATCCACAATATTTATTTGTTCAGATGTCCGGACGACCGAACCCGTCTCGTTTTTTATCACGTCAATGACCCGGCACTCGTGACGTTCGACTCTAACAGTAGTGTAGCATTGCTGGTTTCCGGGTTTTATTCATCGACAGAACCTTGACAGACCCCAGACATGATCTATGTAACATTAATCTATATTGGTGTCTGGGCGATGATCGACCAGCTTTGAGTCTGGACGATTATCGACACAATTAATGAAGCTAGGGAATTTGACGAAGTAGGTTAGCTACATAAAATATTGGCTGTACTGCTATTTGGTTGTGATGAGAACAAGGTGAATGAAAGAAATAGTATACCTTTAAAACTGAGATGTTTTATGCTTTGTTCAATATTTCTAGCTATTTTCCTAAGTAGATAAAAGTTGGCCTTCGTTGTTCGTGTCGTTGGATGGTACGAGTCGGCGCCCTTTGTGTGTTCTCGGGGCTATGTATTAATAAATGATGACACCCTGGATTGTGTCGATACTTGTACCAGACCAGAATCTATAAAAAAAACAACATTGGTTCATTCTCTGTTTACAACTCAACATTAACTAAAAAACATCTTTGCACAATTTTACATTTAACTGTGGACAGAACAATACATAATTATAGTAAATAAATACAATAATGGAAACGACACCGGCTGTCATTTTCATTTAAGTCTGTATAAACAATCTTTGTCGGGGACGTTTTCATATTGAAGTGACATTTATAAATGGCGGATCTATACAGTGACACACGCACTATCGAATTCTCTTTTCATTCCCGTCAAATACACAATACCGTCTATAAACAGATGTACCGAATCGACATGGGTACCACAAAGTCCAATCCAGCCAAATATGTAATAATGATGATTAGAGGAAAGTTTAAATCGAACAGTTGTAAAAATATCGGTGTTGGACACGCTGGCATCACAAAAAATACTATTGCATTTTTTTTCTTTACATCATGAAAACTTATACACACAATATGGAGAAATAACTTTTTGGAAAGAGGGAAGATTCTCTCAACGCGTATGCATTTTCGTCTTCAAATGTTCACCTCCTTATACCACGCGAAGATCATGGAGAATCGGAACGGCTATATGCTTCCGATGGATTATTTGTTCTCTGCGTTTACAGTATATAACAAAGTTACTACCTAACATTCTCTATTATTCTCGTGTATAGTAATTCGAGATTACTGGGTGATAAGTTAGGAGTGGAGCGTTCAGTCTCTGAGGAATGCCGGAAGCAACATACATGTTCCACATCTAAAATTCTTGTGATACTCACGTGAAATTGTCGGTATCCAATAGTTACTTATTGATGATATCTTGTCTTGGTGCATGTAGTCTTTTATATTTTGTTTATCTAATATAGATACATATAGACCGTATGTGAATATATGCGCCTTTAATTTCCCTCTTGTGTTTTGTTTCTATACTTTTGGCACCAACAACTTTACCTTTGGCGCTTTCTTTTGTTAAGTTAGTAGAGAAACGGACCGGTCTGTGCTTTCATAGGTGTGTCCATGGGCAAGACACTTGGCCCTAACCTGTTTGGACTGTATGTGACGGGGCTCCGTAGGTTCAGTTAAATAGCTACCACTTACTATTACAAGGAGACCCCGCTTCAAAATGACGTCGAATATTCATGGGACACAATCCTCAAACATAGATAACTCGTTCAATATCTTCTGAGGTTGACTTTTCTGAAGATGTTACACGTCATTTGATTGGCCAATGAAAATAATTCACAACAGTATAACTACTTTATATCGTATGCAAGGGCAAATAACGTCCTTGGCCCCTACTGAACAAAACATTCTACATCACGCCAGGAACAACAGCTTGACCCCGTAGGGTCAATGGGATTATTTTGACCGTCACTGTAGGGCGTCTCAAAGCCTAGGTTAAGTGACCCAAATTACTTTTTTGAAATCCGCATAAACGACATAAAGTTGTCGTGCTTTACTTGTCTAAGTCGATATTCACAGATTAGAATGAAGGTCGCCCTGTTGATTTTTGAGTGTCTCAAATATTTTTCCTTGTCTTCGCTTCACATCGTCAGTAAAACTCTGTTAGCGAGAGTGACTGCTATTTACCACCGCAAATTTTAAAACACAGCATCCTACCTGTGCACTGTAATATTTATACCGATCAGGCGAGATAAAAAAAAGTTGGCCAGTCTGGTTGTTCAGTATGTGGTGACCCACTACTGTTGTGACTACACTGTACTTAACGAGATATTTTCATGTTTTACAGTTCGTCGATATTTCAAACGATGATAACAAAACAGTCATTGCTTTCAAAACGTTTTTCAAACTCGGTATCGTCATAAGTGGAAATTCAAATCTAATACAATATATTAAGGATCTTGCATAAGTATCAAAGTATTTGAATTTCATGAATCGAGTCTTTGTCGGGTTGAAATGGAAAATTCGTTTCGTAAATCACATATTAATTGGAATCAAATCAAGATTATTTTTCTTGATTTGATTTGGTGATTTGATTCATGTAAATATTGTAGACAACGGGAATCGTACGTCAAACTTGACGTCATGTTCGTTTTAAAGTTTTCATTGTGACGTCATAATGCAATCTGTGAATGTGTGACATTTCATCATGAAAAGTGACGTCACAACAAGCTAATACTAGATGTAACCTGACAATAATGTGATAAATGATTTTATTGTTTAATTGAGTTCGTAAAGCTGAACTCTTCAATCTTGTTTGCATATGCATGAACTATGTACATTTCAGGAGGCAATAAATCCACACTGTTTAGTATGTATAAGGGGCGATTACTCCAGAAAAGTTGACGTATTTGTTACCCACACTGGTTTAACTGGTGGTTTGCTGTTTAAGATTTTTTCCTGTATACATTATTAACACATCTACACAATCAATGTTGGGATTTGTCTTAAAGTAAACATAAATCACTGCTACAAACTTCCATTGATTTGGTTTAAATGAGATTCTGTCTGGCTCCTGTTTCATAAATTATTCATGTTAAAATGCTTGGACAAATAGATCTTGCAAAAACAGAAGCACTAATTCATCATTTCATTATTCTTTTAAAAGCGATATGATTTTATAGTACGGTGCACCTTAACAAAAACGTGCAAAACCTGTTATTTCTAAGATGAAGAATCATAATTGATGCAACTGCTAATATCAGGATTTTGCTTCGGAAACATTTGTGACTCAATATTTCATTTCAGATCCAAATGGCCCATTGTACTCTTAACTGTTTCCTCAAAAAGAGTTTGAGAGAAGCATGGATGGTTTCCAGTTAGAAGGGAGGTGAACAGAGACTATTTGTTAAGGGATTTCCAATAGGTATCAAACACTCAGTTACATCACAATATAAATGTTCAAAGTCATAAGTAATGTACTTCTAAAATGCATTGTGTTTGAAATCGCTAAATAGAGTTCTAGATCCCCGCGATCACTTTTTTCTTATTTTTTTTTCTGTTCCTGTTCCTCTTATCTTCCATTTGATTCGTTTCTCTGTGATTTCACTTTTTTTCTTTACGTTGCTGATTTCCAGATCGCTATTTCCTACATTTTCCATTATGGTTTCCTGACTTTTATATCCCGACTTTCTTTTCCTTTCTGTTTCCCTGGATCTCCTTCCTAACTTTCTTTCCTTTCTGTTTCCCTGGATCTCCTTCCTAACTTTCTTTTCCTTCCTGTTTCCCGGGATCTGTTTCCTAACTTTCTTTCCTTTTTTGTTTCCCGGGATCTGTTTCCTAGCTTTCTTTTCCTTTCTATTTCCCGGAATCTGCTTCCTAACTGTCTTTTCCTTTCTATTTCCCGGGATCTGTTTCCTAGCTTTCTTTTCCTTTCTATTTCCCGGGATCTGTTTCCTAGCTTTCTTTTCCTTTCTATTTCCCGGGATCTGTTTCCTAGCTTTCTTTTCCTTTCTATTTCCCGGGATCTGTTTCCTAGCTTTCTTTTCCTTTCTGTTTCCCGGGATCTGTTTCCTAACTTTCTTTTCCTTTCTATTTCCCGGGATCTGTTTCCTAGCTTTCTTTGCCTTTCTGTTTCCCGGGATCTGTTTCCTAACTTTCTTTTCCTTTCTATTTCCCGGAATCTGCTTCCTAACTTTCTTTTCCTTTCTATTTCCCGGGATCTGTTTCCTAGTTTCCTAACTTTCTTTTCCTTTCTATTTCCCGGGATCTGTTTCCTAGCTTTCTTTTCCTTTCTATTTCCCGGGATCTGTTTCCTAACTTTCTTTTCCTTTCTATTTCCCGGAATCTGTTTCCTAACTTTCTTTTCCTTTCTATTTCCCGGAATCTGCTTCCTAACTTTCTTTTCCTTTCTATTTCCCGGGATCTGTTTCCTAACTTTCTTTTCCTTTCTATTTCCCGGAATCTGTTTCCTAACTTTCTTTTCCTTTCTATTTCCCGGGATCTGTTTCCTAGCTTTCTTTTCCTTTCTATTTCCCGGGATCTGTTTCCTAACTTTCTTTTCCTTTCTATTTCCCGGAATCTGTTTCCTAACTGTCTTTCTTTTCCTTTCTTTCTTTTCCTTTCCCGGGATCTGTTTCCTAACTTTCTTTTCCTTTCTCTTTCCCGGGATCTGTTTCCTAACTTTCTTTTCCTTTCTGTTTCCCGGGATCTGTTTCCTAACTTTCTTTTCCTTTCTGTTTTCCCGGGATCTGTTTCCTAACTTTCTTTTCCTTTCTGTTTTCCCGGGATCTGTTTCCTAGCTTTCTTTTCCTTTCTGTTTCCCGGGATCTGTTTCCTAACTTTCTTTTCCTTTCTGTTTCCCGGGATCTGTTTCCTAACTTTCTTTTCTTTTCTGTTTTCGGGGATCTGTTTCCTAGCTTTCTTTTCCTTTCTGTTCCCCTGGATCTGTTTCCTAACTTTCTTTTCCTTTCTGTTTCCCGGGATCTGTTTCCTAACTTTCTTTGCCTTTCTATTTCCCGGGATCTATTTCCTTACTTTCTTTTCCTTTCTATTTCCCGGGATCTGTTTCCTAACTTTCTTTTCCTTTCTGTTTCCCGGATCTGTTTCCTAACTTTCTTTTCCTTTCTATTTCCCGGATCTGTTTCCTAACTTTCTTTTCCTTTCTATTTCCCGGGATCTGTTTCCTAACTTTCTTTTCATTTCGGTTTCCCGGGATCTGTTTCCTAACTTACTTTTCCTTTCTGTTTTCCCGGGATCTGTTTCCTAACTTTCTTTTCCTTTCTGTTTCCCGGGATCTGTTTCCTAACTTTCTTTTCCTTTCTATTTCCCGGGATCTGTTTCCTAACTTTCTTTTCCTTTCTGTTTTCCCGGGATCTGTTTCCTAACTTTCTTTTCCTTTCTGTTTCCCGGGATCTGTTTCCTAACTTTCTTTTCCTTTCTTTCTGTTTCCTAACTTTCTTTCCTTTTTTGTTTCCCGGGATCTGTTTCCTAGCTTTCTTTTCCTTTCTATTTCCCGGAATCTGCTTCCTAACTTTCTTTTCCTTTCTATTTCCCGGAATCTGCTTCCTAACTGTCTTTTCCTTTCTATTTCCCGGGATCTGTTTCCTAGCTTTCTTTTCCTTTCTATTTCCCGGAATCTGCTTCCTAACTGTCTTTTCCTTTCTATTTCCCGGAATCTGTTTCCTAACTTTCTTTTCCTTTCTATTTCCCGGGATCTGTTTCCTAGCTTTCTTTTCCTTTCTATTTCCCGGAATCTGCTTCCTAACTGTCTTTTCCTTTCTATTTCCCGGGATCTGTTTCCTAGCTTTCTTTTCCTTTCTATTTCCCGGAATCTGTTTCCTAACTTTCTTTTCCTTTCTGTTTCCCCGGAATCTGCTTCCTAACTGTCTTTTCCTTTCTATTTCCCGGAATCTGCTTCCTAACTGTCTTTTCCTTTCTATTTCCCGGAATCTGTTTCCTAGCTTTCTTTTCCTTTCTATTTCCCGGAATCTGTTTCCTAACTGTCTTTTCCTTTCTATTTCCCGGAATCTGCTTCCTAACTGTCTTTTCCTTTCTGTTTACACGGGATCTGTTTCCTAACTTTGTTTTTCTTTTCCTTTCTGTTTTCCCGGGATCTGTTTCCTAACTTTCTTTTCCTTTCTGTTTCCCGGGATCTGTTTCCTAACTTTCTTTTCCTTTCTATTTCCCGGGATCTGTTTCCTAGCTTTCTTTGCCTTTCTGTTTCCCGGGATCTCCTTCCTAACTTTCTTTTCCTTTCTGCTTCCCGGGATCTGTTTCCTAACTTTGATTTCCTTTCTGTTTTCCCGGGATCTCCTTCCTAACTTTCTTTGCCTTTCTGCTTCCCGGGATCTGTTTCCTAACTTTGATTTCCTTTCTGTTTTCCCGGGATCTCCGTCCTAACTTTCTTTTCTTTTCTGTTTTCCCGGGATCTGTTTCCTAGTTTTCTTTTCCTTTCTGTTTCCCGGGATCTGTTTCCTAACTTTGATTTCCTTTCTGTTTCCCGGGATCTGTTTCCTAACTTTCTTTTCCTTTCTATTTCCCGGGATCTGTTTCCTAGCTTTCTTTGCCTTTCTGTTTCCCGGGATCTCCTTCCTAACTTTCTTTTCCTTTCTGCTTCCCGGGATCTGTTTCCTAACTTTGATTTCCTTTCTGTTTTCCCGGGATCTCCTTCCTAACTTTCTTTGCCTTTCTGCTTCCCGGGATCTGTTTCCTAACTTTGATTTCCTTTCTGTTTTCCCGGGATCTCCGTCCTAACTTTCTTTTCTTTTCTGTTTTCCCGGGATCTGTTTCCTAGTTTTCTTTTCCTTTCTGTTTCCCGGGATCTGTTTCCTAACTTTGATTTCCTTTCTGTTTCCCGGGATCTGTTTCCTAACTTTATTTTTCTTTTCCTTTCTGTTTCCCGGGATCTGTTTCCTAATTTTCTTTGCCTTTCTATTTCCCGGGATCTGTTTCTTTACTTTCTTTTCCTTTATATTTTCCGGAATCTGCTTCCTAACTGTCTTTGCCTTTCTGTTTCCCGGGATGTCTTTACTAACTTTCTTTCCTTTTCTGTTTCCGGGGATCTGTTTCCTAGCTTTCTTTTCCTTTCTGTTTCCCGGTATGTCTTTACTAACTTTCTTTTCCTTTCTGTTTCCCCGGAATCTGCTTCCTAACTGTCTTTTCCTTTCTATTTCCCGGGATCTGTTTCCTAGCTTTCTTTGCCTTTCTGTTTCCCGGGATCTGTTTCCTAGCTTTCTTTTCCTTTCTGCTTCCCGGGATCTGTTTCCTAACTTTCTTTTCCTTTCTGTTTTCCCGGGATCTGTTTCCTAGTTTTCTTTTCCTTTCTGTTTCCCGGGATCTGTTTCCTAACTTTGATTTCCTTTCTGTTTACACGGGATCTGTTTCCTAACTTTATTTTTCTTTTCCTTTCTATTTCCCGGAATCTGTTTCCTAGTTTTCTTTTCCTTTCTGTTTCCCGGGATCTGTTTCCTAACTTTGATTTCCTTTCTGTTTTCCCGGGATCTCCTTCCTAACTTTCTTTTCCTTTCTGTTTCCCGGGATCTGTTTCCTAACTTTCTTTTCCTTTCTGTTTTCCCGGGATCTGTTTCCTAGCTTTCTTTGCCTTTCTGTTTCCCGGGATCTCCTTCCTAACTTTCTTTGCCTTTCTGCTTCCCGGGATCTGTTTCCTAACTTTCTTTTCCTTTCTGCTTCCCGGGATCTGTTTCCTAACTTTGATTTCCTTTCTGTTTTCCCGGGATCTCCTTCCTAACTTTCTTTGCCTTTCTGCTTCCCGGGATCTGTTTCCTAACTTTGATTTCCTTTCTGTTTTCCCGGGATCTCCGTCCTAACTTTCTTTTCTTTTCTGTTTTCCCGGGATCTGTTTCCTAGTTTTCTTTTCCTTTCTGTTTCCCGGGATCTGTTTCCTAACTTTGATTTCCTTTCTGTTTACACGGGATCTGTTTCCTAACTTTATTTTTATTTTCCTTTCTATTTCCCGGGATCTGTTTCCTAACTTTATTTTCCTTTCTGCTTCCCGGGATCTGTTTCCTAACTTTGATTTCCTTTCTGTTTTCCCGGGATCTCCTTCCTAACTTTCTTTTCTTTTCTGTTTTCCCGGGATCTGTTTCCTAGTTTTCTTTTCCTTTCTGTTTCCCGGGATCTGTTTCCTAACTTTGATTTCCTTTCTGTTTACACGGGATCTGTTTCCTAACTTTATTTTTCTTTTCCTTTCTGTTTCCCGGTATCTGTTTCCTAGTTTTCTTTTCCTTTCTGTTTCCCGGGATCTATTTCCTAACTTTATTTTTCTTTTTATGTCCCGAAATATTTTTTCTAACTTTCTTTTCCTTTCTGCTTCCCGGGATCTGTTTCCTAACTTTGATTTCTTTTCTGTTTTCCCGGGATCTGTTTCCTAGTTTTCTTTTCCTTTCTGCTTCCCGGGATGTCTTTACTAACTTTCATTTCCTTTCTGTTTCCCGGGATCTCTTTCCTTACTTTCTTTTACTTTCTGTTTCTTTAGATCTACTTCCTGACTTCTCTTTCATTCTGGCTTCCTAACATTTTTTGATAGCCCTCGGACTATCAAGGAAAATGCTCCGCAGACATCCTGGATAATGTCTATAGTGAGACCAAATATAAAGATTTCTAAAAATTCAGTCTGTTACTGTATCTTTTTCACTAAGTATACAAACCAATAACCGTTCCCTTTTTATTTTTCTTTTAAGTAAAAGCTTTTAGTGTGCACAAAATATGGCTTTGCGTTAATGGTTAAAAATGACGGATACATGATTTGCACCAGTATCCTGTCTCTATGCAAACCATACTATGATCTGTCTCTATTTTGCGCTTGACACCGGTGGGTAGAACCGTAAAAAAGGACGGAAAGTGGCAAGCGGGAACTATCAATTTAAGCAATGCGCCTTTTGAGCAACCTGGGTGATGTTGATTTTCTGTGATTGGTAGGCATGCTGAAAGCTTCATCAATGTCAGAGAAAAAGCAGTATAAAAACTGCAACGTCAATAAAACACGCAAAGTACAAAAGAGATTATTACCCATAAAAGGACATTTACATCTAGACAGCTTTTAAAAAAACCCTCTGTTTCGTGTCTTATTTATCTATTCATAATTTTTACTTTCGTAGTTAATGTGTCAAACACCGAGGAGGGTTGCTTTCAGACCATTATTTTCAATAAAAACAACATGATAAATCACCCCACTTTTAACGAACAAAGACGTTATAACAATCCCACTGTCGGCGCTTTTCGGGCGATCTACAAACACTTTAGAAATATTTTGTTTGACATTCAAATATCCATAAACTATACAGTTAATTACCAAAGACATTGTTGTTACAACTGCCTTTTTAAACTTTAAACGGAAATGTTTCTTTTAATGAGGATATTGAAAGCATGTACCATTCTTGTAATACATGCATGTTGTTTATAAATCATTATCCGTGTCAATTCGGTTCTTCTAAATGGGAGCTACACATTATAAACCGCATTTTTGCCAGGCGCGTGGGGATAAATGCGAAATTATCACATACATATACTATTGACATTTTAGAACGCTTCTAAACGCTCCTTCTGCCCAAGTTTTCTCTTGTGGTAGAAGACATCAAAGAATTGACATGAGTGCTCAGCATGTTCTTTAAATCACTGACAATTCAAATAAAATCTTCTTTGTATTTAAAAACTGGAGATTGAAGTCATTGATAATACATACAACGGGAGTAAGAAACTTCAGATAAAAAACATGGAATCAGAAAAAATACGAACCGTCCCGTGCTCTCGGATATGTAACTCTTATTTGTCGTTAAAGGTTACAAAATTTCATTTACTCTGCAAACGTTTATTAGATTAACGTTAACACGCTTGTATTTATTTTTTGGACATTTTCTGGTTAACCAGCAACTTTTAAAACGTACATAATGGTAATGTACAGACATAAACAAACAAATGTAGGACCAAAGCTTTGTAAGTATTGTTTTGGGCGTTCTTCGTTCAGTGGAGCTAAGATCATATCTGTGTATATATGTATATACTGGAATATTGTATATGCGGCAGATGGAAAAAATATACCGTGCTATAGGGAATAATTACCCTCGCAGATACCGGAACTACCTATATGTATAATTATTGGATAACTTAGTTAACGATTAAATTTGACTTAAAAATCTCTATTTAATACGTATCAAATGGTGCGCCTCCAAACACTAGAGAGTTTCGTGTGATATGAGGACACGGTTTACTGTTTAATGAGGATATTACTGTACTGGTGGTGTATCCGTGTGATATGAGGATATTACTGTACTGGTGGTGTATCCGTGTGATATGAGGGTATTACTGTACTAGTGGTGTATCCGTGTGATATGAGGACATTACTGTACTAGTGGTGTATCAATGTGATATGAGGATATTACTGTACTAGTGGTGTATCCGTGTGATATGAGGATATTACTGTACTAATGGCGTATCCGTGTGATATGAGGACATTACTGTACTGGTGGTGTATCCGTGTGATATGAGGACATTACTGTACTAATGGTGTATCCGTGTGATATGAGGATATTACTGTACTGGTGGTGTATCCGTGTGATATGAGGACATTACTGTACTGGTGGTGTATCCGTGTGATATGAGGATATTACTGTACTCGTGGTGTATCCGTGTGATATGAGGATATTACTGTACTAGTGGTGTATCCGTGTGATATGAGGATATTACTGTACTAGTGGTGTATCCGTGTGATATGAGGATATTACTGTACTCGTGGTGTATCCGTGTGATATGAGGATATTACTGTACTAGTGGTGTATCCGTGTGATATGAGGATATTACTGTACTAGTGGTGTATCCATGTGATATGAGGATATTACTGTACTCGTGGTGTATCCGTGTGATATGAGGATATTACTGTACTAGTGGTGTATCCGTGTGATATGAGGACATTACTGTACTAGTGGTGTATCCGTGTGATATGAGGATATTACTGTACTGGTGGTGTATTTGGAAATAAAATGACAAGGTTTACTGGACTAGCTTTAAGATTGTCGGTTTGATTTATTTCTTTGGTATCAGAAATGTAAAACATACAGACGATTTTTAAGAAATATAGCAGTAGGTATTCCTTTTTTACAACATTACCGCTATACTGTTTTATGTATAGATGTTACCGTCGACCCTGTTTCTTTGTTTCATTTATTTTCCAAATGATAGTGTCTGAACTTCTTTAAACAGTTTAGTCAATTTTATCACAATAAGATGCAGATGTAACAATAATACTCACAAGATCAATTTACGTTTAAGTTTCATAATACCAATAGCATTCTCTATAAGATACGGGTTTCTGTATTGTACATAAGCGAAATAAAGGGTGTTTTTTTGAGGGGTTGGGGGTTCACTTTTGCGAGCGTTTCACGAGGTAAAATGAAGAATATTGTAACGAATTTTATGAAATGGAAACGATTTTCAGATACTTGTTTATCATAAGATGAATTATTTTGTCAAATATCGCAAAAAACTGACATTTTCCTTCTGACATGTGAGACGTTAACTTTGATTTCCATGGTGACGTGACAATGTAATCCGCGAATTTGTTACGTGATATTTCTATATTATAGGCACAATAGGTCCACTAAATGAAACGACAACGTGACAAATGTAAATCTTGAGGCTCGAAGTCAAATAAACTTCCTTGTCTTAAAATACGGAGTTCTCCCTTGAAAACAAAAGTTAAGTCAATCCTGAGATAACTGGGCGCACAAGCAGAAAAGTTACGTCAGAAAATTGCTGGTTCATTTGAAAATTATTTCCTACTCCATACGAGTTTTAATATTGAAAGGAATGAACAGCGCACGTGAATGATACGGTTGGGAAATCGATTTCAAACGTACCAGATCAATCCATTTCCCGTTCGAGATGAAAGATGTCTTTTTAATGACAGAAAAAGTTTTGACTCTACGAAACAATGTCTTTATAATTTCCGATTAATGTAGAAGCGAGACACGTACATATCACCAGCATGCGTCTTTACTGCCTGCTAACGATACAGACACCAACATTAGTTTTACCCACAGGCACTCGAGGCCAGGATATTATTTTTTAAACATTGATTTTTGTTTTAGCACTCATGACTGACGTTATCTAAACGAAATATCAGCAGAATTCAAGTTTATGTGCCGGTTGACAAATCCGAGGTCCACGGTCATTAAAAATACACAAGGCAAGCAACTCCAGATTTTAAAAAATCGACCCCTCGCTTGGAAACTGGCTCAAAAAAAGTAGTTATGATAAGTTCCTTGTAAAACAATATGTATCCTTAGGTAGTGTGTATATTTACCTTTTATTTGGTGCATAACACTACAGGCAACGAGAAATTCACAATACGTACATGAGATTAACATCTCAATAACCGGAGATTTTATATTATAAAATATATTAACTTAGATATTGGAAATTAAATGATTTTTCCATAGTGATTTTTGTCAAGTTATTGAGAATATTTGAAAAGAGGCGCAATTTATGAAAAATATCGTGGGGGAAATATATTAACTTAGAAATTGGAAATTAAATGATTTTTTCCATAGTGATTTTTGTCAAGTTATTGAGAATATTTGAAAAGAGGCGCAATTTATGAAAAATATCGTTCCTTAGATAAAGCCCTACACCGTTTGCAGCACAAAAATACATTGACCTTTATTCAAGGTCACTTTGGTCCAATATGTTGATTTTTTAAACGACTTATTCCGATTAATCAAAAGTCCAGGGATCATGATGTTTGTTAAAATGTTTCTTGGGTGAAGGACAACAAAGTTTGAGAAAAGATATTACTTTGACATTATATTCAAGGTCATGGATAAACCCTTAAATAACATCTTCTGATAACCAAAAAGGCCTTGGGTCATGATATTTGGTCAGGAAGTCCATTGTATGGATGTTTGCCAAAACATACAGTACCTGTAGCAATACGAGCCCTTTGGGCCTCTTGGTTAATAAGTAATATGTATTTCTTTTCAAATATTCTCAATAACTTGACAAAAATCAATATGGAAAAAATCATTTAATTTCCAATTTCCCCCACGATATTTTTCATAAATCGCGCCCTTTTTTCATTATCTGCATGATTTTTTTCTTATTTTTTTTTTTTTTTTGAAAAAAAAATTCTCATTACCGCCAGCTTGATTGAAAGTTGATGCATTCTGTATAATCCCTTACCATGATATTGTATCCGAGTTGGCAAATGTGGACTTTCTTTGCCCAGCCATTATTTTTCCATCCCCGCAAATGTATTTGTAGAAATAAAAATATCTATTTTGAAGTTACGCCCGTAATGACATCGGAACCTTTCTTACCTGTTCACTGGTATAGTGCTATCCGGAACTCCTCTCCCAAAAAGTCGGAGTGACCGCCCTTGAAATGGCATGTTACTTCCGTCAAAGATAATTACATGGACGATAAAATCTCCGGTTATTGAGATGTTAATCTCATGTACGTATTGTGAATTTCTCGTTGCACCAAATAAAAGGTAAATATACACACTACCTAAGGATACATATTGTTTTACAAAGAACTTATCATAACTACTTTTTTTGAGCCAGTTTCCAAGCGAGGGGTCGATTTTTTAAAATCTGGAGTTGCTTGCCTTGTGTATTTTTAATGACCGTGGACCTCGGATTTGTCAACCGGCACATAAACTTGAATTCTGCTGATATTTCGTTTAGATAACGTCAGTCATGAGTGCTAAAACAAAAATCAATGTTTAAAAAATAATATCCTGGCCTCGAGTGCCTGTGGTTTTACCGAGAATATTACGTCTCGCATTCTTAAATCTTACACGTAGGCTCAGTGATATATGTACATAGTCATTTTATTCCAAGGCTTTTCATCTGATTTCCCTTATTCTGATTTCTCTCTATCATTGAGACCTATCTTTTTATGGTCATACATTTATAGTGTTATTTCTTCTCCTCTTTTGGAGTTCTATTCTAGTTATACACCGTAACTCTAACGCGTAACTGATTTTGCAAATATATGTTCTACCACCAATATTATTCCATCTTCTCGGTTGAAGACAAACCTGTTCTCTCCGTCAGTACAGTTGAACCTAATTTTATGATTGCCGGTGTTAGCATCCTGTGTCAATATCGGAAATGAGTAGGAT
Source organism: Ylistrum balloti (assembly GCF_031769215.1). Taxonomy (NCBI): domain Eukaryota; kingdom Metazoa; phylum Mollusca; class Bivalvia; order Pectinida; family Pectinidae; genus Ylistrum; species Ylistrum balloti. The sequence continues at coordinate 1,961,814 of NW_026781970.1, forward strand.
GTCGTTAATTTCTAGATAATTAATTATATTTTCCGGTTTCCAGATTACCGAAAAGCAGGAACGCATTCCAAATATTACAAATTAAAAGCTAACACAAAATCTAGTATTGCTGTTTTAAATATTTAATTCAGCTTGTTTGTTGAACGTAGGAAGTGATGTTTGCTAAAAACTTCAGGAATAAAGAGGGCGAGCGTAATCAAACTTAATCAAATGGACCAGAATCATGTTGACTTTGGTGAAGTGAGGTCAGAAGAGTCTATCGGATTGCACTTTCTTCAACTGAGCCGGAGAAAGTGTTGATTACAAAACGATCTGTAAATCTTATTCGATCCATTTCGTAGTATCCGTCTTCTATGTTGTCCTTCGCTTCTCTGATATCTTATTTTACCGTTTTACAAATGCACCTGCCTATCCCTGCGTGAATGTGGAAATTCAGAAGGTTTCTTTTATGTTTGCAGGTAACCCCTTCCCTTCGTGCTAGTGGACATTTCCTTGTCATTTTGAGAGGAATCCCAATAGCGCTTGTGGCCTCCTCTTTTCGTGTTAGTGGATATCTCCTCGCTATTTTGAGAGAGATCTCCATGGCGCTTGTAACCTCCCCCTTTAGTGTTATTGGGTACCCCTCGTCGTTTTGGTGTACGTCGGTATCTCCATGGCGCTTGTAACCTCCCCCTTTAGTGTTATTGGGTACCCCTCGTCGTTTTGGTATAGGGCGGTATCTCCATGGAGCTTGTAACCTCCCCCTTTAGTGTTATTGGGTACCCCTCGTCGTTTTGGTATAGGGCGGTGTCTTCATGGCGCTTGTAACCTCCTCCTTTCGTGTTCCCATTCGACTGTATGTGATATCGTTTTACAGGATTTCAATCTTAATTAGTTATAGGTTCGACAAAAGATATTGTTTAAAATATCATATAATTGTAATGTCATCTTCTATTCTTACTTACATACTTTGAGTTGTCAGATATGATGACCTTTGATCCTTTAACTTGACCAATGACTACCTTTATACATTCTATATCAAATTACAGAGCTGGATATTACAACATGGGGTAGGTATATACCCAATCCGTAGGATGGTTCTCAAGACATGATATCGGATCCATGACAAAGGAGGGATACCAACTCCGGTGTTGATATATGTTTTGTATTGACACAGTTGATACTTTTTCCAAGTACATGTAATAGGACGGCTGCCATACACCATGGGATGATACAGAAATGATTGAAACGTGCCGGATTGACTGTTCCAAAAACAGGAGTTAGTCAAAAACGCTCCATTCACCACAAGCTAACATAAAAAAGGAAAGATTTATTTTCTTTGTTACAACTGATACACTGGAACAGCCTTTAGGAGGAGGTGGTGTCAACACCATTCATAATTCTACCGAAATAGAGACACGATCAACACTAGAGTATTTAGAATTTAGTTTATAACAGCCTCGCCCCATTTGTGTGTCAAACATCGGTGATTGAAATGAAGGGAGATAACTCTAGGTGATTAGAATGACTTTTGTAATGTCGGTTTTATTTATTTGCATATGCATATAGCGCATTTAAAGACAACTATTTGGAATCTATTTGAGAGGATCATACAGACCCTGTATTAAAATTATATTAAGATATAACCATACCGTTTAACATAGGGATAACGAAGGGCGCCAGATACATTGTAAATATTAACTCAGTGTCACGTGATCAGTGATCAGCGTAACAAGAGTCGAGTGAGAAACATTACATTTCCCTTTCCCAAAACATTCAACATCTGCCCTGGTCTGAATACTGCTATCATTTCGTTAGTTCCAAAATGTCGGCTTGTCAATTTAAACATAAGATTACGGTTTTGAAATTCGAGTTGATAACTTTTTAGCGTGGCTACATTTATTTCTTTACTTTTTTTTTTATTTCCGGCGATTTTCCAAATCAATCATCCCTGAAGTTTCCGAGACCCGCGGTCTCTGAAGTTCTGGAGCCTGGGTTTGACCAGGTCATCTGAGTCTCGTAGTCAGCTTGTTGATGGGCTATTTGATGCCTAACGACAATCTCTCGTGGCAGCAGGATATACATCTAAGACAGATCCCCACAATCGGTCCCTGGAGGTAGGATAGAGCAGCTCGCGGGGGAAATGGATGCATTCGTAACATCTTGTCCATAATTACGACTAGCTCGTGTCCGGAACCCTACTATAGAAAGAGTTAAGTGTATCGGGTTTGGATGTAAAACATGCTGTATGGTGTTACATCCGCGAGCGTAACTGCTATCTAATGTGTCTCGTTAAATCCTTCAAATCGTTTGATTACCTGGAGTTCCGTGTTTCTGTCTGAGTGGAATAAATAACGGACTGGTCGCTTTGTCCATGACGAACACTTAGGTATTTTATAGTACGATGCTTCTCCCACACAATATCTCTTTCAGTTCTTCACTATTTCGTGTACATCTCTTTCCCACATGTTATAATATGGTACGAAAACTTAGCTGTCAATTTCAATATTTTATTTTAGTCTATGTTCGAAGATTTCCTTTGTTTTATTGTTGTACGATTTATACTTTACTTATTAAATGTAGTATAGTTTTGTTTCGCAAACAATTAAAGACATGAAAACAATTTGATCATTTAAGAATGTCTGAAAGAACAGCCACAAGAAAAGGGACACATACATACCTATATGATGTAAGTTTAGTTGTATATACTTTGGAACAAACATCATACCTTCTGACACGTTTGTTCCAACACCATACATTGTCCGAACACCATACTTTTGCTATGTCGAATTCTGATACGTATTTACGAACATCAAACCTTTGTTATTTCGAATTTTAGTTGATGTTATTGTTCATTTATTCATTTACTTACTTATTTCGCTGGAGCGCTGGTGTTTTATGACCAATATCTCACAGACAGAAATAATTTCCTGTTTAAAATGAGAACTGTCCTGAGATCTGATGACTTGACGATATGTGTGACACTAAATCGATCAATATGATTTGAATAGACTATTTTTTAAAAATCCATGGCAAGTTGCTCCAGTGATAGTTATAGAACTTGTTAAGCGTATTATCCATCAGCATTTCAAGACGATATTTAGTCTGATTGATAAAGTCTACCCAGCTATGGGAATTTGTACAAAGATGCTGGGAAGTGAGCATTTGAAATGGCGCTCTCATAACCATGCAGTGGTCAGTAGTAGTCACTTTATACCAAGACTGCAGGATGTCCATTACATAAATATATATCTTCATGAAACAAGAATCGCTGTTCTTTTTAAAAAAAAAAAACATAATTGGAAAGAAAAGTTTTGAAATTTTAGATTAATTAATGTCAACCATCACTTTAACTGGTAAATATTAAGATAAACAATACTTCCGACACTACTAATCTGTTATGATTTTATGTAAGTAATATGGGCTCGTGTATTATATATGTATGATCTTAATATGATTTTTCTTGTTGACTGACGGTACCAGTTTGTTGGAGTTATTGCCCTTCCCTCTAGCGAATGTATTTACTTCTGAAATCAGATCCATTCTGTCCCAACGACACTTGCAATTTGAAGAAACCCAAATGGTACTTACGTGAGTCAATTTGCCATTTGTATGACTTTTCTGAATCTCTCGTGTGCACGATTTGTGTTTTAGACGACTATCTCCGCAGCCCTTTACAAGTTGCACAACCTTCTGTTATTCCCTGCTGATTAGCTCAATTTTCAAATAATTGTTTTAAGTTTTTTATGTGAAATTTATGTGCAGAAAATAGTCGTCTGTTCGGTCTTTCATGGTTCCGCCGTAGACGTTAAGAATCTAAGACAAAACGATCTATGTGTGCCCTATTACGTCACAGAATGAACAAGAACACACAAGTGAACAGCAATTTCAGAACAGATTTAAAATCAGATTCAGCTGAGCCAAATAATAAATCAAACTACATTTACGGATGTTTTTATCCTAAATTTGAAACCCAGGAGTCCACTAAAAATTCAAAAAAATAAATTGATGAAAAGGAATATGTCAAAAACAAGATTGATGGCAGAATGGGGGTTGGGGAAGGGGGGGGGGAGTTGGGGGGGGGGGTGGGTGGGTTAGGAGGTTCTTATATGATCGCGATTTAGATGTGTGAACGCTCTAAGTTTGAAATCCATTCAGTTTTATACACAAACACCATCACCTACGACAGCACTAATGACTTTTGGTGAATGAATATTCTGATTTTGAATCCGGCTAGGATACATTGGTAAGACGGAAGTACACACGGAAGTTTTGAAAACGAATGCATCCTTCACGTCATAAGATTTTAATTACCTGCCATATTAATATTTCTGTCCGTTAGGAGGTGCTTATGTGTCATGTATAACAGTCAGCCAACCAGTCTGTGATGTAAATAACAAATTGGACGGTTCCAAAGCCGTTTCGTCATTGTAATTGTCACAATAATCCGGCTCACTAGAATAGCATACTGCTGTCAGAGTATGATGTCACGGACAACTTCATACAACAGCCCTGGACATCATTGATTATCACGTGATCTTACGTGTCACTGCTGTTAAGATACTTTTTGTGCTTCTTTTTCATGGTTGTGTTTCCATACCTCATCAAAACAGAATAATGCGACTATTTTAAGTTAACCATGCTCTTGGCCACTGACCACTCAGGGTCAACAACGTGATGACCACTGCAGCACTAGTGATAAAAAAACTGGACGGGATATTTTGGTTCTTTCACTTAAGTCCCACCTCTTTATTGGCAAATGAACTGGTATTATTTTACAGGATGAGCCTTGAAAGCTCCATCAATGAAAACGGAATTCTAGTTCCCTTCTTCAACACAGAATTATTCTGGAACCGAACGGACAGTTGAAATAATACATGTACATATCCTCAACAACCGAGGGCGTTATCTTTCTATCAAATTGGAAGCGACAGAAAGTATCGTTTAAGGGCGAGAATTATTTACGTAAGTGTTACGAACAATCGAATTCAAGCTCCCTAGAGACCATTTCCAGTCATATCCTGGTGATGTGAACGCTTGTCTCTGTAGGGATGTTAATGTTTTTTATGTCTAGGTTAGACTGAGGGTGTTTTAAGTCGTCTATTCGAAGATGACCGTCACTACAAACCAATTAACGCCAACCGAGGGTCATCAGGTACATAAAATCAGATGCCGTCAAGAAATTGGAAATGAACGATTTCTATGAATAAAATTATTTCCAATTTCATGAACCATTTAATCTCGTCTGAAGGGCAACGACAGTACTACAAGTGTACTTCGAGATAGATTACCGTAACATATAGACACACTGATTGCCTGCTTTAACCCCAGGGTAGTTGTAATTACATATAAGGATGCTAACGTGTCTCATGTTTGTATAATTACAAATGTATATACATGCATTTTAATTAACGCTTTGTGTATTCTTCGAACGCCTGGTTTCCTATCAAATTATAGCTTTTCAGACTTCCGATTTTATTTTGCTTAAATGAAAGAATGTACTTTTGACGAGACTTATAGTGAACTTGTTTTTACGAATTTTTAGGACTTGTAGCGGTCAGATTACATAGTGAAAATGTGAAATTAGTGAAATTAATAATGTCAGACACTTGTCAAAATAACCCAAAATAAAACAATGATGTTGCGGTTGATGATCATGATTATATTAACTTTAATTAATTATCATATGAAATGGAAACTCAACCAACTGCTTCATATCGTTACGTTACGTGAACCTCAATGTGAAACCTCTATTCAACTAGACTGAGTACGTAAAATACTGACGATAGATTTTTTCTGGATAAACCAACAAACGTAAAAAGTTAACGAGCGTAACAACGAAAATCCATAAAAATATGAGCCACAAATGGTTCATTTATCGACTTTAATGATGAAATAGTCTGCATAGTGGCAATATCGAATTTCAAGCATTGCTTTTTCAGCATTTAAACAATAACTCGTAGTATTATAACCGAACAGTGTTTACAAGGTAATGGTGCTTAGTGAGATACAGAGAAAAAACAATGTCATGTGACTTTTCTATGATGCGCATGAGTATGGATCGAATTGAGGTTACATGTACCAGGGTCTAGCTGCTCATTCAATAACGAGATGGTCGTGTGTGGTGTAGTGAATAGTTGTATTTGGCCAGGACTGTCGGATTCCTCTCTTCTTCTACCGGACATGTAATAATATGGGGTAGAACAAGCAAAAACATGAAAATTCTCCAGGTTTTCCAGTTTTGTCTCACGTTAAATTAAATCTAGGTCAATAATAGGCATACCACTTTCTTACATGAATCAAAGCAATGTATTGACTCGACGTCATGATGAGATCGCTGCCATACTGTTAGGAGGTTTCTTGTAAATGTGTTAAGAAAAACCTTCATCTATCTCCATTTTCGTTCCATCACTGTCACTGACGGTGATTTGCGTTTCCTGTCCTGGTTCCTATTAAGGCATATCTTTTCAGTCCAATTCAACAAGAAGTAAGTCACGTGGTATACTAATCATTTATCACATTAACTCGTTTTACGAAAAATAATCGATTACGGTTTTTGGAAAAATGTTTTAGCTTTTTGAAATCAAAAGTCCTAAGTGGTTCTTTACAAGTGCATCATAAAGGGCTGTAAAATTGTTGTGTTTAAACATAGATTAATAGCTGAAAATTCATAACAGCCACTATGGCTAGTACATCTAATGGAAAAATGTCGTTCGTTTTCTACCGTCCCTTTTTCCTGTCTGAATTTTACACAAATACTTTCTGAGACTTTCTCTCGCTAACTTTCTCACTTTTGGTGACTAATGACATTTGGAACAAAGAAAACCTTTTTACCGGATCATGCGTACTTTTTCATAAATTTTACGAAAGTGTTTTTGCGACCGGAATATTTCAAAAACACATTATATTATTATACGAAAACGTTGTGAATACTTCTTATGTATACTAAGTCTTCAATTTCGTTTCAAGCCTAAATGTATACTTTAGATTTAATGCATGTAGATTGTAGACGAGGGATTGACATAACATGTATATATGTGAATTGCTCTCCGTCTCAAAAGTGTGATTGTTTGCAGTAACGATGAGAAAGAGAAATGCTTACTTAAGGTTTACTATGAAATGGTGTTTCTTGTTATTATTTAGCTTGTACACAGAGATAAACACAGAAGAAAGCAGTTTGTTATCTACGTTGTTTTGACATTATCGGTAATCTAATTTAATCAGTGATATACTTTTAGTTGTTATTAAGGTAGCATTCCGCTGCTCAATATTGCTCCTTCTATGTAAAAGAGTTCTAATCATTTATCTCTGACAATAACAATAGTAGATAGTCAAGCCGATAGGAGCAATTAATTCAAAGGCAATGTTGTTTAAGTATCGTTGTTCTGAAATTTGATAGATGGCTTTCATCACATTTATCTCCCTTGTTAGATATATATTCACAAATAGACAGTAGTAACAGTGTTTTTGGTAAAAAAAAAAAAAAAAACAAATACCAGGCCCGTCACATGTTGTTTTCTTTTCATAAAAATATCAACAATGGTATATCGATACATTGTATCTGGGATACCTAATCACCCTTCTCAGTGAGTAGGCCGCGTATTTTTGTAGATATTTTTTGTCAATTGAAGGAAAATAAAACCAGTTAATCATGACGTGAACGTTCCTATAGCTGTACAGCCTAATCTAATTATTGTGTATGTAGACATCTTGAATGTAGATATACAGGAGAAAAAAATTCCCCAGATTTAGTAATATTTATAGGACTTCGTCTGTATCAACTGGACTCGTGACGTCTGTCATTTTAACTTACTCTAAGTTTCCGGATATACGAACTTAAATTGTGTATACTGTTACTCTGGCTCCAAGACAATCAATATTCGTCTGTTTATGTATAACGATGAGGTTTCATATACTTTCAACGATTTTCCATTTACGGAAAAAAAGCCGATCAAGACATTATGAATGATATTGTAAACCAGATTTGTTATTTGTTAACTACATCGTTTATTTTATTTTCTCATTGTTGAGATTAAGTGGACGTCATTTCAGGGCGCATTTCCCTAAGTACAACTCTCAAAGAAACCATCATCTTCCAAAACAATGTTTTGCTGTCTATTTTTTTTCATTTATCATTATTTGCCGTTTTAGAGATAATTAGGGATATACGAATCCCTATTTAAACAGTTGTCCTTTACATTATATGAGCCATCAGAAATTAATATCGGCTTTAAGCTATGTAAAATATGTATGTGTAATATTGTTACATATTGAATACAATATTTAAAGATATTCATTGTAAGCCTAGAGACGTGTACACAATATACTCAACTCTACACCAAAAGTGCTGACATCAGCATGAATTGTGATACTTCACGTTGTTAGAAACTGATTATATAAAAAAAATCTACGTACCCTAAATTTTTGTTCAATGAAAATGATTGATTGAATTTTCCTGACAGGAACGATAACTCTTCAGGGTAATCGTACTTTTCATAGGAACCTTTTTATTAACTTCAACCGGATGCAAATTATCTTTGTACTCATAACGTTGTTGATGAATTGGTCTACATAGAAAGAGGTGATGGATTCTATCCATTTCCTTCTACTCGGAGATCCCAGCTAGTCATTTCGGCGGCGCCATGCAGTTTGATTTCAAGAAGACAATTTTAAAATGGTATCGATCCATAGTCACATGGCCTAAGGTTTACTCGTATGATGGATGTGTATTATTGTCGTAAAATCTCTCAGTAGTTATAATCCTGTATTATATTGTTCACTAGGCGATAGCAGTACATCTATCTCGTTTAATTTATTGCGATACCGGAAACTCGTTTGGGTGAATAGCCTTCAGAAATATATGGATTGACGAATCATTTGGTACTTTTACGGTTTATTAATTATCGTAAAAGCTGTAATTGTTAATTTTTTGTCGTTATTACTGTGTGCGAGTATGGACATTTTGATTTGAGAGTGTAATGAAACCTTGTTAATCATACACTTATGTTTGATATTATGAAACCATGTTAGTCAGTACACTTTGGTATAAGAGTGTTATGAAACTTTGCTAGTCAGTACACTTTTGTTTAATATTATGTAACCTTGCTAGTCAATACACTTTGGTTTGAGAGTGTAATGAAACCTTGTTAGTCATACACTTATGTTTAATATTATGAAACCATGTTAGTCAGTACACTTTGGTATAAGAGTGTTATGAAACTTTGCTAGTCAGTACACTTTTGTTTAATATTATGAAACCTTGCTAGTCAATATACTTTGGTTTGAGAATGTTATGAAACCTTATTAATCAGTACACTTAGGTTTGAGAGTGTAATTAAACCTTGCTAGTCAGTACACTTTTGTTTGAGAGTGTAATGAATCCTTGCTAGTAAGTATATTTTGGTTTGAGAGTGTAATGAATCCTTGCTAGTTAGTATACTTATGTTTGATATTATGAAACATTGTTAGTCAGTACATTTTGGTATGAGAGTGTTATGAAACTTTGCTAGTCAGTACACTTTTGTTTGAGAGTATAATGAAACCTTGCTAGTCAATACACTTTGGTTCGAGAGTGTTATGAAACCTTGCTAGTCAGTACACTTTGGTTTGAGAGTGTTATGAAACCTTGCTAGTCAGTACACTTTGGTTTGAGAGTGTAATTAAACCTTGCTAGTCAGTACACTTTTATTTGAGAGTGTAATGAAGCCTTGCTAGTAAGTATACTTTGGTTTGAGAGTGTAATGAATCCTTGCTAGTAAGTATACTTATGTTTGATATTATGAAACCTTGTTAGTCAGTACACTTAGGTTTGAGAGTATAATTAAACCTTGCTAGTGAGTACACTTTGGTTTGAGAGTGTAATGAATCCTTGCTAGTAAGTATACTTTGGTTTGAGAGTGTAATGAAACCTTGTTAGTCAGTACGCTTTGGTTTGAGAGTGTTATGAAACCTTGCTAGTCAGTACACTTTGGTTTGAGAGTGTAATGAAACCTTGCTAGTCAGGTCATTGGTTTATGTTATCAGTGAAATCTTGTTTATAAACAGTTCATTGTTCACAAAATGAGAAATAAGGTTGGATTTATAATTGGGTTGAAGTTATCCAATTTGTCAGTGTTAAATTTCAGTGTCCTGGTAAATATTCTCAGACGAAAAAAAATCGACGTAAAGCTACAAATATATAAAAATCAGAACCGAAAATCAATGATTGATAAATACATTAAATCAATACTTGATAAAGCGAGCACGAGCAGGGTAACTTCAATGAATTTATGGTCAAAATGTCTGAAAATCTCAAGTGAAATGACGATAGTAACTAATGATGAAAGTATGGACAGTTTACAAAATGTCCACTAAGAAGAAAATGGCTGGTTAATCTAGCGTGGGCACTATATCTTGAATAATTTCGAGGGAACGATGTCAGGAATATCCACTCGGAACGATGATGTTTGCCTTATCTACTAGGGACGAAGATGACAGGATTATCTACTAGGAACGAAAATGGTTTGATTATCTTCTGTACTAGGAACGCAGATGACAGGATTATCTATCAGGAACAAAGATGACAGGATTATCTACTAGGAACGAAAATGGTTTGATTATCTTCTGTACTAGGAACGCAGATGACAGGATTATCTATCGGGAACAAAGATGACAGGATTATCTACTAGGAACGCAGATGGCTGGATTATCTACTAGGAACGCAGATGACAGGTTTATTTATCAGGAACAAAGATGACAGGATTATCTACTGGGACGCAGATGACAGGATTATCTACTAGGAACGAAAATGACAGGGTTATTTATCAGGAACAAAGATGACAGGATTATCTACTAGGAACGCAGATGACAGGTTTATTTATTAGGAACAAAGATGACAGGATTATCTACTAGGACGCAGATGACAGGATTATCTATCAGGAACAAAGATGACAGGATTATCTACTAGGACGCAGATGACAGGATTATCTACTAGGACGCAGATGACAGGATTATCTATCAGGAACAAAGATGACAGGATTATTTATCAGGAACAAAGATGGTTTGATTATCTACTAGGACGCAGATGACAGGATTATCTACTAGGACGCAGATGACAGGATTATCTATCAGGAACAAAGATGACAGGATTATCTACTAGGAACGAAAATGGTTTGATTATCTTCTGTACTAGGAACGCAGATGACAGGTTTATTTATCAGGAACAAAGATGACAGGATTATCTACTAGGACGCAGATGACAGGATTATCTATCAGGAACAAAGATGACAGGATTATCTACTAGGAACGAAAATGGTTTGATTATCTTCTGTACTAGGAACGCAGATGACAGGATTATCTATCAGGAACAAAGATGACAGGATTATCTACTAGGACGCAGATGACAGGATTATCTACTGGGAACGAAGATGACAGGATTATCTACTAGGAACGCAGATGGCTGGATTATCTACTAGGAACGCAGATGACAGGATTATCTACTGGGAACGAAGATGGCTGCATTATCTACTAGGAACGAAGATTGCAGGTTTATCCACTGGGAACGAAGATGGCTGCATTATCTACTAGGAACGAAGATGGCAGGTTTAGAACGAAAATGGTTTGATTATCTTCTGTACTAGGAACGCAGATGACAGGATTATCTATCAGGAACAAAGATGACAGGATTATCTACTAGGAACGCAGATGGCTGGATTATCTACTAGGAACGCAGATGACAGGATTATCTACTGGGAACGAAGATGACAGGATTATCTACTAGGAACGCAGATGGCTGGATTATCTACTAGGAACGCAGATGACAGGATTATCTATTGGGAACGAAGATGGCTGCATTATCTACTAGGAACGAAGATTGCAGGTTTATCCACTGGGAACGAAGATGGCTGCATTATCTACTAGGAACGAAGATGGCAGGTTTATCCACTGGGAACGAAGATGACTGGATTATCTACTAGGAACGAAGATGGCATGTTTATCCACTAAAAACGAAGATGGCTGCATTATCTACAAGGAATGAAGATGGCAGGTTTATCCACTGGGAACGAAGATGGCTGCATTATCTACTAGGAACGAAGATGGCAGGTTTATCCACTGGGAACGAAGATGGCTGCATTATCTACTAGGAACGAAGATGGCAGGTTTATCCACTGGGAACGATGATGTTTGCCTTATCTACTAGGAACGAAAATGGTTTGATTATCTTCTGTACTAGGAACGCAGATGACAGGATTATCTATCAGGAACAAAGATGACAGGATTATCTACTAAGAACGAAAATGGTTTGATTATCTACTAGGAACGCAGATGACAGGTTTATTTATCAGGAACAAAGATGACAGGATTGTCTACTAAGAACGCAGATGACAGGATTATTTATCAGGAACAAAGATGACAGGATTATCTACTGGGAACGAAGATGACAGGATTATCTACTGGGAACGAAGATGACAGGATTATCTATCGGGAACAAAGATGACAGGATTATCTACTAGGAACGAAGATGGCTGGATTATCTACTAGGAACAAAGGTGGCAGGTTTATCCACTGGGAATGAAGATGGCTGCATTATCTACTAGGAACGAAGATTGCAGGTTTATCCACTGGGAACGAAGATGGCTGCATTATCTACTAGGAACGAAGATTGCAGGTTTATCCACTGGGAACGAAGATGGCTGCATTATCTACTAGGAACGAAGATGGCAGGTTTATCCACTGGGAACGAAGATGACTGGATTATCTACTAGGAACGAAGATGGCAGGTTTATCCACTGGGAACGAAGATGACTGCATTATCTACAAGGAATGAAGATGGCAGGTTTATCTACTGGGAACGAAGATGGCTGCATTATCTACTAGGAACGAAGATGGCAGGTTTATCCACTGGGAACGAAGATGGCTGCATTATCTACTAGGAACGAAGATGGCAGGTTTATCCACTGGGAACGAAGGTGGCTGCATTATCTACTAAGAACGAAGATGACTCGGTTACCTACTAAGAACGAAGATGGCTGCATCATCTACTAAGAACGAAGATGGCTGCATTATCAACAAGGACCGAAGATGACTGGGTTATCCACTGGGAACGAAGATGGCAGGATTATCTATCAGGAACGAAGATGGCAGGTTTATCCACTGGGAATGAAGATGGCTGCATTATCTACTAAGAACGAAGATGGCTGCATTATCAACAAGGAACGAAGATTACTTGGTTATCCACTGGGAACGAAGATGGCAGGATTATCTATCAGGAACGAAGATGGCAAGTTTATCCACTGGGAACGAAGATGGCTGCATTATCTACTAAGAACGAAGATGGCTGGATTATCTTCTGTACGAGGAACGAAGATGGCTGCATTATCAACAAGGAACGAAGATGGCTGGATAATCTACTAGGAACGAAGATGGCAGGATAATCTGCTAGGAACGAAGATGGCTGGATAATCTACTAGGAACGAAGATGGCAGGATTATCTATCAGGAACGAAGATGACTGGATTATCTACTAAGAACGAAGATGGCTGCATTATCAACAAGGAACGAAGATGACTGGGTTATCCACTGGGAACGAAGATGGCTGCATTATCAACAAGGAACGAAGATGGCTGCATTATCAACAAGGAACGAAGATGACTGGGTTATATACTAGGAACGAAGATGGCAGGATTATCTATCAGGAACGAAGATGACAGGGTTATCGACTGGGAACGAAGATGACAGGGTTATCCACTGGGAACGAAGATGGCAGGATTTTCTACTAGGGGCGAAGATGGCAGGATCATCTACTCAGAGTGAAAACAGCAGGATTGCTCCAGGCGAAGAAAGATGAACGACCTATCAACATGTAATGGGAACGAGGATAACTGTGTCGTTAGAGTATCAAATGGGAACGAAGCACTGGGAACGAGGATAACTGTGTCGTTAGAGTATCAAATAGGAAAGAAGCACTGGGAAGGAGGATGGCTTTGTGACCAGATTATTTGTTTTGAATGAGGATGACTGTGCTGTCGGACTGCTGTCATTCAAAACTTGTCACGTGCAGGGGAGAAATATAACTCGGTCCCTAATTGCTTTTAACATCTCGTATTACAAGAGTTGTGGATATCGTTCCTGATATTGATTTTGTTTTCAGATTTTTCAAAAAAAACAAATCATACAGTGTACATAAATGCCTATTCCCTTAAACACTGAAAGATATATGCGTGTAAGTCTTATGGGTCCTAAAAGCATTGATTTATCTGTGTAAATATTGGCCAGCCTCATACATGTACGTGGATTTCATGTCTATTATCTTATTGTTCTTTTCATGTTTTTTTAAACCGACACTACCATGTATTCTGGTCTGAACAATAAATTGTTGGTGTTTTGTTAAGAACAGATCGAAATGTGACGAACCTGTTATACTTATACAATAGCGACTACATGTTTCTTACTCCCACCATCTCGACAGCAGGGTAAATGTATAATACACCGTTGAAAATAAATGAATTCAAATCCTTTTATAAATCCAACCCAAATCGATATCAATATCCTCGTGTTCAAAAGAATCTGATATGCTTTATGTTTCAATACCAAACTGACTTGTCTGAACGGTGTTCAAAATGTCGGTTTCCCAAAATCCTATTTCACCTTTGTTGATGCTGTAGACTTTACTGCACGTGATCCTGTTTCGACTGACAGTGTTACATTTACATATACTTATTTTACGAAAACGACATCATGTGCTTAACTGTTACAACGTCGCCATTGTTCCCATAGAAACGGTGACGGCTTGCCATCAAAATGGCTAGTCAGTCATTTGACGGATTACACTGTCCGTAATAAATGTTTAGTTTTGTTTGAATCACGCCATGGTCAGCAAAATACAGCAGCATGTATAGGGAATCTAAACAATATAAACAATCAGATGTCCTGATATATCAGACTTTCATGATGTTTGCCTGCAAACTTTGTCATTTACATCGTCTATAAATGACATATCAAAACAGTAGTGAATCACCGTTCTCTTGAATCTTGTAATCGCTCAAACACCACCAACAATACTACTGGTATGTGGCGAATTTGTTTCCCGAACCTCTATTGAAAACAATGACTAGGAATAGTACACAACACATTCATTACTCTTTTATTCGTTGGTCAAAGAAACGAATAGCCGAAAATTAAACAACGAAAAACGTTTCTTGAACCCAAATTATTTATCTGTTCGATTTTTTCCATTAAATGTAACAGTTGGATTTAAAATGTTATGATTAATGTAGAATGTAGTTAGCAATCCCCTCCAACATAATGTTGTTGACACAAACATTTACTCAACCACCTGCCTGTTATGCATGCTAATTCTATCTGTAAATATCTTGGTCGCCATCACTCTTAGTAAGTATACTATATCTAAAGCAGAAGGCAAGAATTCTCAATATTGTTCTCCATTAGAAGATATCCTTCAGTTAACATTGGTTTACTAAGTTTCATTCTTTGTTTTAGAATAAATGAAAATACCCTGCCGAAACATGAAAAAATTCACTCGCATAATAAACAACGACATAAAAAATAACTTCCAGTTGTACATATGTGAGAGATACTTTAAACACAAATAGACAAACACGTGTCTATTTTACTTCTTATTTAAAGGCACGCATGTGACCAGTAATTCCTATTCTGCAGTGGGTTTTTTTTAATAAATTATTTTACATTTAATGCATTTGAGCAGAGAACTGTTTACGCACGATATTTTAATGTTAGTGTTCCAGTATAATGGACATTTTCTCTGCATGTTTATAACTGGTTGATCTATCAATCTTTTGTTGAATTCATTTTATCTATCTGTTTATCTGACATCATACACAAGTAATGATTGTTTGACTTCCATTTCCACCAGAAAATAACAAATAAATATGTTTGTGAATGGTTTATTTTCTGTATCTTCAGTTTGTAGAGATCTTCATTTAAATTTTGTCATGGAAAGACTACTTATCAATTGATTCATCAGTAAATCAATTCTTCAATCAATACATAAATTATTGAAAGGTATTGTCGCACACGAGGTGTAAATGAAGTACAGATCAAGATAACACAGACTGTGTTAATACCAATGAAGCCCTCCCCTTCGTGACGTCACTGACATTCACCTCATTATTACAGGTGCAAACTAAGCCTCTTTCATATAATCCATTGATAAAGCACTACGATTGCCTAAATATTTCCTGTTGAAAGTTAATTTTCAATTTCAATATAGGATAAACAATGTTGGACACCTTCTGTAACCTGGAACCACTTTTTTGCAACTGATGATAAACTAATTCATTTTCCGGAAAGATTCGTCGTCTTGAAGACATTGATTATATTTCAGAATTTACTTCCTTCGTTTATCAGAAAACTTTTTAAATTTTATGTTTATTGATAATATTTCATTTATTAATAATTCTTGTTGACAACAGCTGTGCCTGCCTTAACAACAAACATGTTGTACCTCTTGTTGACCACTGTTCTGTCTGTCCTAACAACAAACATGTTGTACCTCTTGTTGACCACTGTTCTGTCTGTCCTAACAACAAACAGTATTTCAAATCAGTATTTCTTGTTGACCACAGCTGTTGTATTTCTTATTAACCACAGCTGTGTCTGTCGTCACAACAAACATGTTGTATTTCTTATTGACCACTGTTCTGTCTGTCCTAACAACAATCATGTTGTATTTCTTTGTTGACCACAGCTGTGTCTGTCGTAACAACAAACTGATTGTGTTTCTTGTTGACCACAGCTGTTGTATTTCTTATTAACCACAGCTGTGTCTGTCGTCACAACAAACATGTTGTATTTCTTATTGACCACTGTTCTGTCTGTCCTAACAACAATCATGTTGTATTTCTTTGTTGACCACAGCTGTGTCTGTCGTAACAACAAACTGATTGTGTTTCTTGTTGACCACAGCTGTGCCTGCCCTAGCAACAATTATGTGGTATTTCTTGTTGACCACAGCTGTGCCTGCCCTGTCGTTAAACAGGTAGCGGTTCGTGCATTGTTGGTGTAGACTATTTACATTTTATATGACGGACAACACCAATCCCTTGGAACCAACCTTTAAAAAAAACCTATGAAACGCACTTAGCTACATCAAAAGACCTGGGGTATTGCGGTAGCATGTCGGTATACAGTTAAACCGTTTCCTGTGCGCTGACCTGGAAATTTCTGATTGTAAAATGTTTTTGACTCACTGATAGATAAACTCTCCTACGAAGATTCCATTTCCAGTCATCTTCGAAATTCAAGGTCCGCTTCTTTATACACGTGTTTTGGAAACATAGATGTAAATATCTGAACACAGAAACTTTTAATGTTCTGTGATTGTTGGGTTTGTAAGATTGCTGTAGTCCTTCGTCAAACTTCTGGTCTAGATTATCCATGCAGCTTTTTTTGGCGATGTTGTGGAAGGTCCAATTTGCAGGGACCATTTGAAGGCTCTCTCGATTCGTATTTGAGACTATGAACAACCTGCTAAGACTCAGCTCATACGTATGCTGTCATTGTTGATAAATGTCTGAATAAGTATGTCGACAGATGTCGACAGATAAGTATGTCAGAGTGATTGAAGTTAGATAGTCAGTTTCAAGTGGTTGGTGATGGGGATTCAGCTGGCCAATGAAGTTTTATTGTCATTTCCGGTCTCCTCTGCCTGTTTTTAATCCAGTTAGTTAACAAGTATCTTTTGGCGTCACAAAATTTGATTCTACGCTTTGTTCATGGGCGAATATTTTCTACGTAGATGATTTAGGAAAATCGTAGTGGAGCTGCAGAGATCACACCTATGCCTTGTGCATTGCAGGTTGTACTCATAAATACTTTCCATCGAAAGTTCCAATGCACTGCCGGTTTGAACAATCTAAGCCCTGAGTTTTGGCTCATAGCTTGTTTAAAGAGGTATGGCGTGTAACCGCCTGACTCGATCTAAATTTGACCAACAATAAAATGGAAAAATGGATTTTCTACTCCTATGATTTCGGATGGGTAATCTCAATGAGCTATATCCGGCACCAATTATCAGAAAAAATATCTTGGATATGTACCATGTGATGTTTGTAAAGTCAAAGTTATACCTGTAGCGATATACACTAAAACAATGAGGGTTCCCCTGTTTCAAATGCTAGTTTGACAGCGCACACATGTACCAATTGGTGATAACTTAGCACAGACGTTATCCTAACATTTGTAAAATTGTCATGGGGTTTCACGTTTTATTTCAGCAACTCACATAATGATATTTTGTTTTCAATACACATTTTAAATAAATGTGTTCTAGTGGCTGGTGTCCTTTAATCTTTCATAATGATATGCATTGCGGCAATTACTGGTCATAACCCGGCCTATTATCTTTGATGGTAATGAATGCAGACGATGTTACATTATAGTGTTAGTTCTGCTTGAAAGTGTTGGCGACATGCTGGAATGCCATCTCAAAGTTCAATATATCTTCACGGTCAAAAAGGTCATATAATATAGAGTAATCCGTCTATTGGAATAATATTTTGTTTTGCATTTTCTTGTACAATTCCCAGCTTTAATCGTTCATGTCATTTTCCGGATGTACATGTTCTATGTTTACACAAATGACTCCGAATGCACATTCACTTGTCCGCTGAAAGGCCGAAATGCCGTAGCAGTGGACGGAAAGTCTGTTTGTTAAATAAATAAATAAATAAAGAAATAGATAAATAAATAGATGCATTAGTCATGTATTTTGAGATCGACCAAGACGATGAACTGAAATATATAACATGTAGGTTTTCCGTCACGGTAAGCACCATGCCTCTTTAAGTATGCAGTCCCTACATTTGAACAGTATGATAAGGTCTGTTTTTGATAAGCGTCTCTGACATCACAATCAACGCATTAATGTTGTTGATGGCGTGTTGTGACCATATTTCTCGTTAGTTGTTGTTTGTATTAGAACTAGAGTTGATAAGAACAAAACCATACATTTGTTGAAAATGATCCATCTGAGAAAGCAGTTGCATATTCAAGACATCAATAGTGACAGCATATCACGGTAAACCATACATGCATTACATGTTGTAAATTCCTCGAAATGTTTATTCAACGAAATCCTTACCCCCTCCCCTAAAAAAACAAAAAAAACAAAACAAAACAAAAAAAAATGTCTTTTTGCGTTTTAAAGAACCTGGAGTGATCCGATCGCATTCCTGATTGCATGCTCCACGTACCCGTTCTTATCTTAACAGATCACCATAAACGTTCTAAATTTATGTCTTCCATTCCTTAGTACACATTTGAATTTGAATAATGAAGATAGAGATAAGACGATAGAGCTCTATGAGAGTGTCACTTTAATAATCGAGGCCTACATTTATTTCCTAACTGTCGTCCTTCGTTTAAATGAAATATTAAATATTAATAATGTTTTAAAGATTCTTTTGTGTATCAGAAACAAAAATTGATTAACGTTTCCATCACCACACCGTATGATTGACGAGAGAAATGTTTGCATACGCTTATCATTGTTTATAACCATCAGGCCTGACAAGCCGTGAAAGCAATGCAGGTATATATCATTTACATCATATCCTATATTTTCTTAGAACTTACCAGAAACCAATAGAATTAGACGTGTTAAGGAAGCACTGAGTGGCATGATCTATATACAAAATATGCATGGTATAGAATATATTTCGGATATTGACGTCGGCTGGTACTAAAATATTTTTGTTTCGATATACGTGTACAAAATTCAATTTCAAGCACATGTGACAAGTCCAATATTTTATGTATAGATATTATTCAACAGAAATGTTAACTATATTAATGTAAAATGAAGTTTTTAACTGTTTAATCAATACATTCTGTAACATTTCACACAACTTTGTTATCTAGGCACTAATATTTCACCAAAGACTGTTAAGTTCAATCACCATGGTAGAATGGTAATGTGTGAATAGTACATTTAAAAGGAATCTGTAATCTAATATGACTGTCAATTCCGATATCGATCTCCATGTTTGATGGCCGATGTCAAATAATGACCTACATTGTACCACGTGTGAGCCACGTAAAAAGGGGAGGATACTCCGTTGTCATGGCTGTGAAATGTATAATTACTTTCAACTTCCGGTTACGAACACTGATATGGAAATTCGAACCGTGACCGTCTGAAGTACTTTTGGTTTATTTTCAGATATTCGTCATTTTTATCGAATATATCTACAAGAAGATCTTGTTGCAAATCTTCCTGAAATTGAGTCAGAATGGCACTATGATATACAACAGTAACATCTTCCCTTAAACTAGTGTAACGATTTGAATAAACAAGGAGAATATAGACACAGATAAGAATTAACGCGACGTGTGTTTTATGAATCATCTTTCCACACCCTAATAAAGACATGAAATAATCTTGAATCGTTTGTTGTGATACACAGAATCCTTTGGACGATCTGTCCGATATTACACGAGCTGTTGATAGCCAGACAAGGACGTGAAGAATTTTGGAGAACCCGTATAAAATGTTATCACAACATCCAGATCAACACATAATTGAATTTTTGTGGTCTTTGTTCAACGTGAAAAGGTTAAAGGCAAGGATTGACTACTTGGGAAATAAAAGATCAGGCGACATTGGTGTTTTTTCGTGGGCCTAAGTTCACTTTGTTTCATCGAATTCCGTATCAAAATGCAAAACTACAAAAACTACATCACGTAGCTGTTTTTCTGTTGCATTTTCTGTGATGCTTGACTATCTTCTTGATCAAAACTGGCGAGACGATATCTATCCGAGTGTTCAATGTAGAGAATGGAACCCTGGATTTCACACTCTGGTGAATCAATTCCAGAGCTTAGGTAGATTAAAATAAGGTCCTGTCATTTGGAAGCATAAATTTGCTGGTTACGTTTTTGTTCCTTGACGGCTTTGAAAATGATTTCAATTAAATGAAAAGACAGTGCAGTAAATCGGAATTCCTTTCACAGGGTATCGTATAGACACTTGTTGTTGACAAGAGAGTCCCATACATGTATCAAATCTCTTGCCGAGCGTACTTCATGCATCAAAGCTAGGATAGGTGCATCACGCCATTTCATATAAAAAAACAAGCTGACTAGATCTGATCATTCGTATTTTTTTCGCTGAAAAAAAGTGTACATTTCTGAGTCACTTTGTCATTGAAGTCAATACATGCTGTTGTAGATTCACTGTAGGTGATTTGGCCACAGGGTCCGCCCACATTACAACAGTGCTCTGTTTGATGTCTTATGAGCGTGATAGGGACAATAAGACAGTTGCCCTGGTGAACGTCCACTTACTCTTTCATAACGCGCAGCTAACAATAATTCATTCTGCTGGCATTTTCCTTTTATTTCATCAACAATTGTGTTGATATTGATAACGTCGTATTTTCAATGACGCTGATGAGCTCCCTTCTTAAAGTAAATGTCCGACACTAAATATTTCATCTTTTGATAAATCGTTTGTAAGCATCATTATACTAAGGCCATCTGAGAGGTGCGACTCGATGATAATGACAAGTTAGTAACAATAATTAGAAACAGTCATTGATTTCCTTTTTACAGAAATTGTACGTCATTTTTGTGTATAAGACTGGGTATTCCATGTATAACGTTGGACATTCCATGATATTCCTGAATGTCGTAAAAGCACGTTTTCCTTTAACGGAGATTTAGGATTAACGAGATAAGTCAGAATCGATTTTATTTGAAAGCTTCTCGACAAATATCTTGATGTGTAAAGGTTACTTCCGAACCCCCATCTGT
Source organism: Ylistrum balloti (assembly GCF_031769215.1). Classification (NCBI taxonomy): domain Eukaryota; kingdom Metazoa; phylum Mollusca; class Bivalvia; order Pectinida; family Pectinidae; genus Ylistrum; species Ylistrum balloti. The sequence goes on from NW_026781970.1 coordinate 1,983,563, forward strand.
TTTATCATAACAACTATGATCTGATCAATCAACTGCAATATTTTCTTAGTCTGCAACTGTCAGAAGAGAACTTTTATCAAGCAAAATTAAGAACCGGAAGTACATATCTTATTCAAGGACCAGGCTGTATGCGTTCCGGATCTCGCCACTAGATAAATGCTTGATTACTTCAATACAAACATGTCCATACAATCAATTAATGCATGCTTAGTGGCAAGATATCCATTGTTATTTTAGGTCGGCTGGCCTTATATAATTGCTTACCAGAAAAAAGTCGAACATTCTGAAATCTATCGGAAGAGGCGGCGGCATCAAGCCTATGAATCAATACACATATTCGTATCTATGTATTGAAATGACACGCACGACGCCTAAAATAAAATGAATCCCTTTATGTATAAGATTTAAGAGCCAATATTAAAAAAAATCTGCACAACACACATTTTCTCTGTATATGATCATATTATGCTGCTTCTAGTCTTTTCTATTATTTTTCGTAAGAATACTTAGAGGAAGAAATCTAGTTATACACCGAATATACCCGTAAGAAACGGTCAATCAGAAAGTGTCCAATCAGGATTTCTATTTTCTATTTTAATAAGAAGATTTTTGCAATATGTTATCCTGCTTTATGCTTTATGTTGGACACTCCTTTAAAATCAAGCATGGTTTCTGCGATGCCTTTGGTTAAGGAATAATCAGAGAGCACAAGAGTAGGGTGTGCTGTACTTCACTGTATGTTCATTAGATTTAACTAATAGTGTCCCTACCTCTGTTGTCCCCATGGCAAGGTTTGATATACTGACACCCTAACACGTGTCCTTATATCACCGTGGCTGTTATGCGGACGTTAAATCCCATAGAAATAAAACATTATACAAATATGACAATTTTACATTGTTGTTTGTTTAAGACGCTGGTGATATTTAAATATATACTTGTATTTTAATTTCTCACCGATATCTAACAAGTTAGATATTATATTTTTGGACAGGACGAATGTCTCCTTTTTCACATAATACATTTTCAATACAAATGTGGTGCCTTTCTGTGTTGACCAGACTAGTGTAATGAAGGGTATACTGTATATATGTTTTAACTACTTGTTATTGTGTTCCAGTTTGTATATCAAGTTATCTGTCGTTCACACAAACCGAAGAAAAATGTAACCATAGCGAAAACGTGAAGCACTTACATACATGTATGGAACTGAGCCTCTTGCAGGACAGCTAGACATGTCAAAGATTTAATCTGTACATTAATACATCAATGTATAGGCGTCTAGAAAAGAACATCACCAAACCAAACGAAAAAAAACTCGGAATTTAAAACAACGGTAAGCAGACAGTTGGAGATAAACCACACATTCATATTTCAGACTTGATGGGCGTTCACATATATCTCCCGTGTATTTCTTGAGACGACATTCAGACATATAGGTAACGTTTTATCTCCATTCCGATATATACATTTATACATATATATATATACATACATAATTACACTATTTCTCGGACCGTTGTCCTGGTCGGGGTTTAGCTGTCTTGGGAAGCTGAGCATCATAACAAACACACAGTGTCTAAGCAATGAAAGACTTTATGAATATTATAGCTTTTGATAAATCACAATCTTTGTGGCGTGACGCGGAGCCGTTCCTTAAGATAGCGGGATGGACCGTCCGTTGATGATACCGATGGACACAAATAATGTATATATTAAATACTGTCCGTCTGGTCTAGACTCTTACCATTACGATAGTAGAAGGCAGACGACAGGATGATTTGGCGGGAATTCCATCAACTGGATCAATCTCTGCTACCACGTAGATAGATGGTTAATCACTACCGTCAGCAAACGTCACGTGCTGGTTGTGTTGACTCAACAATTAGTCCCATACACTGTAAGAAACAAGTCTCTAAACCCAGAGATGATTTTTTCTGAAATTTAAGACACTTCCCAACAGTAATATTTTAGAGGTGAGGTTGACATTTTAACACCAAGCACATGTACAGTTCATAAGAAATGATTCTCGAGAAAATAAATCACTGCTTGTTTGCTTGCGTTTTTTGGTCACTAGTTTAGTTTTTCATTGATAAGAGCGAGAAGCTCAATCAAAATGTATAGGGTTTTGGCCACCAAGGTCTAGATCGAAGTTCGCAAGGGCTCTATATAATAATTGTAAAAACAAAGCTCTGGTGAGATCTTGTAACCACAGCCGTATTCAAGTCACGTGGACAATTGTGGAAGTGAAGAAAGTTTATTAATATATAAAGTCGTGACATTCAATGAAAAAGTTAGAGAAATAAAATATTTATTTTCATTTCAAAACATTTTATTTAATTAAAAATATTTAATGGGCACATATACATTTCAAACAATAATAGGGTGATAATATATATAGCACTGACTTGAAACCTTAAGTGGTACTTTTAAAGAAAATTCATAGTTTTGATAAACACACTGGATATTATCAGAATGCTAGGTAAAAATAAACCATCATTATTGATATTCTCATGGTTATAAAATATATTGATAATTGACAGTTAGACAGATAATAGCATTTGAGTTACCAAGTACACAGGATCATAAGTATGAGTTAAAATATATCATTATCCTTATTAGCCACTCATCGCCCGTCCTTCTCCAGATATCAGCCCTAACCGGGCAGCACTAAAAATTCCCTATCACCGCCTCTGTGTGCTTAACCAGTTATTGAAGATCCAGAGCAGGAGCCATGTTGAGTGGCTTTCTCACATGCAGATGCATACAGACATGTGTGTATAGTGTTATAATGCCTCGCCTAAAGAGACCTGTACACCACAATATCCTCTATTGTATATATTAGGGTGCTAATAGTCTCTGTCTATCTCTGAGCAAAGACAGAGCTACAAACATTTTAATCTGTTAAAGAAAAGAGGAGAGTTATATAAATATTTTTCTACAACATTAGGTTGGTGTTATTCAACTCTTAAGACATAAAATAATCAGTTCAACTGTTGTTTAGACATATATGTTATACCACGTGCGGTTTAACAATTTCGCATGTTCCGACTGGCTGGCAGGATGTACTCTGACCGAAATGGCGCTTCGCGTACTCACGACTTTTTGTAGCTGAAGAAAAATAACTAACTCGAAAGTGAAATAGATGCCATTAAAAACAACCACTTGTTGTGTAACCTCTATATACATCTGTGGTATTGAGAGAGAATGAGAGAAATGATAGAATCAGAAACAATATCGATCATATGTATATGTACCGGGTCTTTAACTTTCAGGAATATCTGATTCTCATCATTATTTTGACAGTTTTTTTCTGAGAGTTTTTAGATACATGAAAATTTCAACATTCTCCTTCAACAAAAAATGTGCCAATTCTACTTGTCTTAAGGAGTGAACGTGTTACTTTCGAGAAAACAATATCGTGTTTAAGTGTTAATTGTTATGTAAGCCTTTGCCTCCATGCCCATTACAAAGATTTGGACTTCGTCTGAGGTGCAAGTATTACGCCAAAGAATATCATTGGCCTCAAAATATTTTAGCATATTGCGAACCGAGTTTCCATTCGGCGCCAATATCGTCATTGTTTTTATATGGACCTCTTAATTGTCATTTATCATTGAGAACAATCACGCCAAAGCTATTGGCGGTACAGGTCTAATTGAAATGCCATCCATATATAGATGTGTACAAGATCAGTTGATAATTACATTATGTAGCTCCTGTAGTCGACAGAGCCCTGAAGCTGTTAAGTACTCCAATAGAGACTTTGCTACATGTGTCGTCAACGTGTCATCACTACCAGAACATGTTTATCTGTTCACAGTAATCTCTGTTCATGTGTCGTCAACATGTCATCACTACCAGAACATGTTTATCTGTTCACAGTAATCTGTTCATGTGTCGTCAACATGTCATCACTACCAGAACATGTTTATCTGTTCACAGTAATCTGTTCATGTGTCGTCATCATGTCATCACCACCAGAACATGTTTATCTGTTCACAGTAATCTGTTCATGTGTCGTCATCATGTCATCACCACCAGAACATGTTTATCTGTTCACAGTAATCTCTGTTCATGTGTCGTCAACATGTCATCACTACCAGAACATGTTTATCTGTTCACAGTAATCTGTTCATGTGTCGTCAACATGTCATCACTACCAGAACATGTTTATCTGTTCACAGTAATCTGTTGATGTGTCGTCAACATGTCATCACTACCAGAACATGTTTATCTGTTCACAGTAATCTGTTGATGTGTCGTCAACATGTCATCACTACCAGAACATGTTTATCTGTTCACAGTAATCTGTTGATGTGTCGTCAACATGTCATCACTACCAGAACATGTTTATCTGTTCACAGTAATCTGTTCATGTGTCGTCAACATGTCATCACTACCAGAACATGTTTATCTGTTCACAGTAATCTGTTCATGTGTCGTCAACATGTCATCACTACCAGAACATGTTTATCTGTTCACAGTAATCTCTGTTCATGTGTCGTCAACATTTCATCACTAACAGAACATGTTTATCTGTTCACAGTAATCTCTGTTGATGTGTCGTCAACATGTCATCACTACCAGAACATGTTTATCTGTTCACAGTAATCTGTTCATGTGTCGTCAACATGTCATCACTAACAGAACATGTTTATCTGTTCACAGGAATCTCTGTTCATGTACATAGCGGTTCAACTGTATATAAGTTTTGAAAATCTGAAACACTGATTCTATTGAACGAACATATCTTTTACCTTTGCGCTTTGTGACCTGAGCAAACTCGACATGTCGCCTTCAAAATTAACTTAAATGGAAATAAAGTTGGCTTTGCGTGATACTATCTGTCTGGCACCATAAATGGTAACCATATAATCGTTTTGTAGTTTATAAACTATCTACCAGTGTATCTGTATCTAAATTATCGTGTTAATGCTATGTATGAACAGTTTGGCGCTTTCTCTACTTTACCAAACATTTACCTGACTGTGTTACAGATAATTGGCACGATGGGCCTTTAAGGCTCCATGGTGATGATATTATTTTAAACACTTATAACACCACTGCTAGTTTTAACAATAATTAACGCGGTTGTCATTCTAACGAATTCTCTTTTACGTGAAACGGTTTATATCCAGTTAATTCAATGTGATCTATTAATAGCAACACGGCCTCCTTGTTTGTTGTGATTACCAGGTAGAATGCAATTAGTTACAGTTGACGGAGTTATCTCCTCCTGTCTATATACTGATTTCGATTGAATTATAATATGAAATTTCTGACCAACATGTAGTTGCTGAGCTTCATATGTTTTTTTCAGTTGCTTGTTTGTGGTTTTATCTGAAAATGGTTAATACGGATCATGATAGTGTCAATTAAGGACGGAGTTATAGTGCTGTCACATTGGAATATTTTAACATGATCACCTCTATATTACTTCATCAGATTATACTAAATAGTCGATATCATTGTATGCAGTCGTGAAATATGGTGATTATTGACCTCTGGTTTACTACTTATGAACTATCAACCTGCTAATATAATTTATTAATATATTAATTTCACAACAATTGTGAAACAAGTTAGTTCAGCTTATACTTATCACCGTCACGAAAGAGTGGTTAAACTGTGGAAAGAAACCATAGTGACCGGAGAAAACTCACGTGGTCGGGCAGATGACCTGACCATCTACTTTTTTGGTGAGTGCGTTACCACTGCGCCACCCGACCATCCTACTACCTAGTATGTGCGTCATTTCCGGTATTGCTTCGAATTTCGGTGTCTAACACAATATAATAAACATTATGAATTTGGCGCCGACTAAAAGCTAGTTTTATATTGTTTAACGTCCTATTAACAGCTATGATAATTAAGAATAGTCCTGAAAACTTGGGAAATTAGATCAATAAGGTGGACATGTTGCAATAGCTAGGTGCTTAAACTAAGTAACGACAGGTACCTGAACATTGTAATTTGTCCGACCCACAAAGTAGCGACAAAATTATGTGTAACCCAGGCGGTAACGTCGATACTTCAACATTTTCAAGTTTTAAATTTAATGATTATGAACGTTTATATCTTTTCAAAAAAACATGTTTAAACTTGCCTTCATTAAAAACTATGATATATTTCTTACCAACGTAGGATATCCAAATTTCGTCGCCTTTAAACCGTTATTCAGGTGAATTCATTGTAAACATGGAAACAGGCGTGTTTTATCTTGATAGAATGAAACTATATTTTAGCATCTTTTTTCAAATCATTCATGTACATATATATAGTTTTTTTCTCAGTGTTATTTTAGTAATTAAAGACTTTTGATTCAACACGAATGTTGAAAAAGATAATCAGCTGTTCAACCCTAATCACACACGCACTTTTTTTTTTTTTTTTTTTTTTGAGTTCTAGTTTGAACAACTTTGCGTTGCTGTGCTCGTTAAAAATTCATAAAAAATATGAAATTTCCAAACTCCTTGGTGTGGTGGATCTTTAAATTTCCCAAAATGTTGAGGTCTTATGCTGAAGTTATGAAATGTTACCTATACGGCTAAGATTACGATACGGCAGGTCTGTCATATACTGCTCTGACAAATGAAACATCAGTATCTTTTTATGATATCTTTCACCTTGAAGAGAAATCCCTCATGATTCTCAGTATATATGTGTCCATGATGCCTATCTCAGTTTTATCTCTCCCAGCTTAACATCTTGACATGTCGTAAATCCCACTAACGGCTTGTGATACATACTATTTTTTTTATTTGGACGTCAAGCAACACTTCGATCGTTTTTAATTCTCACCATGTGAATCGTTAATTGATCTCTAACAAAACACGTTTATTGTTATTTTGTTAGGTTTTAAGTTGTTTACGTGCGACAGTGTAAACAAATCCACGCTGGCAACTAGCGCTTACATTTATATACGTGTACATTCTACCGACATGGTAAACTGATTTACTTATATGTGATTAGGCAAGTAGAACCAGACATTAGATATAGAGAACAGTGCTTATCTACTTGAATATATTTTAATGTTGTTTTATTAAATTTACCGCTAAAATGAAGTCACATTTCCAAGTTACTCCATACCTGTTCACGACTGATCGGGGAATCGAACCACCATAGTGTATAGGTGAACGACGAGTACCACTGCACCATCACGTGTCCAGGTAGAGTCATGTCTATATACTGATCGGGGAATCGAACTACCATAGTGTATAGGTGAACCATACCACTGCGCCACCCAGGTAGAATCATGTCTATATATAGGTGAAGTGTATAGGTGAACGAACAGTACCACTGCACCATCACGTGTCCAGGTAGAATCATGTCTATATACTGATCGGAGAATCGAACCACCATAGTGTATAGGTGAACGACGAGTACCACTGCGCCACCACGTGTCCAGGTAGAGTCATGTCTATATACTGATCGGGGAATCGAACCACCATAGTGTATAGGTGAACGACGAGTACCACTGCGCCACCATGTGTCCAGGTAGAATCATGTCTATATACTGATCGGGGAATCGAACCACCATAGTGTATAGGTGAACGACGAGTACCACTGCGCCACCATGTGTCCTGGTAGAGTCATGTCTATGTGGAACACGGGTTTAAATTCAGATTCCTTAGTTTCTGCCTGCGTACATGCATGAACTTAAACTTCAAGGTCACATTTCATGATTTCGCTAATCCGACCTTTGTTTGATATAAATTACACGTGTTGTATGTTATGCTGAAAGTGATCGGGACCGTATCTATTTCGTCGTCGAACAAAGAATGAAAATATTTAAAAGAAAACGTATCTACACCAGATCTGGTTCAAAAGAAAGTATATCAATAGTATTTATATTTATGTATATAAATAGTGGTGGTGCGAAGAGAAAACAGCCCCTGTTTCACTTCACTTGGAATGCCAAAGGCGTCAAATATCGTGTTCAGGGGTCTGTCGCTACAGATAATGTCCAAGGTTAGAGTCTGTCGCTACAGAGAAGGCCAAAAGACTAAGGTTATAGTACTAAGGTTAGAGTCTGTCGCTACAGAGAAGTCCAAAAGACTAAGGTTAGAGTCTGTCGCTACTGAGAAGGTCTTAGGCTAGAGTCTGTTGCTACTGAGAAGGTCTTAGGCTAGAGTCTGTCGCTACAGAGGAGGTCCAAGGTTAGAGTCTGTCGCTACAGAGAAGGCCAAAAGACTAAGGTTAGAGTCTGTCGCTACTGAGAAGGTCTTAGGCTAGAGTCTGTTGCTACTGAGAAGGTCTTAGGCTAGAGTCTGTCGCTACAGAGGAGGTCCAAGGTTAGAGTCTGTCGCTACTGAGAAGGTCTTAGGCTAGAGTCTGTCTCTACAGAGGAGGTCCAAGGTTAGAGTCTGTCGCTACAGAGAAGGCCAAAAGACTAGGGCTAGAGTCTGTCGCTACAGAGAAGGTCCAAGATTAGAGTCTGTCGCTACAGAGAAGGCCAATACTCCTGATTGTCAATTCAATCATCAGTCATCAGTTTAATCATAGATATTATCCTGTTAAACAACCCTGTTTGATTGTATTTACCTTACTTACACATACTTAAGTTTCATACATGTAAGCTCGTAGTGGTTTCAATGTCATGTTTTAGTACCCTATCAGATAGATAAGCTCTTGTGTTTCAGTAAAGGAAGGTTTTAATGTCACATTCACTTTAATTAGGCCCCTCAAACTGTCATAGTTCTTGAGTTCGATTAAGTTTCGCTAATCACCACCGATTCCGTTTTAATAGCTCTGCAACATATCATGTGATTTCAATGTCGGTCTCGTGATTTTGAAAAGTCGGTCATTGTATTGATCTCAATCGTAATACTATACACTTTGAAATGTCTTCAGAGTACCACTGCGCCACCATTTATCCTGGTAGAGTCATGTCTATATGAAACACGGGTTCAAATTCAGATTCCAGTAGTTTCTGCCCGCGTACACGCATGAACTTAAACTTCAAGGTCACATTTCATGATTTCGCTAATCCGACCTTTGTTCGATATAAATTAAACGTGTTGTATGTTATGCTGAAAGTGATCGGGACCGTACCTATTACGTCATCGAACAAAGAATGAAAATATTTTAAGGAAAACGTATCTACACAAGACCTGGTTCAAAAGAAAGCATATCAATAGTATTTATATATATGTATATAAATAGTGGTGGTGCGAAGGGACAGCCCTGTTTCACTTCACTTGGAATGCCAAAGGCATCAAATATCGTGTTCAGGAGTCTTATCATTAGGCTAGAGTCTGTCGCTACAGAGGAGGTCCATGGTTAGAGTCTGTCGCTACTGAAAAGATCTAAGGTTCGAGTCTGTCGCTACTGAAAAGGTCTAAGGTTCGAGTCTGTCGCTACTGAAAAGGTCTAAGTTAAAGGTTAAAGTTTATCGTGAGTAAAAATGTCAAATCTAGATCCACCCTGAGAGTGTCTATGGTTAGAGTTCGAGTTCGTCGCTACTGAGAAGGTTAGAGGCATTTGCCAGATCTGAAGTGAGCTTCTATTGTTTGAAGGCATTAGTGACCTTCTGCCCTTTGAAACGGATCTATCTTACAATCAGTACCAGTGCAATATCGATATTACGAGTTTTGTAAATTGTTTTATATATTTAAATATTAAGTGTCTTTTTCACACACTATTATGTATTTTTCATAGCTTCCTTACTATGCATCTCTTGCAAATAGTCCAGATTGGAGGCTTCGCGACTTTAGAATCGCTACTCTGCACAAGAGCTCCGCTTCGCTAGCATGCTTAGTATACTACAGACTGAGTATACATAGTGTAGAGGAAAACCGAGACTAATATAAACCCTTGCGGAAAGTATCGAATCTAAGACAAGTCTAGGTATCATAACGGTCCTTAAAGTAGCTTTATTAGAACCACATATCAAAACGTCTGTACCTAAAACTATGAACCGGACAATGTTATCTTATATACAACGATAGTATGTTGACAAGATCACAAAGTGTCGCGTGTAGTCAGTTTTGACACGTTTTATGTAACCGTTTAACGTTCATATAAACATGATCGATATTTATCATTTATCATCATTTTACCTCGGTAGTCACGTGGTGAATCCATCTCACGTGGATCCGACGGAATAAGGCTTTTCTGAAAAGGCGAGCGTGGCGATGTGTCCATAACGTGCTGTTTCCTTACATCATTAAATTTTAGGCCTTTGATATCACTGACATAAATACCGATAGTTATGGGGTTAGTGCACCTCCGCTTCCGGATTTTAACATTAATTTAAACATAGTTTGACTTTCCTCTGTCGACTCCTAGGTTTCAGAAGTTTACATTTTTAACATTACCCTCGAGTCCTAGAGTGAATGACGAAACGGCTGTATGATTCTATTTTATAATTCATTACGTGGTCCTACTGCAGCTCTTCGTGTGTATCTTTTGAACACCCTTACTGATATTTACAATTGTTCGACAATGCCACTTTATGTAATAACCAGAAAATGTGCAATTTAACTGACAACATGGCCGTTATGACGCTGGCATTATTGTCATAGAAACGGTGATAGCACACTGTCAAAAAAGCTGCTGCGTTTGACGGATTTCACTATCGGTGATAGATTATCTGTTTATTTTAGTTTAAATCCAGATACAATCTACATTGAACATGTAGGGGAAATGAAAGTCTAATGCTTAAGCGATACAAGTAGTAATTGAAGGTATATTTGTACATGTGACATAAATAGAAACATTATGTAACATCGTGTACCAATAGATATGATACACCATGATAACAGGTGGTCCTGTACCACGGTTTAATGGTTTCACTCCTTAAACTATCGTCGTCGAGGAGAATTCGACTTTCAGATAAGCGCTTCACTCCCTTGGCTCTGAGCATTCCTCATTAAATTGTAGTTCCGGTTCTTGGAAAATAAAAATGTGACACATTATTGGTCATCAAAGTCAGTCTTAATGATAAAGAAATCTGCTGACGGTTTAATGCTATTGGCTTCCTGATTTAATCTAAAGAAGCGCCTTGTGTCCTCCATGTCATGTTTATGAATCAAAAGCATAAATTTCAATTTAAAATCCGTGGGCGTATCTCGCTTCTGGGCATTCAAATTCAGTTAACCGGGATTTCGGGGTTCGATTCCGAGCGGGTATGTATGCTGGCTATTATTTATGACGAGTAGGTGACTGCAACATGTCTTAATCACCACTGACAAGTATTCGACTCTGCGCTAGAACGGAAAACTGTTGGCTTTGGAATAAGTTGTCTGTTATTGTCGTGGTTTTGTTTTCGTTTGCTTGTTTTTTTTTTGTTTTTCTTGGTTTTTTGTTTTATCTTAATTATTATTTTTTTTTTTTTTTTACTTTTTTTATAGGTTATGTGATAATATCGCGTAAGACTTCGCGTAGAATACGACAATACCTTCTTGTATAAAGTACAACACTACCAGAATGAATGTTATTTCTACCTGTCGATGTGTTTACCGTTTGTATACATAATCAAAACATGTTTTGTCTGGTAAACCACACCAATTCGTGTCTTCCGACATATAATTCAGAGAGATGGCACAAACTTTGACAAAAGTGTAGTTCGTCTTCAATTTTCTCTATCTCTCTCCCCAATGGGCACATTCAATTTGGAAAAAAATAGTTTTATTGATGAAGAAAACATAATTAATTTTACTTGAGAAACCTTCCCTGAACTAAATGCATTTTGGTTGTGACATCTTCCACGGCCCCAGAAAAATCAATATGAATTGATTTTTACTTCTTGATTCATTCTAGGAGTACATGCGGAAATTCAGTTAGCGTTACTTTAAGAAGTCGGCACAATATTTTAAGTAGAGTGCAAACTGCCATCAAAATCCTTTCAAGTGACATTCAGTGTATTTTACAACAATATAATGGTTGAAACATTTTAATTTATCATTGAAATAAAGCTTTATCTTTAGGCTGCACGAACCCAAATTGAACATTAAGCGATTTGGAGAATTCGATTTAATATATTTCATCTGTCTACAATTTCAACGTAAATTATAAATGTATGAAAAGTCAATCCTATTTTATGGCAATGCAATATCTTAATTATTATTCAGGTATCTTTTGTTACAACCATCACATAAAAACCGTTATGATTAATAACAATTTGAACTGTTATCGCGCATGCGTCCTCTTGTCGTGTCCATTTCTAATGTGTTGCTACTGAAATAATGACGTTCCAAAGGCTATCAATCAAAATGAGTTTAATTGCGTTTTAGGTTGTAACTCTTTTTACAATGGAGGTATATTGTTCTTAGGCTGCGAATTTCATTAAGAGGGACTGACTATGCAATTTTATTATTTGCTACAAAAGCCAATTTCTGTAACTGATAAATATATCTTGGTAATCTGGTATATTGCATACATACAAAATGTCAGGTGGTTTTAGAAAAGGGCTCGTGTACGTTTATTCTAATTAAACAAACATGTGAATAAACCACTAAAATTGTGGTTATTATATAAATATATCTATATATATATATTTTCTCAGTCTTTTTGATTCGAGAAATTTAGTCTAGTGACTGATAAGTAAATTTTGACAATTAAAAATCCGAAAACAATTAAGAAATGGAAGGCGTTTAACAGTATATAGATTGATATTAATAAATTGATCAACTGATATGCTATTTGAACTGATTTAAGATTTTATCTCTTTATTCATGTATACTCTTGATTGTCAATTCAGTCATCAGTCATCAGTTTAAAAATAGATATTATCCTGTTAAACAACCCTGTTTGATTGTATTTTCCATACTTACATACTTAAGTTTCATACATGTAAGCTCATAGTGGTTTCAATGTCATGTTTTAGTACCCTATCAGATAGATAAACGCTTGTGTTTCAGTAAAGAAAGGTTTTAACGTCACATTAACTTTAAACTGTCATAGTTCTTGAGTTCGATTAAGTTTCGTTAATCACCACCGATACCTTTTAATAGCTCTGCAACATATGCGATTTTAATGTCGGTCTCGTGATTTTGAAAAGTCGGTCATTGTATTGATCTCAATCGTAATACTATACACTTTGGAATGTCTTCAGCTAAAATAGCTAGTCTCCAACAAAAAAAAGAGAATGGAATCGTTTGGAATGGTAAAGCGCCCACGAATATCTTGTCAGTGATCGCATGTAAAATATAATTTATAGCCTAGATATTTTTATACGTATTCATACGAACTTAACTTCATAGAAATAGCTGATCATACAACATCGCCCTGCAGGTAGAGTGTAACAACCAATTATCCGCATTGCACGAATGCAATAGGCGTCTGATGTTGGGACCCGAACATTTTTACATACCTCCCTGCCCCCTCCCCCGTCCCCCAACGCTAGATTTTGGTTTTTAGTTGAAGGTTGGTCCCTTTTCCACCTCCCCATCACCACGCTAGATTTTGGTATTTAGTTGGAGGTTGGTCCCTGTTCTCCCTACCCCCATCACCACGCTAGATTTTGGTATTTAGTTGGAGGTTGGTAGCTGTTCCCCCCTTCCCCCATCACCACGCTAGATTTTGGTATTTAGTTGGAGGTTGGTCCCTGTTCCCCCTCCCCCCATCACCACGCTAGATTTTGGTATTTAGTTGGAGGGTGGTCTCTGTTCCCCCCTCCCCCCATCACCACGCTAGATTTTGGTATTTAGTTGGAGGTTGGTCTCTGTTCCCCCCTCCCCCCATCACCACACTAGATTTTGGTATTTAGTTGGAGGGTGGTCGCTGTTCCCCCTCCCCCCATCACCACGCTAGATTTTGGTATTTAGCTGGAGGTTGATCCCTGTTCCCCCTCCCCCCATCACCACACTAGATTTTGGTATTAGTTGGAGGGTGGTCGCTGTTCCCCCTCCCCCCATCTCCACGCCAGCTTTTGGTATTTAGTTGGAGGTTGGTCCCTGATATCATGATAAAATTACAGAAGCAAATCAAAACAGCTATACACTAAGTACAAGCATGGTGAAAACAGACCGTAATTTGAAGTAGCAATTTATCTATGTAACACAGTATTTGCCAGTAAGCATAAGAAAAGTAAAACATGTAGGAAAATAACAAAATATTGCATTTTGGGAAAAAAATGAAACTGGCGATAAAGTAGTGAATTTGTTAGGCAGACTTCGTTTGTCATCATATCCAAATGTCTGTTGTATGCAAAGCGTGTCAAACTGAATGTTTTTATCTTTAAATTTTATTTTATTTCAAATTTCTAATAAGGTTTAAAAACGTTGACTAAATTGTATTTTTCGAATTGAAAGTTTCTAAAAACAAAACAAAAATTTTCTAAAAGAAAAAAAAATGTTTTGAAAGATGGTACCACTGTTATGGTGTGTGAAGTCTACAAATGTCTTGCATATTATTGGCACAATACCGACACGAATGACATTGAACACATTCTCTGAAGTCTAACCGCATGTAAATATAAATAGCAGAGTAAATTTCAATGTATGCACGATTCCAATTCATCAAGGTCTTAAGCACGCTTGCAAATTGATTCTGCGTAAGAAAACACTTTTGCAATTTATTCCATATAGATACAGATAGCCGTTTTACGGGTTAAGAGGTACGGAAACATTTATTATGTCAACTTAAATGTGAGGTTTTCTTTTCAGTTTAAGGACGTGTGATATTTTATGTTCATGGTTCAAAGCTGTAATCGTGTCTCTCCAGTAAAATAAGCGCGATTTTACATCACAATTTCCTTTTGTTGTGATTAAAGAACTCAATGATTTATCTGAGACTTATACAGAATAGAACTTTCATTTTTTTCATGTAATTAGCGGATTCAGTTTTATTTATTTATTCGTTTTGTAAGAACACGATACGTTTCTTCGTGAAACGCCACCTTTATAACTTTTCTGAATAAATTGATGGATGGTTTGTAGGACAGTCAGTGGTGGATGGTTTGTAGGACAGTCAGTGGTGGATGGTTTGTAGGACAGTCAGTGGTGGATGGTTTGTAGGACAGTCAGTGGTGGATGGTTTGTAGGACAATCAGTGGTGGATGGTTTGTAGGACAGTCAGTGGTGGATGGTTTGTAGGACAGTCAGTGGTGGATGGTTTGTAGGACAGTCAGTGGTGGATGGTTTGTAGGACAGTCAGGTGGTGGATGGTTTGTAGGACAGTCAGTGGTGGATGGTTTGTAGGACAGTCAGTGGTGGATGGTTTGTAGGACAGTCAGTGGTGGATGGTTTGTAGGACAGTCAGTGGTGGATGGTTTGTAGGACAGTCAGTGGTGGATGGTTTGTAGGACAGTCAGTGGTGGATGGTTTGTAGGACAGTCAGTGGTGGATGGTTTGTAGGACAGTCAGTGGTGGATGGTTTGTAGGACAGTCAGTGGTGGATGGTTTGTAGGACAGTCAGTGGTGGATGGTTTGTAGGACAGTCAGTGGTGGATGGTTTGTAGGACAGTCAGTGGTGGATGGTTTGTAGGACAGTCAGTGGTGGATGGTTTGTAAGACAGTCAGTGGTGAATGGTTTGTAGGACAGTCAGTGGTGGATGGTTTGTAGGACAGTCAGTGGTGGATGGTTTGTAGGACAGTCAGTGGTGGATGGTTTGTAGGACAGTCAGTGGTGGGTGGTTTGTAGGACAGTCAGTGGTGGATGGTTTGTAGGACAGTCAGTGGTGGATGGTTTGTGACACAGTCAGTGGTGGATGGTTTGTAGGACAGTCAGTGGTGGATGGTTTGTAGGACAGTCAGTGGTGGATGGTTTGTAGGACAGTCAGTGGTGGATGGTTTGTAGGACAGTCAG
Source organism: Ylistrum balloti (assembly GCF_031769215.1). Classification (NCBI taxonomy): domain Eukaryota; kingdom Metazoa; phylum Mollusca; class Bivalvia; order Pectinida; family Pectinidae; genus Ylistrum; species Ylistrum balloti. Next base: position 1,999,316 of record NW_026781970.1, read on the forward strand.
TGGTGGATGGTTTGTAGGACAGTCAGTGGTGGATGGTTTGTAGGACAGTCAGTGGTGGATGGTTTGTAGGACAGTCAGTGGTGGATGGTTTGTAGGACAGTCAGTGGTGGATGGTTTGTAGGACAGTCAGTGGTGGATGGTTTGTAGGACAGTCAGGTGGTGGATGGTTTGTAGGACAGTCAGTGGTGGATGGTTTGTAGGACAGTCAGTGGTGGATGGTTTGTAGGACAGTCAGTGGTGGATGGTTTGTAGGACAGTCAGTGGTGGATGGTTTGTAGGACAGTCAGTGGTGGATGGTTTGTAGGACAGTCAGTGGTGGATGGTTTGTAGGACAGTCAGTGGTGGATGGTTTGTAGGACAGTCAGTGGTGGATGGTTTGTAGGACAGTCAGTGGTGGATGGTTTGTAGGACAGTCAGTGGTGGATGGTTTGTAGGACAGTCAGTGGTGGATGGTTTGTAGGACAGTCAGTGGTGGATGGTTTGTAGGACAGTCAGTGGTGGATGGTTTGTAGGACAGTCAGTGGTGGATGGTTTGTAGGACAGTCAGTGGTGGATGGTTTGTAGGACAGTCAGTGGTGGATGGTTTGTAGGACAGTCAGTGGTGGATGGTTTGTAGGACAGTCAGTGGTGGATGGTTTGTAGGACAGTCAGTGGTGGATGGTTTGTAGGACAGTCAGTGGTGGATGGTTTGTGACACAGTCAGTGGTGGATGGTTTGTAGGACAGTCAGTGGTGGATGGTTTGTAGGACAGTCAGTGGTGGATGGTTTGTAGGACAGTCAGTGGTGGATGGTTTGTAGGACAGTCAGTGGTGGATGGTTTGTAGGACAGTCAGTGGTGGATGGTTTGTAGGACAGTCAGTGGTGGATGGTTTGTAGGACAGTCAGTGGTGGATGGTTTGTAGGACAGTCAGTGGTGGATGGTTTGAAGGACAGTCAGTGGGGGATGGTTTGTAGGACAGTCAGTGGTGGATGGTTTGTAGGACAGTCAGTGGTGGATGGTTTGTAGGACAGTCAGTGGTGGATGGTTTGTAGGACAGTCAGTGGTGGATGGTTTGTAGGACAGTCAGTGGTGGATGGTTTGTAGGACAGTCAACTGGTGGGTGGTTTGTTGGACAGTCAGTGGTGGATGATTTGTAGGACAGTCAGTGGTGGATGGTTTGTAGGACAGTCAGTGGTGGATGGTTTGTAGGACAGTCAGTGGTGGATGGTTTGTAGGACAGTCAGTGGTGGATGGTTTGTAGGACAGTCAGTGGTGGATGGTTTGTAGGACAGTCAGTGGTGGATGGTTTGTAGGACAGTCAGTGGTGGGTGGTTTGTAGGACAGTCAGTGGTGGATGGTTTGTAGGACAGTCAGTGGTGGATGGTTTGTAGGACAGTCAGTGGTGGATGGTTTGTAGGACAGTCAGTGGTGGATGGTTTGTGACACAGTCAGTGGTGGATGGTTTGTAGGACAGTCAGTGGTGGATGGTTTGTAGGACAGTCAGTGGTGGATGGTTTGTAGGACAGTCAGTGGTGGATGGTTTGTAGGACAGTCAGTGGTGGATGGTTTGTAGGACAGTCAGTGGTGGATGGTTTGTAGGACAGTCAGTGGTGGATGGTTTGTAGGACAGTCAGTGGTGGATGGTTTGTAGGACAGTCAGTGGTGGATGGTTTGTAGGACAGTCAGTGGTGGATGGTTTGTAGGACAGTCAGTGGTGGATGGTTTGTAGGACAGTCAGTGGTGGATGGTTTGTAGGACAGTCAGTGGTGGATGGTTTGTAGGACAGTCAGTGGTGGATGGTATGTGGACACATGGTTTGTAGGACAGTCAGTGGTGGATGGTTTGTAGGACAGTCAGTGGTGGATGGTTTGTAGGACAGTCAGTGGTGGATGGTTTGTAGGACAGTCAGTGGTGGATGGTTTGTAGGACAGTCAGTGGTGGATGGTTTGTAGGACAGTCAGTGGTGGATGGTTTGTAGGACAGTCAGTGGTGGATGGTTTGTAGGACAGTCGGTGGTGGATGGTTTGTAGGACAGTCGGTGGTGGATGGTTTGTAGGACAGTCAGTGGTGGATGGTTTGTAGGACAGTCAGTGGTGGATGGTTTGTAGGACAGTCAGTGGTGGATGGTTTGTAGGACAGTCAGTGGTTTGTAGGACAGTCAGTGGTGGATGGTTTGTAGGACAGTCAGTGGTGGATGGTTTGTAGAACAGTTAACTGGTGGATGGTAAAAAGGACAACCAGAGTAGTGGTGGGTTGTATGAAGGCCATCCAGAGTAGTGGTGGTTGTATGAAGGCCAACCAAAGAGGTGGTGGGTGGTATGAAGGACATCCAGAGTAGTGGTGGGTGGTAGGAAGGACAACCAGAGTAGTCGTGGGTGGTAAGAAGGACAACCAGAGTAGTGGTGGGTGGTATGAAGGACAACCAGAGTAGTGGTGGGTGGTATGAAGGACAACCAGAGTAGTGGTGGGTGGTATGAAGGACAACCAGAGTAGTCGTGGGTGGTATGAAGGACAACCAGAGTAGTGGTGGGTGGTATGAAGGACAACCAGAGTAGTGGTGGGTGGTATGAAGGACAACCAGAGTAGTGGTGGGTGGTATGAAGGACAACCAGAGTAGTGGTGGGTGGTAAGAAGGACAACCAGAGTAGTGGTGGGTTGTATGAAGGCCATCCAGAGTAGTGGTGGTTGTTAAGAAGGACAACCAGAGTAGTGGTGGGTGGTAGGAAGGACAAACAGATTAGTGGTTGGTTGTATGAAGGCCAACCAAAGAAGTGGTTGGTGGTATGAAGGACAACCAGAGTAGTGGTTGGTGGTATGAAGGACAACCAGAGTAGTGGTGGGTGGTAAGAAGGACAACCAGAGTAGTGGTGGGTGGTAGGAAGGACAACCAGAGTAGTGGTGGGTGGTATGAAGGACAACCAGAGTAGTGGTGGGTGGTATGAAGGACAACCAGAGTAGTGGTGGGTGGTATGAAGGACAACCAGAGTAGTGGTGGGTGGTATGAAGGACAACCAGAGTAGTGGTGGGTGGTAAGAAGGACAACCAGAGTAGTGGTGGGTGGTAAGAAGGACAACCAGAGTAGTGGTGGGTGGTAAGAAGGACAACCAGAGTAGTGGTGGGTGGTAAGAAGGACAACCAGAGTAGTGGTGGGTGGTAAGAAGGACAACCAGAGTAGTGGTGGGTGGTAAGAAGGACAACCAGAGAAGTGGTGGGTGGTAGGAAGGACAACCAGAGAAGTGGTGGGTGGTAAGAAGGACAACCAGAGTAGTGGTGGGTGGTAAGAAGGACAACCAGAGAAGTGGTGGGTGGTAAGAAGGACAACCAGAGTAGTGGTGGGTGGTAGGAAGGACAACCAGAGTAGTGGTGGGTGGTATGAAGGACAACCAGAGTAGTGGTGGGTGGTAGGAAGGACAACCAGAGTAGTGGTGGGTGGTAGGAAGGACAACCAGAGTAGTCGTGGGTGGTAAGAAGGACAACCAGAGTAGTGGTGGGTGGTAAGAAGGACAACCAGAGTAGTGGTGGGTTGTAAGAAGGACAACCGGAGTAGTGGTGGGTGGTAGGATGGACAACCAGAGTAGTGGTTGGTTGTATGAAGGCCATCCAGAGTAGTGGTGGGTGGTAAGAAGGACAACTAGAGTAGTGGTGGGTGGTAGGAAGGACAACCAGATTAGTGGTTGGTTGTATGAAGGCCATCCAGAGTAGTGGTGGGTGGTAAGAAGGACAACTAGAGTAGTGGTGGGTTGTATGAAGGTCATCCAGAGTAGTGGTGGGTGGTAAGAAGGACAACCAGAGTAGTGGTGGGTGGTAGGAAGGACAACCAGCGAAGTGGTGACTGAATAGGAGGAGAACCGATTTGATGCTCGCTGGATTTCAGGTATTAAAATGATATCAGAACAGCCATGGACCTTATTGAACAGTTCAATTGTTTTGTTTTTTTTAAATATTGGAAACACACGGAATGATGGTTTCATAGTGTGGCAAGTGAGCTAGTGAAATAGTCGTTTAGTGAAATGACTAGACTAGGTGATATTTAAGATATCTTTATATCGATGCTGTTCAGCTGGTAACAGTGACTAGCTTCCGTCAACGTTTCAGTGTCTCCTGTTACGAGGTTCATTTGCTTGACCAAATTACAGATCTACACCTGGTATCTAATTTCTCAATCCTGTTGTCAACCTCGGCATGGATTAACAGCTGACATCTGCATGCTTGTTCACAATACCACTCATCTGATGACCAAACTCCAAACTTATCCGAATGTTTTACAATCCAGCCTTACTAATCCAAGCGTCTCACTATCTAGCTTTTTCTAATCCGGATGTTTCACTATCTAGCTTCTTCTAATCCGGATGTTTCACTTTCTAGCTTCTTCTAATCCGAATGTTTCACTATTTAGCTTTTTCTAATCCGGATGTTTCACTATCTAGCTTCTTCTAATCCGGATGTTTCACTATCTAGCTTTTTCTAATCCGGATGTTTCACTATCTAGCTTTTTCTAATCCGGATGTTTCACTATCTAGCTTCTTCTAATCCAGATGTTTCACTATCTAGCTTCTTCTAATGCGAATGTTTCACTATCTAGCTCCTACTAATCAGGATGTTTCACTATCTAGCTTTCACTGATCCGGATGTTTCATTATCTAGCTTCTACTAATCCGGATGTTCAGTTTCTATCATCACCTAATCCAGATTCTTCACTTCCTTGTCGTCACTTATCCACATATTTCACTGTCTAGCTCCTATAATTAGGATGCTTCACTTTTTGGCTTTCTCTCATCCAAATATTTCAATATATAGCACCCACTTAACCGTATATTTCACAATCAAATATCCACTAATCCGGATTTTTCACTATCTAACCTCCACTTATCCAGTTATTTTACTATCTAGCTCTCACTTTTCAAGATGTTTCACTGTCGAGTTCCCACTCTCGATAAACCTAACTGATACCATCTTACAAAAAATTCAGACCAACCAACATAAAAATTGAACAACACGTAAATATATACCCTACCCTCTCTACCCACAAAACAAGGGAAGATAAGCGCGGTGTAGCTGATAAATCGCCCGCGCACATTCATCCTCGCAATAAAAGGTCATATATCTCCCTACGGTAAAAGGAGGTGAGTTTTGAAATTTAAGATTATTAAAACAAACGAGGAAAATAACCACAGCGACGCAACGCTTTCTTGCCATCGCCTGCCTGGGGAATTCTTTGATGTGTTTTACACAATAAAAGTCTCGGAATACTCCACAATCGCACAAGGAATCGTAGTTACACATGTTACAGAATTGAATTCCAAGACAGGAGCGAGTATCTTATTACATGTTCTTCATTGGTTTTGCTAGTTTATCAGCTTCCCCAACACGACTGGGCCATGTTCATAACTGCTATACAACACTCATAACTTCAGCTCCGTGCACGTGGTGACCGTTGTTGTACGTAGACATTGTGTTGACTTGGAAAATTAACAGAAAAATAACACACATTGACAATTAAAACTACGAAGTTACAATAAAAACAACATTCTATTGTAATTTGTCTCAAAAGTGAGATGTGTTCCATCAAGAATTTGCCTTTAACAGACTTTGGATGTTCGGATCTTATAATACAGGTTGACAACTGCGTTAGAATGTAGGACTATCCTTCATCTATTCGAGAAACACACTGGAAAATCATTAGCAATGTATTCAAGTCTTCGGATTTTTTTAAATCGGATGTTTAGTATTTTGTTTTGTAATAATTGATAACAAATCATTGTAAGCAAATCGTTTAAATGACAGAAATTTACCAGTAAAACCGACATTTGTAACAAAAAATAAAACATTTTGTTTTTGACATTTGCTGAATCTTAAAGAGTTGTAAATATTTTGAAAAATACTGTAAAAGTATGATTAGGTAGATGTACATATGTACGTTCAAATGTTGATCCAGACACCTGACATTATCACTATTCTTATGTTAACGTCTGTTTCATGAGAATGAGATGGAAAACAATAAATAAAATACTGTCATGTTAACAGAATCTTCATTCAAACTAGGGCAAAATATGATCAAATGAAGGATTAGTACGGAGACTCCTGAGAAAATGCAGATATGACCAGGTGTATCGGAAATGTAAGCGTCTTCTGCTTCATCGACGATGTAAATCTTTACCAATCTAAGCAGGTAATGTCACGTTCTACATGAGAGCAAGGTAAACAATAACGGAACAACCAGGCATATGAACATGTGTCAAACACGTCCAGCTTCATATTGCATAAAGTTATTGTAACGTTTCTCGGTGAGATCATTATAACGACCGTAGAACTTTCCCATAACCTTCATCTCTCGAAACTCCGTGGTGTGAGTTACCTTGGTCTGTCAATTGCCGACATCTTGCGGGAAAATTGCTGTACTTGGAACAATTCATAGAATACTGAATCAACTGTGACATGTAGACATAAACGTTTGGGAATGCAAAAGTGTTGCTATCCAGAAACGGAAAATTCCTAATAGATAAATTGATATCATAAAGCTTGATTAAAACCTGTCCGTGTCGGTTTCGTTGTTGAAAAAGATCGAGATAAACGGCTGGTTTTGAAGAGTATGATTTCCAGTTCTGATTGGTATACGAAATTATAGTGAAGATGGTCAATAAACAAAAGACAGCATTTATTAATATATTTGAAATATATATGTTCATATGGATTCTGGTTCCAGTATAAACAAAGGAGGGTTTCCTTCGTGTCGAAACAGGCTTAGTTCTTTTTTTTTGTGCAGGGAAATGTAATAATGTCTTCAGACAAGGATAAAGTTATTTGAGGCACAGTGACATTCCTGTCAAGTAAATCATGAAGTGTGGATTAAAATCAGAATTGAAAAATGCAAACTTTGTTTTCTTTTAATAAATATAGACTGAATTAACTATGACAGTGAAGCAAAAGCAGCATTATCTCATTTGATCCACCCTTTCTTATATTGAAAGTAACACTCTGTTTAAAGGGTGGGGTTTTAGAAACCAGTGCTGAGGGTTTTACTGAAACAAGCATTTAACAACTAAATATATACAAAATGAAAAAAGAATTATACGAGGTACTACGAAGTCTTGCAGAAGTTTACTTTAATTGAAAATAAGGTTAATTAGAATTTTGGATTCTGTCATGCATTACTTGTAAGTACGGAGTCGAGAGAGTTTAAGTCGGGTACAGTGTTGGACTACACTCATGTGAAGATTCGAGATACCCGGTTCGACGCCCCTTACCTTTGTCAGGTTGTGTTACTAATGAAGCTAACAAACAGACTGAGTTTTGCTATCGTGGTCTTTGTGGCCGTAGGCAGGACCCCAATTGCTCTAGATGGCATGCAACGGGCCTCCAATGTTGTTCTATAGGGTAGCACCAACAAGGACCCTCTTAACGAAATGACCCCAACTGTCTACGGGCTAATCAACCAGCAAACACTGCATGTATGTGGCCTATTTTATATTGGTATAATTAACAGTTGCTGACATTTCGAGAGCTATGGATCTAAGAACAAAATTATCAAGATCTCTATTTCAAATATTCATATGTGGCTCTCCAACAGCTTTAACACTGTCGTGCTTAAATGATCAATATTTCCATTCTACCATATGTTTCCCGCTTACTTCTATATAAAGCAGATGGGATTATATCAGGCTACGAACATCCATCTGGTCAAGCGTACGAATACATCATCGTGGTCAAGGTCAGGGTTTCACTAAAAAAAGTAATCCTGGTGGATATAAATGTAATATATACATTCTGTGTCGTACTCGCCAATATGTCCTTAACACGCCATATTGTAGTATATGAGATTTATACTACAATTTACACTGATTCCGTCGGGGTCCTTCTTCGACTTCCATTTATAATTTCCTTAATGATTCTGTTCTAAAAATCGCATCAACCTACTCCAAGACACGGGAACGTAAATAATTCCCAAAGAAACACATTGAGAACCACATCACGTTTTAATAAAATATCGATGCGCAGTTTTATTTCAAACGAACGAGAAAAAACGTGGTAAATTAATGCGAGAGTAAACTATTTTGACAATTAAGAGTTAAATTTGTGACTGTACTATTTCATACCATTACTATTTATGATGACACGTGGAACTATGTTATTACGACTGTTCTCGGCTAAGCGGGAAATTTAAACGGCGTGTTCCTGGTTTTTGTTTTATTTAAACAGTAAATTGTTACTAGATTGGGTATACAGTTGATACATGTTGCTAATCCAGATAGACGATAGATATACATGATGCCGTTCTATTTATCTCCCATCCGGATTGTCTTCAAATCAACTTATCTGGTAACAGTTTATTGTTTAAATATGTTGGCTTTATAACGAACTCATGTTCACATAAGGTAAGGGTACATGAAGCGTTAACTTAGTAAAATATTCAGACAATGTTTTTGCCTATCGATAAAGTCTATCATGAACGGATTCATATCTTTTGTAGCATGCTAAAAATCATCACCCGCATTGTATTATCACAGTGTCATATTTTCCCTAATGAACTCTTCTTCCCGAAACACATTTAGTTAACTAGGGCTGATGATCACCGATTCAACTGTTCTTGATAAGTCGCTTTTTATTTCAAAAATTGGTGGAGGCTGTACACCATCGTGACGTAACCTAAATCTGTCGGCCAGTTTAGTTGATGCATAAAAAAAATCAATATACGCGAAAAAAGTTGCTAGAGGTACGAAAGAGATTTAGCTGTAGCAAGAACCAGTAAACCATAAGAATCGACTGCTAGTCGTTCAAATAAACAGAATGTACGACAGACATTCTAGCCTTGACTTTTCATCTTTAAACTTTTGACGTCAATAGATTGACTTGTACATAACCTTTCCGAAAATACTTTAATTCCGAGCTTGCTGGCTGATCAAGCTTTCACTTCTTGGCATTTGCGAAAGTCGTGGGAAGATTTCTATGGTTATTGTCACTTCGGAACTGTAAGATGATTCAAGAGTTAATACATAATATTTTTATCAATTAAAAACTCATCATTCCATCAATCATAATTCCATGGCATTTCAAGGTGTTGATGTATTCTACAGTGTTTGAATAACTTAAGATATTTATCAAATCAAACAAGATGCCCTATGCTATTTTGATGAATGATAGAGAACTTGAAACCTTTCTTTCTATGTTGACGAAGTGTGAAGCATTTTGACATGGTGATAAAAAGAAAGAAAAACATATTCCTTTCTTTTCTAACTTTTCTCCTTCCTAATTCGTTAACTTACTCCCGTCATACAGAAATCGATAATGTCAATAGAGAAATGTTGATATTTCCCGTAAACTCGTGGCTTTACAGTCAACAGTGGTCGGACGATAAAGTGCTGAATGGGAACCCTTTTGATAGGGGACAGTTACAAAATTGGAATGGAAGGGGCTAAATCCGAACCCAGCTAGTTATCATTGTCTGCGACAAAATTACAAGAAAACAACCAAGAAACATCTCACCATCATCCGTCAATACTCAGAATCCAAAATAAGTGAAATATGGGCCGAGAAGTCCCGATTGCTAAAAAGAAAGGGGAACTTATGATTTCACAATACAGCCAATAGAAAGAAGAAGAGAAAGCAAAGTTAAGTCGGGGAAACTTAACGGATGTTTACAGCAATCAACAATATGCTTCCCTTAAAAGGCCTTTACAGAGAACGCTTCGACGACGGTGATGTGAGAACTAAATTTCAGACCTGTCCAATCGGCAATCCCCTACTGCTTGAATTATTCCTTTATTTGTGGCAGTATGTCACGTGACAAGAATAAAAACAAATAAAAACAATTTAACCTTAACGCTCTAAAGACAAGCGTGTCCAGTCAATGCCTCCTTAACCATTCATTCCGATTTCAGAGTTCGCGTGATTATAAATATTTGATCGAGTTTCCTGTTGTGCCTCATGTGTTCGTCGCCAACAAATCCTTCCGATTTTGTGTTGGGAAGGTTAAGTTGGTATATTTCATATTATTTATGTCTTAAAGGAAGTCTGTTGCTGAAACAAAGATTTCGCATAAACTTATTGATTTTATTATAACGATGCTACTTCGTACAGAAACAGTTCCAATATTCGGACAAATTCTATAATAGTTTGAATAAAACATATCCAAAACTCGACTTCGTATGATGATTTAAATATTCATTGATTTTGTAATGAATATGTCGTATTGAAATGAATCGAAGTAGTTCTGAAATTCAGAAAGATTGTTTTTAATTATGTAAAAGAAAAGATATTTTTATGAAAAAAACATACTTATGTATATTTATGTTTGTAGAATGACTATGCAAACAGCTGCATTGTGAATAAAATGTTAACTGGGACAGAAATTCGACTAGAAACAAATTTGTTTCTTGTAGGCTACAGCTCTGATCACATCGATTCAGTAGTTAATGTCAAACGTGGTCCATTTTTAATCTTTCCGTGTTCTTTACTGCTCTCCTGATTAAAATGATTGAATTGGTTGGAACAAATAACTTCAATATAAATCAAAACATTGCGTGTTTGAATAACAGTGATCTCCCCCATTTTGTTATAACTTACATTGCGTCAAACACACTATTTTAGATTACGCAAAGCAAATGTTTTAGATTGTAACTTTTCACGGTATGCCTCACCGATCGGAGCAAACCGGCAGTAATAAAACAAACATTTAAGACACCCAGCTGACTGATGAAATATGTGCATCTAGATCAAGTCATCTTTGCCTCTTAATTATCTCCCTTAGATATCAAATCGAGGCTGCGACTATCTGAAGATCTAAAAAATGTGATTAGATATCTATATTTCATTTTTTTAAAAATGGCTCTGAAACTTACCACGAAAGTGAAATTAACGGACCAAAGTATAAAATAAAACACTGCAACAGAGCCATTACAGTTAAATGTAGTGAGCCTCTTGTCTCTTTTTATCATAACGGTATGACACAGGAGAATGTGGGCAGTCCCTTGCTTCCACTAATTTCAATCTTATCGAAATGTGCAATTCTATCTCTTATTATAAAGTTATCACAGAGGGCTGTAGAAATCCATTTGTATCCACTTATCATACAGTTATCACAGAGGACTGTAGAAATCCATTTGTCTCCACTTATCATACAGTTATCACAGAGGACTGTAGAAATCCATTTGTCTCCACTTATCATACAGTTATCACAGAGGGCTGTAGAAATCCATTTGTCTCCACTTATCATAAAGTTATCACAGAGGGCTGTAGAAATCCATTTGTCTCCACTTATCATACAGTTATCACAGAGGGCTGTAGCAATCCATTTGTCTCCACTTATCATACAGTTATCACAGGAGGCTGTAGCAATCCATTTGTCTCCACTTATCATACAGTTATCACAGAGGACTGTAGAAATCCATTTGTCTCCACTTATCATACAGTTATCACAGAGGGCTGTAGAAATCCATTTGTCTCCATTTATCATAAAGTTATCACAGAGGGCTGTAGAAATCCATTTGTCTCCACTTATCATACAGTTATCACAGAGGGCTGTAGAAATCCATTTGTCTCCACTTATCATACAGTTATCACAGGAGGCTGTAGCAATCCATTTGTCTTCACTTATCATACAGTTATCACAGGAGGCTGTAACAATCCATTTGTCTCCACTTATCATACAGATATCACAGGAGGCTGTAACAATTCATTTGTCTCCACTTATCATACAGTTATCACAGAGGGCTGTAGAAATCCATTTCTCTCCACTTATCATAAAGTTATCACAGAGGGCTGTAGAAATCCATTTGTCTCCACTTATCATACAGTTATCACAGGAGGCTGTAGCAATCCATTTGTCTCCACTTATCATACAGTTATCACAGAGGACTGTAGAAATCCATTTGTCTCCACTTATCATACAGTCATCACAGAGGGCTGTAGAAATCCATTTGTCTCCACTTATCATAAAGTTATCACAGAGGGCTGTAGAAATCCATTTGTCTCCACTTATCATACAGTTATCACAGAGGGCTGTAGCAATCCATTTGTCTCCACTTATCATACAGTTATCACAGGAGGCTGTAGCAATCCATTTGTCTTCACTTATCATACAGTTATCACAGGAGGCTGTAACAATCCATTTGTCTCCACTTATCATACAGATATCACAGGAGGCTGTAACAATTCATTTGTCTCCACTTATCATACAGTTATCACAGAGGGCTGTAGAAATCCATTTGTCTCCACTTATCATACAGTCATCACAGAGGGCCGTAACAATCCATTTGTTTCCACTTATCATACAGTTATCACAGAGGGCTGTAACAATCCATTTGTCTCCACTTATCATACAGTCATCACAGGAGGCTGTAGAAATCCATTTGTCTCCACTTATCACACAGTTATCACAGAGGGCTGTAGCAATCCATTTGTCTCCACTTATCATACAGTTATCACAGGAGGCTGTAACAATCCATTTGTCTCCACTTATCATACAGTTATCACAGAGGACTGTAGAAATCCATTTGTCCTTACTTATTATAAAGTTACTACATGACTTGTAAAAATATCCTTGATAGGAGTCAAAGGTATCTGTAAAATTTACAAAATAGATGTAAACATAAGTATAACGTTCTCTGCCCCTCCCCAACCCCCAACAATAAAAAACAAAACAAATGAGAATAAAACAAAAAACAAAAAACCTGAAACAAAACAAAGAATAAAAAGGTAAAAAGGAAAGTGAGATAAGAAATACCTTTGCTTTTTCACTTAGTCCCCTGAGAAAGTTGGACTTACGAATCATGTCACATCCCCCTTTAGTAGTAACTTTGTAATAAAAAATCAGATGTGTTTATGAAACACTATGTCCCCGTTTGCAACAAAATTCTGAAGTGGAGCATTAAGCCTGTACTGTGTAAAGTATGCGCTAATTGCATGCTCACTTTGTGAAACACGTATTGTGGTCAGTAATGAGATTTTCAACTTTCAAATATAGATCAAAGGTTACGGTCAAGGTCACATGGTGAACATATTTGGTTGGGCAGGAAAGGTATAGTCACAACGAACACACATGCCAAATATGAATGCCCCACCTCTTACGGTGCAATAGTTATGGGCAAGATTAAACAACAGACAAGCAGACAGCACAAATACAATATATCCCCGATCTTTCAATCCGGAGACATAAAAATATATGAAATATGAATTACGTCACATTTTCAATCACAATTTTGTATTTTCAATCACAATTCTGCAAGGTGTAAATTGATGATACAAAAAGGAAAAAGGTTTGTGGGAGGCATAAAGTATATGATACATTTAATATGACCCTCGTGTGTAAATCAGATAAAGCGAAGAACCAATCGAGAAATTTCGGTTAAACGTTCGGCAAATATCGGAATCAAAGTCCGGTTCTTACCGACATTAACCGAGAAGGAGAAGTATTCCGTATCAATATCTCGGTCAGATTGATTGATAGGCGTGGGTGGCTGAAATCAACACACCGTGTAGTGTATGTGTATACAGTTTTATACATGAAATCGATTACTGGAAACAGATGTTTGATGGTGTCCATGACGGTGTGTTGTCTGATTCATACACACATTCCAATATGGATTAATTTCACCCAAAGTGTCAGACTCATGAATCACGGTCAACATTATTTTCTCTTTCCAGCTCAAAAAAATTATCGACCTGTATAGTTTCAGACATAATATCAGCTCACTTTTAATTTGCTTTATTCCCAATATGCAAATTAAGACGAATAAACAAATAAAGATTTACTTTTTTCATTTGATGTACAATGTTTAAGTTAAACAAATATTGTGCAACATTGCCTATGACGACATCGCTGTTTGTGTTTATCCTCTTCGAATGAAAGTGTTCAGAAATGAATATCGGTTTCAAACAAAGTAACTAATTCCACGTGTTTATTTTTTTACGTACTCCAATAAACCGCCCTATTGAATGATGCTTAGCGTTTGTCCCATTCAATAAAAATAATTTTTATCCTAATTTATATTTGTTAAGCTCTGGGCTTCATGACATGTCTTTGACGCACTCCGATCTAAGAGAACTTTAAATACCTGAATCTAGACATGCGCTTACTGATCAAGCAATGGGGGAAAAAAGAGATGTTATTGACCCAATGATTCAAAACAACAATTACTTTTAGTCTTGAAAGAATGATATTTGACCGCGTCAGACATTAGACAGACGTTCCTTCGTAGTGTTTGTGACACATGTACAGGAAAATCGTGATACAAATGGTGCTTAAAACCCTTAAAGTACTATTTAAAAAAATAAAGTTCATAGCAAATGTTCACAATCTAATATTGATATTTTTTGATCGGCGTCCCGCTTTATGATAAATCAGGATAAAACCATGGTGACTAACTGTGATAACACTTTCTATACTGGGATACTTAAGCAAATTTCATTTTGACAATAATTTTCAAATTCAAACGAGGAATTTTGAATAGTTTTTATCTATGCTATGAGGACTAACTCCTAACACTTATCTTTTTTTATTTCTTTCTTTCTTTCTTCCTTATTTCTAGTAGGATTGTGACTGAATATTTCATACCAGCTGAAACTTCGGGTTCCCGGTCCAGGGTATTGACTACACAGTGAACATATAGATCCATCACAATGACTAACTAAAACCACATTCACAGACACTCCCATATTCCCATGACGTGTTTTTGATGCCATGACAATATGGTATATCTAGCGCATTATACTGCTTACTACGAACAAGACAACCCCCCTTCTCTAAATTCCCTCTTATATATATATATATATATATATATATATATATATATATATATATATATATGTATAAAACCAACGACAGTATCATCTTAAGATCGTTAACATTTCATATTATCAATAATATCTCTTATATCATCTATTTGTAAGTACATATTGTATAACATCTATTTGTGAGTACATATTGTACATCATCTATTTGTGAGTACATATTGTACATCATCTATTTGTGAGTACATATTGTATAAAGTGTATATCATCTATTTGTGAGTACATATTGTATATCATCTATTTGTGAGTATATATTGTACATCATCTATCTGTGAGTACATATTGTATATCATCTATTTGTGAATACATATTGTACATCATCTATTTGTGAGTACATATTGTACATCATCTATTTGTGAGTACATATTGTACATCATCTATCTGTGAGTACATATTGTACATCATCTATTTGTGAGTATATATTGTACATCATCTATTTGTGAGAACATATTGTATATCATCTATTTGTGAGTACATATTGTATAAAGTGTATATCATCTATTTGTGAGTACATATTGTACATCATCTATTTGTGAGTACATATTGTATAAAGTGTATATCATCTATTTGTGAGTACATATTGTATAAAGTGTATATCATCAATTTGTGAGTACATATTGTACATCATCTATTTGTGAGTACATATTGTATATCATCTATTTGTGAGTACATATTGTATATCATCTATTTGTGAGTACATATTGTATAAAGTGTATATCATCTATTTGTGAGTACATACTGTACATCATCTATTTGTGAGTACATATTGTACATCATCTATTTGTGAGTACATATTGTATAAAGTGTATATCATCTATTTGTGAGTACATATTGTATATCATCTATTTGTGAGTACATATTGTATATCATCTATTTGTGAGTACATATTGTATATCATCTATTTGTGAGTACATATTGTATAAAGTGTATATCATCTATTTGTGAGTACATATTGTACATCATCTATTTGTGAGTACATATTGTATAAAGTGTATATCATCAATTTGTGAGTACATATTGTACATCATCTATTTGTGAGTACAAATTGTATATCATCTATTTGTGAGTACATATTGTACATCATCTATTTGTGAGTACATATTGTATAAAGTGTATATCATCTATTTGTGAGTACATATTGTATATCATCTATTTGTGAGTACATATTGTACATCATCTATTTGTGAGTACATATTGTACATCATCTATTTGTGAGTACATATTGTATATCATCTATTTGTGAGTACATATTGTATAAAGTGTATATCATCTATTTGTGAGTACATATTGTATAAAGTGTATATCATCTATTTGTGAGTACATATTGTATAAAGTGTATATCATCTATTTGTGAGTACATATTGTATAAAGTGTATATCATCTATTTGTGAGTACATATTGTATATCATCTATTTGTGAGTACATATTGTATAAAGTGTAAATCATCTCTTTGTGAGTACATATTGTACATCATCTATTTGTGAGTACATATTGTACATCATCTATTTGTGAGTACATATTGTATATCATCTATTTGTGAGTACATATTGTATAAAGTGTATATCATCTATCTGTGAGTACATATTGTATATCATCTATTTGTGTGTACATATTGTATAAAGTGTATATCATCTATTTGTGAGTACATATTGTACATCATCTATTTGTGAGTACATATTGTATATCATCTATTTGTGAGTACATATTGTATAAAGTGTATATCATCTATCTGTGAGTACATATTGTATATCATCTATTTGTGAGTACATATCGTATAAAGTGTATATCATCTATTTGTGAGTACATATTGTATATCATCTATTTGTGAGTACATATTGTATATCATCTATTTGTGAGTACATATTGTATATCATCTATTTGTGAGTACATATTGTATAAAGTGTATATCATTTATTTGTGTGTAGATATTGTATATCATCTATTTGTGAGTACATATTGTATAAAGTGTATATCATCTATTTGTGAGTACATATTGTATATCATCTATTTGTGAGTACATATTGTATAAAGTGTATATCATCTCTTTGTGAGTACATATTGTATATCATCTATTTGTGAGTACATATTGTATATCATCTATCTGTGAGTACATATTGTACATCATCTATTTGTGAGTACATATTGTATATCATCTATTTGTGAGTACATATTGTATATCATCTATTTGTGAGTACATATTGTATAAAGTGTATATCATCTATTTGTGAGTACATATTGTATAAAGTGTATATCATCTATTTGTGAGTACATATTGTATATCATCTATTTGTGAATACATATTGTATATCATCTATTTGTGAATACATATTGTATATCATCTATTTGTGAGTACATATTGTACATCATCTATTTGTGAGTACATATTGTACATCATCTATCTGTGAGTACATATTGTATAAAGTGTATATCATCTATTTGTGAGTACATATTGTATAAAGTGTATATCATCTATTTGTGAATACATATTGTATATCATCTATTTGTGAGTACATATTGTACATCATCTATTTGTGAGTACATATTGTACATCATCTATCTGTGAGTACATATTGTATAAAGTGTATATCATCTATTTGTGAGTACATTGTATAAAGTGTATAAAGAGTACATATTGTATATCATCTATTTGTGAGTACATATTGTATAAAGTATATCATCTATTTGTGAGTACATATTGTATAAAGTGTATATCATCTATTTGTGAGTACATATTGTATATCATCTATTTGTGAGTACATATTGTATATCATCTATTTGTGAGTACATATTGTATAAAGTGTATATCATTTATTTGTGAGTACATATTGTATAAAGTGTATATCATCTATTTGTGAGTACATATTGTATATCATCTATTTGTGAGTACATATTGTATAAAGTGTATATCATCTATTTGTGAGTACATATTGTATATCATCTATTTGTGAGTACATATTGTACATCATCTATTTGTGAGTACATATTGTATCTGTGATACATATTGTACATCATCTATTTGTGAGTACATATTGTATATCATCTATTTGTGAGTACATATTGTATATCATCTATTTGTGAGTACATATTGTATAAAGTGTATATCATCTATTTGTGAGTACATATTGTATATCATCTATTTGTGAGTACATATTGTACATCATCTATTTGTGAGTACATATTGTACATCATCTATCTGTGAGTACATATTGTACATCATCTATTTGTGAGTACATATTGTATATCATCTATTTGTGAGTACATATTGTATATCATCTATTTGTGAGTACATATTGTATATCATCTATTTGTGAGTACATATTGTACATCATCTATCTGTGAGTACATATTGTATATCATCTATTTGTGAGTACATATTGTATAAAGTGTATATCATCTATTTGTGAGTATATATTGTATAAAGTGTACATCATCTATTTGTGAGTACATATTGTATATCATCTATTTGTGAGTACATATTGTATAAAGTGTATATCATCTATTTGTGAGTACATATTGTATATCATCTATTTGTGAGTACATATTGTATAAAGCATATATCAAACAGCTGATACTATACTACATGGAGGCAGCTTTCTAATATTCTTATATAGATATAATGAATGTAATGGCGTTACAGTCGTACCAGCTTAAATATTGGATATTTACCCTAATTTATAACTTTTAACTAAAACTGTCTGATACGTGATTTTACGGCGATGACCTAGAGGCCATGACGGATACATCCCATACAAGGTGTACGCGTTCACATTTTTCATATCGGACGCGCATTACTATATTTGATAGACAAATCCCGTCAGCTGTCCTCCGTCACACAGAAGGTAAACTGGAAACACTTCCGTCACATATGGTGCGGGCATCCGACAAACAAGGAGATATATTTCTGTTACAGGCGGGGTTTGTCATCCATCATACATGGGGACGCGTTCTTGTTGGAGGTGGAGTAGACGTCCAACGTACGGGATGATACACTTTTGTCAAAGGTGGAGCTGACATAAATCATACATGGGGACGCGTTCTTGTTGGAGGTGGAGCGGACGTCCAACGTACGGGATGATACACTTTTGTCAAAGGTGGAGCTGACATAAATCATACATGGGGACGCGTTCTTGTTGGAGGTGGAACGGGCATCCGTCATACAAGGAGATATATTTCTGTTACAGGCGGGGTTTGTCATCCATCATACATGGGGACGCGTTCTTGTTGGAGGTGGAACGGGCATCCGTCATACAAGGGGAAACACTTCTGTCACAGGCGGGGTTGTCACCCATCATACATATGGACGCGTTCTTGTTGCAGGTGGAGCGGACGTCCAACGTACGGGATGATACACTTTTGTCAAAGGTGGAGCTGACATAAATCATACATGGGGACGCGTTCTTGTTGGAGGTGGAGCGGACGTCCAACGTACGGGATGATACACTTTTGTCAAAGGTGGAGCTGACATAAATCATACATGGGGACGCGTTCTTGTTGGAGGTGGAACGGGCATCCGTCATACAAGGAGATATATTTCTGTTACAGGCGGGGTTTGTCATCCATCATACATGGGGACGCGTTCTTGTTGGAGGTGGAACGGGCATCCGTCATACAAGGGGAAACACTTCTGTCACAGGCGGGGTTGTCACCCATCATACATATGGACGCGTTCTTGTTGCAGGTGGAGCGGACGTCCAACGTACGGGATGATACACTTTTGTCAAAGGTGGAGCTGACATAAATCATACATGGGGACGCGTTCTTGTTGGAGGTGGAGCGGACGTCCAACGTACGGGATGATACACTTTTGTCAAAGGTGGAGCTGACATACATCATACAGATCAAACATTTTCTGTGAGATACGAAGCTGGCATCCGTCATATATGAAGGAGAACTTATGTCACAACTGGAGCTGGAGGGAAGGTGGCATCTGTTATACAAGGGAAAGAACTCCTGTCACAAGTGAAGCTGGCATACATCATACGTCATACATGGGAAGCACTTCTGTCGCAGGTGGAACCGACACACAGAGGAAGCAAGTCCGTAATGCAGGTAGACCAGGAGCACGGTCTTCTGCCCACAGCAGGATGTTCACCACTTTCTGTGGTTTCAATGAATCCACGACAATCACTCGTCAAATTTATGCCTTTACATGGCTAGAATTTTACATAGTTCACTTGGTGCATTTGGATAAAAGGGTTCTGGTATCGAACAAGATTGTGTTTGGTGAACCTGGAAAGATACATGTAATACATTGATAAATTCTTTAAAGTACATTGGATAAAAATGAAAGATTGTAAAATAAATACACAAATGAATAGCGCCATTTGATATTTTTTTTTATTTAGAGCAGAATAATGACTGAATTACAGCATCACACAGCTGTTTCGTCCTCCTAGGATTCATCCGTCGTCACTGGTGGTAAGGGCTAAAATGTTCAATTATTATCAAATACAAAGTCACATCAAAATAAGGCGGCAGATATATTAGCAAGACGTTTTAAAAAGAAAAGATTAAAAAAATATGGCTTTTCCTATGATCAAGTGGTCTACGTTTAGATCTGTGTATGGATTGAGTGTATGGAATTTGTGTATGGATTGAGTGTATGGAATTTGTGTATGGATTGAGTGTATGGAATTTGTATGGATTGCGTATGGAATTTGTGTATGGATTGAGTGTATGGAAGTTGTGTATGGATTGAGTGTATGGAATTTGTGTATGGATTAAGTGTATGGAATTTGCGTATGGATTGAGTGTAAGGAATTTGTGTATGGATTGAGTGTATGGAATTTGTGTATGGATTGAGTGTATGGAATTTGTGTATGAATTGAGTGTATGGAAGTTGTGTATTGATTCAGCGTATGGAATTTGTGTATGGATTGAGTGTATGGAATTTGTGTATGGATTGAGTGTATGGATTGAGTGTATGGAATTTGTGTATGGATTGAGTGTATGGAATTTGTGTATAGATTGAGTGTATGGAATTTGTGTATGGGTTGAGCGTATGGAATTTGTGTATGGATTGAGTATGGAATTTGTGTATGGATAGAGTGTATGGAATTTGTGTATGAATTGAGTGTATGGAATTTGTGTATGGATTGAGAGATTCTCCACTGTAGCAAGGTCGGCAATTTCCTGAAAACAGCAACGAATTCGTATCTAATGTACTGGAATATTTAGAATTTATTTCATTTCTGGAAAGGTAAATTTTAAAATACACATTCAAATAATAAAAATAATGTTTAAATTTAGCTTAAATCATTTCATAAATTTCTTAGAGACCCCTCCCATCTCCCCCCCCCCCCCCCCCCCCCCCCCCCTCCCATACCTCCCTCCCAACCACACAAAACCCGTAAACAAATTAGAAAAAAGCAAGTAAATAAAACCCAGGATCCACGGGCTATATCAAAGTCCATGATCAATCTCACTGCATTTAACCGACAAACATTGTCATTTTGAAGCAGATACTTAAATATAAACATGACTGAGTGACTTTTTAAAGTCTTAAATCTGGTCAAATGCAATATTCGATCTCTATATATCGATCAATACAAGTGATAGACGATGTCTATGACAATTGTCCTTTCATCTATCCCAGTTAAGAAAAAAATACAACATACGCTTTTTTTATTCAGGCACGAAAAGTAATGATTCTTGAATTTCCTGTGTTACCTTCGATTTTTGCACAATCGCTTACGTCCTATTCAAACTTATTGAACATTAGAACTTGAATATTCATGAGCAACTTTCTGATTAGTGTTGTGACGTCACAAACATGGCCGCCGATAGTATGCCTGTGTTTGACAGATGCAGAGACGGTTGAAACGATTTGTGTTTACAACGTGAAAATGAAGGAACGGGGATGATTTATAACGTACATATTATTCTTTTGGGATATTAAGACATAAATATGTCTCTACTTTGTGTATGTGGTAAGTAAAAACCCTATTTTCCACCCTAACATGTTCGGCTTCTCAGCCGTGTGTGTATAAATGTTGCAAATGTTTTCATGCATTAGGCCAAAAATGAGAATTTGTAATTTACTAATAGGAAACTAGTGGTTATTTTTCGGTGTGTCTGTTTTATTTGTGCATGGTTTGCAATATTGTTACCTGAGGTAATATTGTTTGACCCGTACCTTTACGAATGGGTACGCTTAGGTGGTTAAACAGGTCCGTTAGTATCGAGATGTTACACACTACACACACACGTTGTAGTGACTGACTCTACTGTTCACTGTAGCTATTACCCGGTCTGACAATGAAACTGCAGACTCTTACATAGCAAATAAAAACGGGATGCTCGAATGGAGATTGTTTAATACCTTCAAACAAAATCATTTTCCATGATAATATGAAGACATTTTTATACTGACTGATAACAGAGAGTGTCATTAGATAATTGATATGAATACAGCTGTACAACAAATAATTAATTGATTTTCATTTTCCATATATAAAAGGGAAAAGGAAAATCAATCAATTATTTGTTAATATTTCATTTTGTTGCTGAATATTTGCTGTGGCTGGTATTTCAGTAAACTTCCGTTGTGCTCTATTAAAAGATAAGTGGTGCTGGTATGTAACACTAAGAGTACATATTTAGATTGATATGAGTTGACATTAATACAAAGTATATTAAACTGAAGTCAACGAGATGAAATTGGGGGGAAAATGATTTTAAAAGATAAGATCAATTAATAAAGAAATGTTAACATTACACATGCAGTTCAGACCACATGTTTTGTGTTTGGTACTTTACTGTACACAATTCAGTGAATTTGTAAAATAATTACAAACTCTATAAAATGTAGTTTTGTTAATGTACATTCAAACAGTAACAATTGAATATCAGTGTAACAGAATAAATTTCTAAATGTACAAAACTTTAGAAAAAGTTGTCATATAGTGAAAATATTCTTTGATTACATATAATATGATGGGTCAGAATATGTACCCATATACAAATTATTAGGATGCACCATTGACTTTGAATAGACTAAGTCCATAGATGCACAGACTTGGGATCCAGATCTGTACAACATTTGATTACTGATAAGTTGGTGTTGTGTGGTTTCAGATCCAATATATATTGCCTTCAAGTTATGAATGATATTATGTAAAAAAAAAAAAAATCAACTTTTCAGGTATAAATTTTTGGAAATCTAAGTGATACCAAATCATTAGACTTTAGAATCACAGGTTCAGCTTGGATATCATGAAGTGATGGAATGCATCACTTTTTACTCATGGTAAATGTTAATGTGAAAATAAAATTTGTTTGTCGTCATTATTTACCATTTGATATGTATTATTGGATGAAGACTTGCTGATTTTTTAGTTTTCTTTTTCTTTTTAAATATAGAATTTCCTAAGTATTGAATTTGTGGGATTCTTGAAATTTCTCTTTAAAAAGAGAGAGGTCATCAAGTACAGTATGTTTCATTTATGTGTTAATTGTGTTTAGTTATGAAATCGATCAGGGAACAGTGTAGGTATTTGGTAGTTGAAGACTTAAGTCACTGCTTTTGACTGTATACCTGCAGACAAAGAAATCATGTATTTCCTTTAGCTGATCAACCAGTGCCTGCTATATGTAATATCTGTACGTTTGGTAAATCATCACTCTGTATACTTTCAAGTACACAAATTACAGGATTCATCTTGTCTTATTTACACACAATAGTTAACATTTTACGTCATAATGCTTGGCGGGTAGGTAATATTTCTTCTTTTGGTTGCTAGTTCATCATGGCATCATAATTATCACTCAGTTGAAAATGTTTTGTTGTCATGGTAGTTATTGTAAACTTTCATTTTATAATCTTAATAGAAATTTAAATGCTTTATGCTAAATCTCATATTTTTACATTGTGGTGGAAAATCATCTGAATTTCGACATGTGTAGGTTGCCATATTTCAAATTGGAATTTTTACAATGGAATTTCACTGTTAATGCTGGATAAAGATATATCAGAATTATTATACACACATGTATACTTAATTGACTCCTATATTCTATCTTAAATGTGTTTCACAGGATCAGAATGATGGCACTCTGATTTATATTTAATTATTCCCCCTTTATGGTCTCACCACCTTGATTGGTAATAAAGTCAGTTGGATATCTCAGCCATTTTGTGGATTTAAAACCAAACAACAGAAAGGTTATGGCTGCAGGATTAAAATTGATAAGGTGAATTTATTTCATGTCATTTGTGGCTGATGTTTGGCATCAACTCACAGTCTTTGTAATGGATATATTGATTATACGATCATTACAGATACAGTCCATACAGGAATATCTTGGTCAGCAGTTTGATCAGCAGTTTGATCAGCATAAGGATCTTGCATACTAGTTAGTAGTCAGTATATGCACAACATGTATATAACAAAAGCATTTCATTGAAGCATAGAGCTTTAGATTGA
Source organism: Ylistrum balloti (assembly GCF_031769215.1). Lineage (NCBI taxonomy): Eukaryota > Metazoa > Mollusca > Bivalvia > Pectinida > Pectinidae > Ylistrum > Ylistrum balloti. The sequence goes on from NW_026781970.1 coordinate 2,023,505, forward strand.
CTTTGAGTGAAGTCTGATAAATCTATATATTGTATAAGCTTTCAATGAATCAGGATGTTTATACAGTCTTGTCAGACTGACATGCAAATATGATGTACTTTAAATATAACACATACTTTCTGTTTCAAATATGGCACAGTAAAAAATTAGTATAATTTTGGTTGAAGGTCATCTGTCATCATCTATCTGTCTTTATCAATCTGAAGGTAAACATTATATCATTGCGACATTTGCTTCTTGAAAAATGACTTATTACATGTATGTTTCGAAACAGGGAGAAAACCTTCATGTTCACTGGTGAGAAGTGAGAATTACTACTGGACATTCAAGATGACCACCATGGTGTCGATCTTGAACGTGCTTTAATTACCAAAATGAGTCTCACATTTCTTCCTGGGGAAGAATTTTTTTTAGACTTTACTGTAATTTTCATAGAAAAATTGTATTTTTGAGCATAATGTTGGTTACTTTATAAGAATTATCAGTATAGGATGACAGTTTTGATGGAATACATGTATTGACAAGGTCTATATTCAGTGTCACAATTTCTGTTTCATGACACTTCATAACTATCCTTTAACCTTTATATTCAATATTATTTATCTCAGGTGACCGTCAAGGCCACTAGGCCTCTTGTTTTATGTATATCCTCTGCTTTCCACAGTGAAGGTAATATTATTTCCTGGAAATCAGATGGAACCATTGAAATGTATGAAGCACGTTAATTTATGTAAACATTAATTGGTGTAGTAAGCATTCTCCTTCATTGGTGTATATTGTCCATCCATCATCTTTCCTGTTAAGTCAGTCTGATTCTTGTGAAATGCTATTCAGATTTCAAAAGCATTTACTTTTATAAGATTCTATGAAAGTAGAGAATTCATCATCACATCCAAGGAAGATATAGTTGAAAACAAAGAACAGAAGGATCAGGAATAATAGTTTGAGGACCAGTCTTCATGTGTGGATGGAGAGATTTCAACAGAAACATCCCTTGTTACATAGTATTAACAACCATGGGTAAAGGCTTATAGGAGACAATGTATGGACTGGTGATCATGTTTCAAATGATGGATTTTGACCTTATCAAATGTAAAGGACATAGCATTTAGGATAAGGTTCTTGACCGTTTTTTGGAATGGAATGTACTTTCTGGGTTCATGGTGCATTTTTGTATGTTAAAAGTGGCCAATAATTTGATATTGAAAGATAAATTATGGGACAAATATATCTCATAAATGTGTGAAATACATATTAAGGAAAATGGAACATTTCATGTTGGAAACTCAAAAAGCAATTGAATGGTCATGCTAATCTCCCAGTTAATAGCACACAATACCACATAACACTTATTCTTCAGAGTATACAGACATTTGTGTGGAATTGATTGGCTAATGGCCATGGACAGCTCTAGCATCAGATATATACGACAGGTGATTCTATTTATAGATGTTGTCATGGATGATTGATACTTGGCCAGCAGACGGATCAATAGCAGATCGGACAGAAGAGGTCTGAGACGATTCACTCTAGTCAAAACGTTATTGCTTAGGGCACAGACTATTACTTAAATCCGATGGATGGAAGCTAGCCACTTAGATTTTTTCATTTAAGGGTTGAGTGTTTACTTAACTGTATTCATGTGCTTATGAGGAAAGGTTGATGATCAAGTCGATGAAGATGAGATTAATGACGAAATAAGTTCCTATATAACCCAGTTTGTGTGAAGATAACCTATGATTTATTTGTTTACATGACCTATATGCTTCTTATAGGAGTCATTACCATGTAATTAACCCAGACATATTACTTCTGACTTAAAGTCAGGGATGGATTTCTTAAAGGTCTACTCCAAATCATTGTCATTGGCTTAAAGTCAGGAATGGATTTTGTAAGGGTTTGCTCCAAATCATTGTCACAAGCATAAAGTCAGGTGTGGATTTCGTAAAGGTTTACTCCAAATTGTTGTCACTAGCTTAAATCAAGAGTGGATTTCGTAAAGGTTTACTCCAAATCATTGTCAATAGCTTAAATCAGGTGTGGATTTCTTAAGGGTTTACTCCAGATCATTACCACTGACTCCAAGGCCAGGATGGGTTTCTTCAGGGTTTACTCCAGATCATTATCACTGGCCTAATATCAAGTTTACAAGGACTCAAGAAACATTGCATTTGGCTCAAGGTCAGAGGATTGGTTTATTATAGAATTAAAGTAGTTGGCTTTGATTCAAGGTCATGGCAAAGATCTTTTGGATATACTGAGAAGCAGTTCCTCTGATTCAAAGGCAGTGGTGGGTAATGCATCAAGACCAAGTGATTTGATTGGGGATGCTCCATCTAGACCTGATGGTTTGGTTAGGAATGCTCCATCTAGACCTGATGGTTTTGTTGGGGATGCTCCATCTAGACCTGAATGTTTTGTTGGGGATGCTCCATCTAGACCTGAAGGTTTGGTAGGGGATGCTCCATCTAGACCTAATGGCTTGGTAAGGAATGCTCCATCTAGACTTGATGGTTTGGTAGGGGATGCTCCATCTAGACCTGATGGTTTGGTTAGGAATGCTCCATCTAGACCTGAAGGTTTTGTTGGGGATGCTCCATCTAGACCTAATGGCTTGGTTGGGAATGCTCCATCTAGACCTGATGGTTTGGTTGGGAATGCTCCATCTAGACCTGATGGTTTGGTAGGGGATGCTCCATCTAGACCTGATGGTTTGGTAGGGGATGCTCCATCTAGACCTGAACGTTTTGTTGGGAATGCTCCATCTAGACCTGATGGTTTTGTTGGGGATGCTCCATCTAGACCTGAAGGTTTGGTAGGGGATGCTCCATCTAGACCTGATGGTTTTGTTGGGGATGCTCCATCTAGACCTAATGGCTTGGTAAGGAATGCTCCATCTAGACCTGATGGTTTGGTAGGGGATGCTCCATCTAGACCTGATGGTTTGGTTAGGAATGCTCCATCTAGACCTGATGGTTTGGTTAGGAATGCTCCATCTAGACCTGAAGGTTTTGTTGGGAATGCTCCATCTAGACCTGAAGGTTTTGTTGGGGATGCTCCATCTAGACCAGAAGGTTTGGTAGGGGATGCTCCATCTAGACCTAATGGCTTGGTTGGGAATGCTCCATCTAGACCTGATGGTTTGGTTGGGAATGCTCCATCTAGACCTGAAGGTTTGGTAGGGGATGCTCCATCTAGACCTGAACGTTTTGTTGGGAATGCTCCATCTAGACCTGATGGTTTAGTTGGGGATGCTCCATCTAGACCTGAAGGTTTGGTTGGGAATGCTCCATCTAGACCTGAAGGTTTGATTGGGGATGCTCCATCTAGATCTGGTGATTTTGTTCAGAAAGCTCCATCTAGACCTGATGGTTTTGTTTAGAAAGCTCCATCTAGACCTGATGGTTTTGTTTAGAAAGCTCCATATAGGCTTGATGGTTGATTAAGAACACCATTATGGTTTAGTGTTGAGCCACATTCCTAATGACTCATTGATTGAGGGTCATAAAAAGGGATATTGTGTAAAATCAAAGACCTTTTACAGACCAGGAAATGTCATTACAATTTTGTGTATATGTCAGTAAACACTAATGGTTATACAATGGCCAGGTATGGAAAGCGGACCAACTGTAATCTATTTATTATTCCTAACATAACAGATGATTGTTTTTTTCTTTAATTCTGAGAAGTACAAAAAATGTTTGATGATGATATGTAAAGGTATTTTTCAGGAGTGATGAGTCTTTAAGCTAGTTGATCTTGCTTTTTCTCAAGTTCATCTATTGATTCTGCCTTAGACACATATATGCATGTACATTTATTTTTATAGTGCTTTGGGATTTGTGTGTCTGACGTACAATCATTTAATATTGAAGGGTGGTATGCTTTGCTGGAAGATTTTTTTGAGGTCCCAGATGTGAAATGCAACCAAAATATTCAGTAACCAAACTTTGTAATGTTAATTTGATCATGGGGTTAGAACCCCCACTCCCAACATTTGTTCATGATCAGGTTGATAGGATCAGACTTCTCCCATATGGATTTCCAAACTTAAGGCCTCTAGCTTCACCAAAACATTTGTATGATGCATTTTATTCAGTTTATTTGCATTACGTGTATCAGTTACTAATTTATTCTTCACAATGTGCTGTATTAATTTGAAAGGGTTCTATTTAAGATTTTCCCTAGAAACAGAGAGACCAGATTATAAAAGAGTCATTATCTACATTTCATGAGGGCAGAACAATGCTTAACATGTTATCAGCTTTCTTGGTACACATATATACATGCAATGACGGAGACTATGTTGAGAATTATACTCAATCCTACTATAAGTCTGAAGGTTAAATAAGCCTTTTTCAATTCAATCATACAACAATTACATGGTTGTAGAGAAAATTTCATTAGTGATGATCGTTTCTGATCTTCTTATTGACTTTATGATTTAGTTTTAGCAGTGTAAAGGGTTTTTTGCTGGAATTGTGCTGATCAACATTGCAGAATCATTTTATGATGAAGTTCTTGTGCTAATATGCTGCTACCATGCTGATTTTATGCTTTGACTCTAGTTGTGATATCATGACTGAAGATAACATGCTGGGTTTTCATGCTGATATCTTGTGTTCCAAGTTTGCAACCAGGCTTATTGATTCCAGCTGCTACCAACTTTTCTAAGACATTAATACTGAGATGTACATATGTACCATGCTTCTACTACACTGATAATATACTGAGACTTCGGTGCTGATATTTGTACCATGCTTCAACTACACTGATAATATACTGAGACTTCAATGTTGATACATGTACCATCCTTCTACTGCACTAATAATATACTGAGACTTCAGTTCTGATATTTGTACCATGCTTCTACTACACTGATAATATACTGAGACTTCAGTTCTGATATTTGTACCATGCTTCTACTATGCTGATACCATACTGAGACTTAAATGCTGATATACACAAATGCATGTGCCAGGTTCCCACTGAATATGCTGATAATATACTGAGACTTGGTTACTGAGACCAATGTATCATGCTTCTACTATGCTGATTACATCCTGAGACTTTCATCTTGTACTTTTGTAAGCATTCTGATATCATACAGATAAAGGCTATAATTTGGTGCCATTTTGGGGCTCTAAATTGTTGTCATAAATCTCCCAACTGATCTTGATTTTACGTACAAGTTAAATGTCTTCAAACAAATTGATTTTGTGATTGATTTTCTTAACAAAAAATGTTTTGGCATTAGAATCTAATTGGAAAAAGAGAGAAATTGATGTGCTGTAAATCATGAACAGGTTGTGGTTTTACTTATTTTGTTCTGCAAATTTGTGAAATATTTGTCGAACAGTACTTTTTGTTTCATCTCCTAGTGCCACAAGATTACAGAAAAGAGAAACACATCCTGTTTTTATAAATGATTTCTTGTGGTTCCTTGATTTGAGTCTTACACATTTAAAGTTAATCGAACACAAGTGAAACAAAAACCTATAAATGGCTGTATTACAGTTATTCTAGACTAATTACATTTCTTGATAGATGATAATTAAAAATCATATCATGACAAAATATGAATATGATACAACTTTAATTGATAATATTGAGTATATTCTTTTAATTCTTAGACACACTGAATATTCTAAAATAACATTTTCATCATTATAGAGCCTGTACTCTATAAATAAGTTATATTTAGTGGGATATATTTTTTTCACATTCAATTAAATATTATTTGATTTTTAATATGTCTTTTGATTTTAAATGACTTAATATTTTTTATGCAAGATATTGGAATTCTTTTGGTTAAATAAAAAAAAATTCATGAATGAGTCAATGAAAAAAAATCCAAAGAACAAAAAAACACGACAAATTATGTTGATACATATTTGGGAATTGCAGTACAAAGGTTTCAGACATGAAACATGAATTATGTAGATTATCTGTAAATGGACATTCTCCAATTACCCAATCATGTGTAGTACTGCTGAGTTTGTTGGTGTTCCATTACTCTGTTTGACAGTAATTTATCCACACCAACATCTGTTCCTGTATAGACTTACATTGACCAGTTTTATTTCAAACATCTCATCTAAGTCATGAGTTGTTGTGATCAATTTTGACCTGCGAGAGAAGACAATAAGGTTAAGGGTCAAAGGTTATATGGCTGATGGAACAGCAAGAACTGTTGAACATGCACAATCAATTGTATCCCCAAGAGGGGAAATGGGTAAGGTCAGAGGTGAAAGGTCATATAGATAATATAGAACAGGTGGTAAAGAGTGGCACACATGAAGATCACACTAGAGTAGCTAACAACAGACATAGAGATAAAATATTGATCTGTCACAGACACTGTACACATTGGCTTGAGAATAGATGTCATTTTGATGACAGCTCTCTGTCTTGGTGGAAGTGTTTTGAAGCAGTACCAGGGACTTTAATAGTTTGAACCATGCAGCCTGTTTTGTTATGTTTGCTCGGTAAGGTATTTTGGTTGTCTTTCATATATACAATTTTATTTTAATACATATTTTCTAACTAAACTTTATATTACACATTTAATGTGTACGTATGTATATAATTTTTCTGTAGAATTTTTAGATAAATGTTGCAAACAGGTGAAAGTAAAGGAAAATGCAAAGAAAAACATATTGGTTAGGACAAGTATTTTGAAACTTACTTATTTATTTTAAATGTGACTACCTGTTGATAAAGATAACATGTTTGTTATAATCATATGACAAAATGTTATTGTGTACTTACTTTAACATGTAATGTGTGATAACTGAGAATTCTAATGAAAGAATAAGCTTCAATATTGTTGAAAAGATAATCTTGTTACTGTGACTGAAAATCAAAGTACATAACAGTTGATCATCACGTTTTATATTATACAAAGGGTATCTGTTTACAGTGTACATAGTGTTTTCCTTGTAATGAATCATTTTGTTAAGTGACATACTAAACACACATTGTACCCAAATCAGGATAAATTGTGATGTTCAAGGACAATGCAAGTGCCCAATCAGGATGAAGTGTCATGTTAATGGACATTGCAAGTACCAATCAGGATTGGGTGTTGTGATCAAGATGGTACCCAATCAGGATGATGTATCTTGTTCAAGGATACACATATGGTACCCAATCAGGATGATGTATCTTGTTCAAGGATACACATATGGTACCCAATCAGGATGATGTGTCTTGTTCAAGGATACACATTGGTACCCAATCAGGATACTGTATCTTGTTCAAGGATCCACATATGGTACCCAATCAGGATACTGTATCTTGTTCAAGGATACACATATGGTACCCAATCAGGATGATGTATCTTGTTCAAGGATACACATATGGTACCCAATCAGGATACTGTATCTTGTTCAAAGATACACATATGGTAGCTTGGGTATCAAGATAAAATGGTTTAATGATCAGGACATCATATATATGTATTGTGTCATTGTCAAGGTCACCATTGCACATGTATACAATACAAGTTACAAAATGATTATCATTTGTTTTCCTGTCTAAATAGTCTTTAAGATTTCTTTTGTATCACCTTTATATACAGTTTGAGTGTTCTTCTTTGCCCCTCTATAATTCCATTGTCAGGTAGACCACTGTATATATATACAGCACAGAAGATTGTCTTTTTGTGTAGTATGGTGTACAAGATGTATCTCATACATTAGTATTTAGTGGTAAGATATTCTGCACAATTAAATGCCTATGTACATTGCAATTACGTTTCAAGACCTAAGGCATTGCTCAGCAGCCATATCCATAGAAACAGGGGATCAGTTAATCAGCATTTAAACTATTGGCCAACAAATATTACTCATGTCTATCCTTTTCTTATTATGTTAACCTTAACACTGCCTGCTTTGAAATGTGCTGTCTTTTATCGACTTTTGTCAAGGTGTTGTGTTTGGTCAGTGAATCTAGTAGAGATGCTGTGCTAAGTAAAACATTTCATATCATCTGGTTTAATAAGTATTCTTATTTTCTTTTGCAGTGAAGAAGGCCCGACTGATTGGAAATGCCGGTAAGTATATGATATTAACACACTACTAATGCTACCAAAGCTGACGTGTCTAGAATGTGCCGCTGGATATAAGAAATCCTTTTTTCTATGTAGTGATACAATAGATATGTATTAAACTGTAATTTGTATGAAAATTGACAGTATTTAACAAAAATAAAGGAGAAATAAGATTATCCAAAGTTACAAGCATTGGAATTATAATGAAGCTTGTTGTATATGAAATAACCCGCTCTGGTCTTGTTCGTTCCAATCATGCTGTTGGTTATACGTTGTGTGCATTTTGTCACTAAGGGCCAACATTGTCATTGTAGTCATTAGCAGTTACAAATCAGTGAATACTCCATTGGAGTCGAGTTATTTCTCTAGATTAGAAGGACTTAAAAACATGCCTTTAGTACAAATGTAATTACAATTATAGGTGTAGAAACTGCTTAGGTGTTGATTTCTACATTTAGAAGATGGCTGAAGGCTAAATTTTCTAAAACATTAACTCTCTTATACTGTATATTCTGTAGCCTCAGTTATCTTGAAGTAATGGACGTTTCTGTCTTATACTGTATATTCTGTAGCCTCAGTTATCTTGAAGTAATGGACGTTTCTGTCTTATACTGTATATTCTGTAGCCTCAGTTATCTTGAAGTAATAGACGTTTCTGTCTTATACTGTCTTATACTGTATATTGTGTAGCCTCAGTTATCTTGGAGTCACTCATAGTTGCTCTTCATAGACCATAATTCTGATTGCATTGAAAACTGTTGGTGTGGAAGGTTGATGATACGTAATATAGATCGTAAATTTTTACCATTGTAATTTACAGATGTGATAGAGTTTAATGTTGTACTGGTTTATCACTGGGTAGGTCTGTCAGCCTATATATAAAGCAGCTTCCTTTCATTTTGTGACTGAAAAAAGCCAATGGATCAGCAAAACTTAATGTATTTATCCAACAATGAACCCGTACCTGATAAGCCTACTGTTACCTGTATACTGCTAAACAAAAAAGTTGCTTACAGGTGCTACTTCTCGTTTTTAAAATATACCCACCACCTGATTTAAAGTCTAAACTTTGGCTTATTGAAGAATAAGATGTTGTTTTATTTTTGTTTCAATGATTAAAATGTTATTGTCTTTATATAAAAATGGTTAAGTTAATATAAAAACAGATCAGATTAAGGTATTTTGAAAAACTGGAAAAGTAAACTTTTTTTGTTAAGATTTGGATTACCAAACATTAAGGAGGGTTGCTAGATGTCTGTATCTGGCAGAGAATTCAAATAGAACTAAAATAATAAATCTTTAAAACCATAGCTTTGACAACTGATACCATTAATATAATTTAGTCATCATTTTTCGAACAACCAACTCAGAGGATAGGCTGATATAGGCTTTTCCTGTTGTCTCATCCTTTTGTACTATTTGTGCAGTAAAATTTGTTGAAATGAAATAAAATACCATTAAAACAGTATCTATGATCTCTTATACATTGTACTATTAAAATCATTGCTATGACAACTTCTACCATTAAAATGACAGTTGTCATGTCATGTAAATGTATTTGTGTGCTACTTTTGTCATGTCTGTGTATTAATGACTAGCTTAGTTTTATGTCTGGAAGAGCAGCTTCAATTATAGATTCAATTGTTTCCAACAGTAGAATAAATATAGAAAAGATTTTTTTAAGAAGAAAAACAGAGTTGTATAGAAATCCAATTAGACTAATTCAGTTTGTACCAGTTGACAGCTAGCCATTGCCAATAAAACTGTATAATATAGGAGATATAAAAGTGGATGAGATTAACAGGAATATGTAAAAAATTTGAATTCCAATCAAAGAATTATTTGAATCCCTAAGAATGTTACTGCAACATATTTTATGGGCACAAGGTAACTAGAGAAAAAACTGTCTGATGCATTAGAGTCTCTAGTTACAGTGTACTTTGGAAATCTCTGGATTTTCAACTGCATTATTTATCTGACAGGGATGGTCTTTACTTTTATTATTCGTTGATGTTGTGCGTGCTCTACATGCAATACATGCAGAGCCAGAGTGATTGGCTGTGTGATACAATACACAACGGCACTACCCGTGTTTTTGATGTTCATTGTTCTTGTAATAACAAGCCTCATGCAGTGATCACGAGAATATTGTAAATCATTTGCTTTTTTGTGAGATTGTAAATTTTCCTATTAATTCTGGAGAAAAATCAATTATATTTAATTGAGTTAATAAAATGTGTTGTAAATATTCATTCATGTAGATTAGAAAACAAGAACTTTGTAGGAAATGATCAACCTTGCCCACTAACCATATATTTATGCTGCAATCAGGCCAAGGACAGAAAAAAGAGAGCAATTTTTAACATTTCTATAGAATTGCAGATATCATGGTAGAGTTATATACTCTGTCATGGCCTATTGGGTAGCATTTACTGTAAAGTCTAACATTTATTTCCAGAATGTCCACTTTGACAAGAACATCTCCTGAATTTGTAAAAGTTTCTTATCAATTTCTTTCAACTTGGATATTGTAAATTTATGAAATAATTATATATAGCTGTGTTGCATTCATGTACATGAATTTTTCAGTTTTTATTAATCCCTTAGACAAAGAAAGTTGTCACGATGCAGAAAACCACAACCAGCAGTTATTGCCTTCATTTTGAATACAAATTATAGGGTAATGTGTCAGGTAGTATAAAAACATTCAAAACACACCATGTTTGATGTTATATTCAAATAGCAGACATTCTTAAAATTATCTAATAAATCAAAATTACAGGTATAATATCTATGGTAGCATATACTTATTCTTGAGAATTAAACAATGTTTCCAGATTTTGAAAAAAAGTATTGATTGTACTGGTAGCTAGCTGTCCTGTATGTTATCTCTTATATACCTATAATTGGTATAGCACTAAGGAAGTTAGTGACACTGAACCTAAGCAATTGAGCATTAACTATTTATAGCCTCACTTATGGAGAAAACTTGTCAGTTGTATATGTCATTGTGTTCTGGATATAGGTAACGCTCTTAATACATTTAGGTATGTACTTCAGGTATTTACCGTAAATACCCTTATTCTGGTACTGACATTTTGCTAAACACTTATCTTCCATTAGCTTTTCCTAGCTACATGACTGAGTCTGTCATTTGGTCTGTAGTAAAAAAAATGTAAAACCATTTAAAAATGTTTAAAAAGTACTGAAAACATCACCCGGGTTATGATCATTACGGTAGTCAACAGTTTTAGTGTTCAAAGTCTTAAACCCAAAACTCTCTCAACAGATTTAATTTATATTGATGGTATACCTATTACGGCAAACCTTTGGTCAGTTCAATACCAAATAAAATAAACTCACTTGAACTATACAAAATCATGCTTGTGAAAATTAATTAAAGTTAGAGAGTCGACATTGCCTAAAATCATGACAAAATGTTAAAAAAAAATTCTCGTAAGGAAGGAAATAACCTGTTTTGATATTACGGGTATCATTTTGTTCTTCATCACATAGGATATCATAACAAACCATGTCTGCTTGCTATTGCAATTATATATTAGTGGAAGTTATCATTGACATATCATAAGGTGAATGTGGATTGAGAAACTTGACTACATAGTGATGTTAAAATCTGCATGACTCTTACAGTTCTTTGACGTAATAAAAAGGATTAATCTTGTTATGACTATGTTATTGAAATGTGAAGTGAAACATTGTTTCTCTTTGACAATAAAAGTACACATGCAGGCAACCAGTGGTCCATATACTGATCACTTATTATACAGAGTTGGGGCCTCAAGTACACAGGGGTGAACATGAGGTGACAACAAGACGTGACTGAAATTCGCGCTGAATCTATGCTAATTATGTGACATGTATATATAATTTGATGGTATCAATTATATGATGATCATTTATAGTCTGGCACCTGCAGCATTTGCCAGCCATGTGAGTGACCTCATAGAGCAGTTATATTATTGCAATGCAAATATCTGTATCACTCATTATATGTATAATTTCTCAATGTGTAAATTGCAAGCGAAACAAATCTAGAAAACACTTAACATTAAATTATTGTTTTTATTGAAAAAATCATGTGTTAAAATTTTCCGCCTACCCGAACTGACCAGAGTTTTACCATAATTGTAATGTGAAGGGCTTACACACCATCATTCTTTCCATTGTTAGGTATCAGTAATTTTAAATGTTATACAAAATAGCATTAACCTGTTATTTCATACCCTTCCATAAGTATGAAGGTCCTCTGTTGAACCTACAGAACTAAAGATAAAATAATTTTTACTGTTTTGACTTTGTTATTTTGAGAACTTTTGAATATGTCAGTAAATGTAGCCAATATCCTATGTACAAATGAGAGATTTCCATTGATATTGTCTCCAGATTTTCTTTTGTGCTTTTCAAATAAAGTTTTAAAGCAGCTGGTATTTACTGGCATAGACATGGTAGGTACAGAGAGGTATTTTTACTTCATTGACAAAACCAATGACTTCTATTGATATGTACAGGACTGTTGTGTATTCCCATGGAATAATAAATTAACAGTAAGATTATTTACATTTTTATTTAAAATGTTCTGTGTCATTCATTTTATTGTCAACAAGGTCACAGATTATTTGGGGGGCATGCCACCATGTCAATTTTAAAATCAGTATTTCAAATATTTGTATTACAAAGCTAATATTATTAGGTACCAGATACTGAAATGTTTTATTACATTGAATCTAGTAACTGATCATTCATGTTCAAAGTGTATTGGAAATGTTCAATAATCATAAAGAAGCTTTTGTCAGGATTTTATTTTCATATTGTTTCATAAGTGGTCATGATCATATTACGACCAAGTCCACAATCATTGGAGCCACTGATTGAATGACTAGCTATCACACAGTCATGTCACCAAAATCACAACTGGACAAATGGCAGCGGGTTGCTCCACAAAGCTTATGCAGGTCATATTGGGGTTATTAGCTCACCTGGCCCAAAGAGCAAAGTGAGCTTATGGCAAATAGTACCACAGTATCTGTTGTCTGTTCAACTTTTTTGGACAAATTACTCTTAGTTTAGAACGAAAAAGAGCAGATTCTTTACAATCTTTCTTCTTTAGTAGGAATGACAGGATTCTGTTCCAATTTGGTCTGAAGCATCAGTGGTTTGGCTTATCTTTTAATGCTAAGGGGAGGTACCCTGTGGCGAAATAGATATGGTGCTTGTTGTGTGCTAGGGTATTTAGAATTCCTTTTCCTTTAGTTTTTGATGAAGCAATTTCAGCAAAACACAGCCATGTGAGTGATACAGGCCGTAAAGGCCTCTTGTAATATCCTTGATGGGGGATGGAGTGGTGTGTAATATCCTGATGAGGGATGGACTAGTGATATATTGGAAGACAATGTCAACAATAGGGCAAGTAAAGTTCATCAGTACCAAACCACATATATTGGGTTAGCAGTTTAGGTCCAATCTTTTCCGAGTGGCTCTGACACCTAAATACAAAAGCTGTTAAGCTCCACACCTTTGGTTAGAATTTGTCACTTAGCTCCACTACTTGATGTTACACTCCATACTTTGCTTATAGACTTGATGCTGAATTCCACTCCTGTGGTTAGACTTTGTATTTAGCTCTATACTTTTGCTTATAGACTCAATGCTTAACTTCACTCCTGTGGTCATACCTGGTGTTTAGCTCCATACTTTTGCTATAGACTCGATGCTTAGCTCCACTCCTGTGGTTAGACTGGGTGTATAGTAGCTTCACTCCTTTGGTTAGACTCTGTGTTTGTCTTTTGATTCTTTGCTTAGACTTTTTATTAAGCTCCTTGGGTTAGACTTTGTGTTTGGTTCCAGTCCTGGGGTTAGATTTTGTGTTTGGTTCCAGTCGTGGGGTTAGACTTTGTGTTTAGCTCCATTCCTTGGGTTAGAATTTGTGTTTAGCTCCATTCCTTGGGTTAGAATTTGTGTATAGCTCAAGTCCTTGGGTAAGACTCTATGTTTGTCTTTGATTCTTTGCTTAGACTTTTAATTAAGCTCCTAGGGTTAGACTTTGTGTTTAGCTCCTTCCTGGTTAGACTGTGTTTAGCTCCAGTCCTTGGGTTAGACTTTGTGTTTAGCTCCAGTCCTGGGTTAGACTTTGTGTTTAACTCCATTCCTTGGGATTAGATTTTGTGTTTGGCTCCATCCTAGGGTTAGACTTTGTGTTTGGTTCCGATCCTGGGGTTAGACATTGTGTTTAGTTCCAGTCCTGGGGTCAGACTTTGTGTTTAGTTCCAGTCCTGGGGTTACACCTTTTGTTTAGCTCCAGTCCTGGGGTTAGACTTTGTGTTTAGTTCCAGTCCTGGGGTTAGACATTGTGTTTGGTTCCAGTCCTTTGGTTAGACTTTGTGTTTAGCTCCAGTCCAAGGGTTACACCTTGTGTTTAGTTCCAGTCCTTGGGCTAGACTTTGTGTTTAGCTCCAGTCCAGAGGTTAGACTTTGTGTTTGGTTCCAGTCCTTGGGCTAGACTTTGTGTTCAGCTCCAGTCCAGAGGTTAGATTTTGTGTTTAGCTCCAGTCCTTGGGTTAGACTTTGTGTTTGGCTCTACCCTTGGGTTAGACTTTGTGTTTAGCTCCATCCTTGTGTTAGAATTTGTGTTTAGCTCCATTCCTTGGGTTAGAATTTGTGTATAGCTCAAGTCCTTGGGTAAGACTCTATGTTTGTCTTTGATTCTTTGCTTAGACTTTTAATTAAGCTCCTAGGGTTAGACTTTGTGTTTAGCTCCTTCCTGGTTAGACTGTGTTTAGCTCCAGTCCTTGGGTTAGACTTTGTGTTTAGCTCCAGTCCTGGGTTAGACTTTGTGTTTAACTCCATTCCTTGGGTTAGATTTTGTGTTGAGCTCCAGTCCTTGGGTTAGACTTTGTGTTTGGTTCCGATCCTGGGGTTAGACATTGTGTTTAGTTCCAGTCCTGGGGTCAGACTTTGTGTTTAGTTCCAGTCCTGGGGTTACACCTTTTGTTTAGCTCCACTCCTGGGGTTAGACTTTGTGTTAGTTCCAGTCCTGGGGTTAGACATTGTGTTGGTTCCAGTCCTTTGGTTAGACTTTGTGTTTAGCTCCTCCAAGGGTTACACCTTGTGGGTTAGACTGTGTTTAGCTCCAGTCAGAGGTTAGACTTGGTTCCAGTCCCAGACTTTGTGTTTTGTGTTTGGTTCCAGTCCTGGGTTAGACTTTGTGTTTGGCTCTACCCTTGGGTTAGACTTTGTGTTTAGCTCCATCCTTGGGTTAGATTTTGTGTTTAGCTGCAGTCCTGGGTTAGACTTTGTGTTTAGCTCCATTCCTTGGGTTAGATTTTGTGTTGAGCTCCAGTCCTTGGGTTAGACTTTGTGTTTAGCTCTTCCTGGGGTTAGACTGTGTTTAGCTCCAGTCCTTGGGCCAGACTTTGTGTTTGGTTCCAGTCCTGGGTTAGACTTTGTGTTTAGTTCCCACCTGGGGTTAGACTTTGTGTTTAGCTCCAGTCCTTGGTTTAGACTTTGTGTTTAGCTCCAGTCCTTTGGTTAGACTTTGTGTTTAGCTCCAGTCCAGGGGTTACACCTTGTGTTTAGTTCCCACCTGGGGTTAGACTTTGTGTTTAGTTCCAGTCCTGGGGTTAGACTTTGTGTTTGGTTCCAGTCCTGGGGTTAGACTTTGTGTTTAGCTCCACTTCTTGGGTTACACCTTGTGTTTAGTTCCAGTCCATTGGTTACACCTTGTGTTTAGTTCCAGTCCTGGGGTTAGACTTTGTGTTTAGTTCCAGTTCTGGGGTTAGACTAGGTGTTCATCTCCATTCCTGAGGTTCCATTTAAATCTTACATCATCATATATCTACATCTGGTTCAATTTTTGTTCTTATATTACATACTATCTACACTTACTTGAATTGATAACTCAAGTTCTATTGAAGAGTATGTGTGACCTAACATATCAACACAATGAATTTCCTGACAAGTCATTCATTCTATGATGTAGCTACCATTATGTCCTTGTGATCAAAATATATTTATGTGTATGTAAATAAAATCTCTGTGTTTGATCTATTGTGAAGACGTAGTTTAAATTGTTAGACAAATAGCCTTTCTATTTACTAAACTATGACTCTTAATGGCTTCTTGTTTACCAATTACTGTACAATGGAGAACCTACTTACATTAACCGGGGACTTTGTCTCTTTAACAGTTAGTGGAATGATCACAACAACTTTTATTTCATTCCTGTTACGTGGTTTATGTTGTGAAACTCAATAGATTATGATCACCCCCAGTATACCTATCTTCATTGTTTGTTATTTAGGTTTCTCTAATTGTAACAAGATTTTTAATTGGTGTTCTGTGACATGTAACAAGGATCGTGATTGATTGATTAAGATTATATATGTGGATCACTTTTAGGTCGATACTAAAGAGGATATTCAGTGGTTTCCTGTGAAATATTACACTTTTTTCACTAATATGACAGAATAGCTATATTTGTATATTTTACTAGGGCAAAGCATAGTGGAGTGAAAAACATAGATATTTTCTGTCAAATGTGTGAAATATATTTAAAGTAATGATAATTATGTTCAACTATATTGAATTGTATTGAATATTCAATTGTATCTCTTTAATTCATATAAATTTATTAATTGGTAAATTTATTGACATTATTAAATGCACACTGAAATGATTTGATGAAAAACCACCTTTTTCAGCCTTTGCTTCCTTTGTGTCTGGTTAAAGTTATTAACAGTTCAGTTAATGCTGCATCGTTGTGTCAGGTTTAAGTTTACATAGAGCAATTATTTTTTATTTCATTTCAGAATATTTAATTGATGTAAACAATCAATAGGATTAGACAATAGGCTAGAGCCTATATAAGTCTTCTCCAAAATCAAAAAAAAATTTTTTGATCTATTGGTATTTGTTAGGGCAGTATTTTGCAGATTCGCCTTTTACAGTGAAAATGACTCAATCTAAAAATGATTTTAATTTAAGATATCTAGAAATTACCAACCTTGTGTGATTTTATGGTCATTTAATGATTTGATTAGGTAATTGAAAACAACGAAGCAAATATAATTGCCAGCTTGATGATCCTTGAGATTTATAAGGAAATGTCATCCATGGAGATTACTGAAATCAGAACTATGTTGACATTATTTTCATGGTGTTACAAGGAATTAAATCCAGTGATGTTAAAGAAAATAACTGAGGCTGATCAATGTGATGATATTGAATGACTTGTATGTGTGAAAGGTTTGATGTTTAACACTGTTAAAGATATCGTAAATAGAAGAGAACTTTTATACACTTTTCCTGTTGCTCAATTCTATTTGTCTATCAGGTCGTGACAATGAAATTTAAAAAAAATCTATACCACACTCTATATTTGTAAGATCCTGTTCAGAAAATGGGGTGATACAAATTGTACACACACATCTTGGAGCGTGACAATTTATGTTTGTTTTTAATATACTCTTCAGAATTATCAAATATTCTTATGATTTTTTTCTGAAAGAAATCTTTAAACAGAATTTCAAAAATTAAAGTATTGTATAAACAATGTAATACCTTTGATTGACAATTGCTTTTTAATTGTGAAATATACATGTATATAAACAGAATTTTTATTCTCTGAATGTCAAAATTTCTACTTTTGCACAATGTAATAACATAAATACAAAATGGATACAGTACATGCACATGTAGGGCGACAGATATTAGCCACTTAGCATTAATATATATATTTTATTTTTTATGTTGTTAACTGCACATCTTCTGATCATATTGCCAGAGCCAGCAGTTCTATATACATAAAATTAGCCCTTCTTGTGCTATTGTTTCCAAATACAGGAGGCTATATAAATATTGATTATTCTGACCTACTTTGTACTGTCCCAAGGCATAATACTTGATCATCAACTGTCTGGCTCTCTCATACAAATGTCCTGTTGTCTATCACTATCTACTTTTACTCCTGAATCTTTGAGAAATAAGATATAATTTTGGTATCTATTAAATTGATTTTATTTGATGTGTCTGTGTTGAGATGCATTATTTTTGGTAAAATCAGTTAATTTGAATTGTATGACCTTGTAAAACCCCTTAAAAGTTACTGAATGTGTGTTTTCACTGCCATGTTAATTGTGCCTTGAGTCTCAACTGATTGTACAGACAAATTATATTCCTATGTCTAAAATGAAAATGTTTCTTTTCCGATAAACAAAATCTTTGCACTGAATTATTTGTAATTTTTCTAACCCAAAATAGAATTTTTTGAAACATTATTAGTGTGATATGATAAAATGGGAAGAGGATGGGGTGACTACAGGCTGTCTCTCAGTGTGTCTACTCCTGCGTCTGTGACAGCATTCTAACACCTTCATTCCTTGATGAATTCTCATCAAACTTCACACTTCTTAAGCATCAAAATGGACAAATTTGACTTTCAATGTAGTCAGGTAAAGGTCAAGATCTCTGTTAATAGTTTTTAGAAAATATCATTGTCACGAGCAAAGGGCTCCATTTCCTGATGAATTCTCAACAAACTGCACACACTTATTACGGATCAAGTTTGACTTTCAGGGTTGTTGGGTAAAGGTCAAGGTCATTGCTGTGGCAGGTTCATTCCTTACACAAATTTGATCAAACCTGAAACACGCTTACAAAGGCCCATAATACATTATTACATATTGGTAATTGAAACTTTATTATCAGATTGTCATACCTAACATTTGTCCTTTAAAATCAGTTACCAACCAATTGTTTACTTTTCTTCTTTTCCCAAAATATCACCAAACAGCGCCATTTTTATAAATCATTGCAGTACATTGGGGATATGTATTGTAATAGCAATACTCGCTATGCTTGTAAATTTTATCTAGCACTGATTTTTGTAGTGAGATAAAATGATGCCAGGAGCTTAGGGCATTTCCTATGCTTTTGTAGGAAGATAAGGCAACTTACAAATTGTTTTATTATGGTATCAAAATTAACACAATCTATTACAAATGTGAAAATAGAAATAAAAAAAAGATGAAAAAAATAAGTTGTAGGTGTCTGTTTTCAAGCTGGTGTGTCATTGTCCAAGTCTTCCATTATACAACTACATGGTTTGTTGTATGATACCTATTTTGTACCATTCAAATTAAGGCTAAGTATGATTGTTTATGTGTTACTAAGGACAGATAACTCTTTCATAATGGTAACCAGAGACACTTCTTATTTCTAAATATATCTTTTATCTAATTACAGCAGTAAGGATTATGTAACAATGTATGTTTTTTTTTAAATTTATTATTATCTGGGTATTATTCAGAATGATAACTGAACTTTGATTTTTCTATTTTAATATTCATCAGCTGCTGAGGAGGGTAAGTGTGTAACCTGACGATGTTGTAGTTTTCTTTGTTTTTGGGCCTTGAAAGTATAGCTGTCTTTATTCACCAAAATGTTTTCATAATAATCTGCACTGGCCTGTTTTTCTTGGTTCCCAAATTGTTTAGCAAATGTATTTGTTACAAAGTCACCAATTTTTCTTTGCTTTATGATGGCATTTTGTTTTTATTCATACCAGGTCTGTATTTTTGAAAACTTCTGTCACTGTATAATTTATCGTAGACATTATTAATTTATCTATAAAGTTTAATTTATTGTAGACATTATTAATTTATCTATAAAGTTTAATTTATTGATTTTCATTTTCCACTAGAATCACATATCACCAATCATTTCTTCAGGTCATTGTTTTTGATTGTTTGAGTATATATGTATCAACTGATATAATGTTGTTTCAAAAGGAAAGAAAAACTAACTGCTTTTTTTTAACAATTTGATCTTGCATGCATATGCAACACTTTCTTTGAGATTAAATATATTTTGCACATTTTTACAAAATTTACTTTCAGGAAATGGTAGCTGGCTGGGTTGTTTTTGTGTCTTGCTCTGTGTTGGTTAATTTGAATGTGATTATACATGTAATGTAACTTCTAAGAAGTTGGATTGCTCTTTGGTATAAATATATCTAATTATCTAGGGCATCACTTCAGTAATCCATCCATGGCTAGAGCACCACTGCATCAGTGCCTTCATACCGATATTGCCATTGAATCAGTTTTTACTATTCTGGAACTGATGTCAATATATCTGTTATGTGTATGGCTTACATCAGATCTAGTGGAGCACAGCTAGATACCACATCGAGGGCTTTGTATTATAAAATGCCTCTGTGAGCGGATATAACTTAGTTATGTTCACACTTGCCTTTAGCACCTAAATCTTGATAAGGTATCTGCAATACTTCCTTGATCTGGCATCTTTATTTCAATAATACTGGGCCATAGACTTCCGGCATCAACTGTTAGAATTGTATTTGAAAATTTGGTTCTATGTAGAAATGCATTGATATTGATTTTGAGAACTGTTGACCTGGATAAACAGGATGAATTAAATGTTGTCCGGGAATGGATGAAGACACAGTGTGTACATGCAAATTATGTACAAATACAGAATACAACGACTTTGCACTCAAGATTTAATGATGCTTTCAATGAATGAATAAATTTCAACAAGTGAATTTATATTATTATTTGTTCAGTTTGTATTGATCTAGTTAATTATGTGACCTTTGAATTATTAAATCATATAGTTTCTGGCCTCTCAATCCATCTTATCAATTATTTATTCCAAACAACTTCTTCTTTAGAGAAATAAGATACAGGTTCTTTTATTTTGATGAATAACTTCCTGAGATGAAGAGCTGTAAAATTTAAGATTTGCTCAGTCAGATATACTGGTATAATTGAAATCATTATTTTTGAACTGAGAATGATTTTTGGAGTAAGAAGATCATGCCAGTACTTTGAAGAACAAATAACCTTGATCATGACCGATTATTCAAAATTGCTTCACAAGAGTGAATCATGCTTATTTTGTAATTGGCCATGTTTTTTCTTGTAAGATAGTCGATGTAGTGATAATGAAATCAGTGCAGCAAGCTGTACTTTTCTTGAACTCCCGAAGAACTTAAAGACTTATAAATTGTTTGTACTTCTCATATTAGGAAATCATTAATTGTAAAAATAAATATGAAATTTTTTCTGCCATTAGACAAAATTTTCACAGGACATCAATTACATCCATTTTTGTCCTGGTTCTAGAAAATCTCATGAAGTTGAATGTCTGTAGTTTGCATGGCTTGAAAAACAAGATTTCATAGTTACCTGTTATAAACATATTGCCCTTACAAATGTCTGCTCTCTGTCCTGACATTTCAACATCCAGTGGTTTTAATCTGATCACCTGTTCACCTATGCAGAGTTGTTTTCTCTGTAACAAATTGATTTCTTTGTATGTGACATGTGATTTTTTTCACTGTATTATGTTTTTCACGACAACCGTGAATTGTAGGGTTTAGTCTACTGTTAATAACAAGGTTTGTGATTAACAATAATACCTTATATTACTGCAATTAAGCCTCCACACCACTTTAACTGTCTTCCAGGAAGAGGGGGTTGCTTGCATTTAAGCCCCTACACCACTTTTATGGTCTTCCAGGAAGAGGGGTTGCTTGCATTTAAGCTCTTTCACCACTTTTATGGTCTTCCAGGAAGAGGGGGTTGCTTGCATTTCAGCCCCTTTATCACTTTTATGGTCTTCCAGGAAGAGGGGTTGCTTGCATTTAAGCCCCTTCATCACTTTTATGGTCTTCCAGGAAGAGGGGTTGCTTGCATTTAAGCCCCTTTATCACTTTTATGGTCTTCCAGGAAGAGGGGGTTGCTTGCATTTAAGCCCCTTCATCACTTTTATGGTCTACCAGGAAGAGGGGTTGCTTGCATTTAAGCCCCTTCATCACTTTTATGGTCTTCCAGGAAGAGGGGGTTGCTTGCATTTAAGCCCTTTCACCACTTTTATGGTCTTCCAGGAAGAGGGGGTTGCTTGCATTTAAGCCCCTTCATCACTTTTATGGTCTTCCAGGAAGAGGGGTTGCTGGCATTTAAGCCCCTTCATCACTTTTATGGTCTTCTAGGAAGAGGGGGTTGCTTGCATTTAAGCCCTTTCACCACTTTTATGGTCTTCCAGGAAGAGGGGTTGCTTGCATTTAAGCCCCTTACCACAAAAATTGGAAAAACAGGAACTTTATTCTTCTTCCAGGCAAACAACAAAAAGAAAGTTACAAAGCAAAAATTGTGCTTGTGTTGTGTAAAACATTGTTTTGAAATAATACTGTGATAAGTATTGTTGAAACAGACCATTGTCATCCAACCTAATGACTGTTAATTAAGTCACCATTTCAGATCACTTCATTTAATGTGACTATAAGCAATATTGATATTCTTGAACCATGATCAGACTAAGATCTATCATCGATATCAGTTTGAAAAAACATTTTGTCTCAGAATTTGTCAGATGATTCACATTTTTGCTTACCTGTGAAAGCTAGCATGGTATCTGGTGTCCAAGTTCTTAAAAACCATTTATCTTATGCACTGTTACATTACATTTAAGTACTTCATTATCACTCGCCATTAACTAATCCAACCCTATATTATCATACGTATCCCTTGTAATGAACCAAAAATACACAGTATATTGACGGACTCTCAAGCATGCCAACACTTTTTCAAATGAGTTCTCCTTCATCTCTCCGCTTTTCTTCTGTAAACTGTAAACTGCCAAACACATTGACTAAAGTACCGATCAGAAGTACTCTGTATTTGTTTTTGAGAATCAAATTTAGGTACAAGCAGGCATTTCACGCTCTTACTACCGTTCAAGCCTTGGAATAAGTTTTTACATGTGATAGGTTGGGGGTCAACATATTTATCCTTTTATAATCTTCCAGGAGTAGATGTAGACTTAAACATAATTTCTATTTTCTGATTATTGTTTCATAAACATTGATGTAGTCATTATTAAATACCAATATCTTACATTTTAAATCGCTGTTAATTGTGGGAATCTATGGTCATTGCAAGGTACAACAATTTGCCAAGTTGGCAGATGTTAAGGTACAGTAGGAATACTTACAAAAAAAGACCTATCCCAACTTTTGATCTTTACTTTTTGCACTGCCAGAACGGGGCTAATCTGAGAAAAAAAAAAAAAAAATACAGTTATCTGTTGCTGTTATGCAAGCTTGTGAGACATCATTATCTGTGTCCGTCTGTATTTCTGTCAGTCTGCGTTAATTGTCTGTATTGTCTATCTATCTGCCTGCGAGGACCTGTTTTCTGAGTTTGTCTGTCTGTCTCTCTGTCAGTATGTATGTTTGTCTGTCTGTCTCACTGTCAGTCTTGATGTTTGTCTGTCTGCCAGGGATTGTTTTCTATGTTTGTCTATCTGTCTGTAATAGTTTTTTTCTAGTCTTTGTCAATCTGCCTGCCAGGAATTGTTTTTTGTGTTGATCTGTCTGTCTGCCAGGGATCTCTGTTCATAAGCACAAATAGTGGTATGGTTCTGAATATACACACATCCTTGTCAGTTTTTAGAAACCATTAAAAATTGAATGGTGATTCACGAAACTAATCATATTTTCGGGTGATGTATGAATAGTGCACCTCACCGTCTGGGATTTGGCATGTTTCGACCAATTTTGATTTTTCCTCAGTCACCTCCGCATCACTGACTAGTCATAAAGGATGAAATGGCAGTAAGATGCAGTTAAATTCTTTATTTGGCAATACCTACAGGTTTATCAAATTCTAAATTTGAAAGGTACTATCCCTGTGTGGGTCTCTGGTACAAGAGGTCAACTCCAACATCATATCTTAAACAAACTATAGCTGCATTTTTAAATGATCTGCTGTTTTGTGTTGGGCTGGTATAAAAGGTGTGTTATTATTTCCAAAATTGATTTTACTACCCAGAGTAAGATGATCTTTTGACAATTAGTTTTTACAGTAAAATGGAAAGGAAAGGTTTTCATATCCAATAATGATTTCCTTGCCAGCTTTTCTACATTTTCCCTAAACTAAGTTGTGTAAGATTTATGGACCAACAGAAACCATGCGTGTTTGTTGTAATGTAATAAATGCTGAATGTCAGAATCACACGTGTCATTTAAGAGCCGATAAGAATGCCATTTGAAGGGCATTTATTCCCTGACCGATAGATAATGTCCATTTTCGTATTCATAACCTTCGGAAAACTGTCTGAGATTGCAACAATGCTCTACCATTCACTCTGGTGTCTGTAGATATTATGCAATCTTGACAGAGGTAGGACCGTGTACACATTCAATCTTAAAGGATGGTGGAACTTCCAGATGTCTGACCTACCATATTTCCCATAATCTGTCCTCTGATTAGTAACATTGTTCTCAGAGTTTTGCCAGAGCTTTGTTGTTGTTTCTTACAGAGATATATGTCCTGTACATTGTCAGAAAGACCAACAGCTGCAATTTCCTTCTGAAAGCAAAATTTGGTGAAGTAAGTCAAAAAAAGTGAAAGAAAGACAGAGGTTTTGTTTATGTGTTTGCTGAGTAGATATCAGCTTGTGAATTGCCAGGATCATTTTGAGACAAGGTCTTCTGGTTTTTATACTTCCAGAAAGGAGAGCATATTGTTGCAGCTATGTCTGTCCATCTGTCCATTTCTTAGTCCAATTGTCTCTCCATCCATCATAATTTTGTTCGGAGCATAACACAAAAACTATGTATCAACTTGATACTTCAAAGGTACATAAATCTCGATGGTGAGAGTGCAGTGTATAAGAACCATAACTCTC
This sequence comes from Ylistrum balloti, assembly GCF_031769215.1. Classification (NCBI taxonomy): domain Eukaryota; kingdom Metazoa; phylum Mollusca; class Bivalvia; order Pectinida; family Pectinidae; genus Ylistrum; species Ylistrum balloti. The sequence continues at coordinate 2,048,289 of NW_026781970.1, forward strand.
TTTTGCATAATGAAACTTGGTGTATACATTGGTCATACTCAGAGAATGTGCTGAATACCTAATTCAAGGCTTGCAACTTCTGAAATACTGAATTGTTTATCCTGATTAAAGTTTGTGTAATAAAGTTGTTTTTCAGGGAGCATTCATCAGTTTCACGGATACTCTGTGGTTGTAATTAGAGGCTTTTTTAGATGAACATGCAAAAGGTCTGTCACAAAGTTGCTATAATTTTGGAGCATTCAGGATAAGGTGTCTTATAAACAAGGACACTGACACAACAGCACATCAGATATTTCATTTTCCTGAGAAACATTAGCTGCCTTTGGTAGGGATAGAACCTTGCACCTCATGTCTTCACGGAAGCTCAGTTAGCTTGCTGTTCTATTTACCGAGCTTTTGTTGAATGGCCCTCTACATATTTAGTTAATTTACCATATTTAATTAGTAATATACATTCCTCACTAAGTTTGGTAGAAATTAGGGTGTCTGTGTGATTGTCCCTGTATTTGTCTATCAATTTGTCTGTGTATCTTGGTAATTTGTGTCCAGAAATAATCTTTAAGATTCAAATGGTTATACACTGTTTTACTGTTTAAAAGGGTGTTATACCAAGTTATTGAGGTCAAGAACAATGTATCTATTACATAGCAGGGCCTTACTACATGTATAAGTTATTTCTACTAAAATATGTTTTTAAACAATCTAAAAGATTGTAGAACACACTTCTTAGAATAAATATGGCATAGCACAAAAAATCAATAAGTACTCGTTTTGAAATAATCTCTTCCTAGTATTTGTTTTTCACATACATGGATAAGACAATGAATTATTTATCCCCATAACGGAATTTTCACTTGTGAATTGATGTAATTAAGTTACGGTTATGCATGAATAATTTATTGGTAGAAAACATTTTAAGGTAATAACATTTCCATTACACAGTTGTATACTCATTGTGTTTAGTGAATGAAACACATATGTGATATGACTGGTGTATTGGGACAGCAGTGAGCACCAAGTTCAATGTTGATGGTGTAATATTCTGGCTCCGTTATTAACTGCTGATCAGGTTTTTTTTATTGAAAGCTTAACTGTCAAAAAGATATCCCAACTAAATCATTTTGCTATATTTTACCTATTGTTAAAATTAATCAGCACCATTAAAGGACTGTTTCCATAACAAGCTTCCTCTTATTGTCTCCCTGTAATGAATGACAAACATGAGACTTGAGTGCCATATTAACATTATCAATATTAGCATCGTCATAGAAATTTATCGTAATCTGTTTATCTTAATCTTATTTTAAGAAAGTATAAAAAATATCCATATTTGGTCAACATTTAGACACAAACAAGGACCAAATAAGATGTTAGTAGTCCACTTTGGTATAACAGACTCTTCTACATCAGCAGCTTATCTTTATCTTTTCCTACAACGAAACCAACATGGACAGCTTTCCACAAAGCAGTATGATAAGTGTGGTGATTTCAATTTCCTTATTGTTAATTTTCCATTTCTGAATGGCAACATCCTTGCATCTCCCATTTATGTTATTAACTTCTCGCCATTGATTTAATGTTTACATTATCTATGATTTTGTGCCAGAAGTCGTCAACTGATGGACAACATTGTAACACATTGTATCAAAAGATGCAGGTTAATGAAGATAAAGGGAAATTTTATGGTTGTCATAGTGATCTTATTGAGAAATATTCTATTTCTTTGTGAGATATGAACTGGAGGTATTTGATGTTTGTTAGTTGGTATGTTGCTTCTGTTGTTGTAATCCTTGTTTTCATTTGAGAAGGTGACATAACTTACTTGGATTGACCCAGATTAACTCAGTGGGTGTCGTCAATGCAGCAGATCTAGAAGAACGTTATTATTCCCAAACACCTGGGATTATTCTCTGTGTACTTTTCCAATAGACTATAAATCTTTCTTTTGTTCATTATTTGCTGTAGTTTTATTGATTTTGACCTTGGGTCATGATTTTCTTTGCTTTTTGTTTTGTAGTGTTACAGTGAAAAAATTAAATTTTCCATAGTTTTGAAAGTTGTTGAGAACAGTCACATAAGGTTTGCTATTTCTCATTCGGTGTTGCCCAGATTTGTCAGATAGTGCAAAAAGGTTTCACTTGACAAGAATCTCATCTTGGTTTTTCAGGTCACTTTTTGCAGATTAAGAAGACTCTTAAACCTCTTTTAGAAACTGCAGACAACTAACAGTAATACAATCAATTGATTATAACTATACCTAATAATCCTTTCTCATTTTACCTGTGTTATTCACTCACTCAAAAATGACAAAGTTTTGAAACAAAGTCTAAAAAATCGAAACTTGGGATTTTTCTCAGTTGCCTTCTGGGTTTCAAAACGGGCCTTAAGAAAATTCAAAATTTAAATTGGGAGGTGCATTTACCCCATAATTCATTAACTTTCACTAATTATCATATATATTATAGTTTCAAAAGAATATCAAGTACATGAGGATTTTCTGAACAGTATGTGCCACTATTCAAATAAAATGTGACATGCAGATTACGGCAACTTTCAGGGACTTAAAGCCCACCTGTAGTGTAAATGTCTACCAACTTCGATATAGAAGATTGTACAAAAGATCCCGATCCATAAGTGAATAGCACATTTTCATATAAATTTAGAGTTGAAAACAGTAGATCCAAACAATGAGCTTAATTGCATCATACAGCTGTTTCGTCCTACTTGGACTCATCAGTGGTGCTAAGGGCCAAATTTTGAAAATGAAGAGGCGACTAAGAAAATTCCAGACTGATGGAAACAGATGACAGGCATGCAAATCAACACTCCCTTACCATGCCCTGACTCTGAAGGTCTTGACAAAGATGCACTCTTAATATTTACTACTTTTATTAACCTGTTAGTCATTTCCATGTGTACAAGGTACTGTTAAGTGCATCAACACTCCCTTACCATGCCCTGATTCTGAAGGTCTTGACAAAGATCCATTCTTAATATTTACTACTTTTATTAACCTGTAAGCTGTTAGTCATTTCCATGTGTACAAGGTACTGTTAAGTGCATCAACACTCCCTTACCATGCCCTGATTCTGAAGGTCTTGACAAAGATCCATTCTTAATATTTACTACTTTTATTAACCTGTAAGCTGTTAGTTATTTCCATGTGTACAAGGTACTGTTCAGTGCATCTTACTTTAGAGATGACATGTATGTGTTTACGTTATGTCCAAGATATATGTATGTAGACATTTTGATATGTTGCCTCAGTTTCATATAGTTCCTTTCATAACCTGTTTTTATCAACCCTTTATTGGCCCTTCTCACCAACATTTAATTGTCCTTACCCTTATATAATGAACTTTGCTGTTGATGGACCACTAAGAAACATATGCTTAAGTGAAAGGCGAATGTGTTATCAATGTGCGGCCCAACCACCTTGTATATTACATATTAATAAGTTTTGTCATTGTTTATGAGGAAACAATAGACATATCTTTCTCCATTTATGTAGTTATAATGGTACATTCATTTTGATGAAGAACAATTTTGCTGCAGGATGGCTAAAATTTTTAGATTTCTGGTTAACATTTTTTGTCTCCATTTCTTAAAGATTGTTTTTCTTGCCTTTCTCTCAGAGGTATTGTAAACAAATCTATTGGAATCTTGTGGTACAACAGAAGTTTTGACATGGACGGCAATCAATGACCTTCTGCTAGTTTGTTTGGTATTATTACTACTTCTAAGAAACAGTTGCACTTTCTCAAATTTTATAAATCCTTTAGATTCATTATATACAGTAAAACTCACTAGTGTCAAACACGCATGAGTCGAACACATCGGATGAGTTGAACGTTTCGTTTGGTCCCGATTTTTTCTCCTCTTCATCTTAGTAAATTAAACACGGATGAATCGAACACCGTTGAATCGAATACTGTGGTTGTGTCGAATATATTTTGTGGTCCATCCCTTCTAAATCGTACAAAAAATTCCATGTTTGTGTCGAATATTCAGATGCCATGTTGTCTCAGGTAAATTTTCCTGGTTGGTAACGAGTGTGATTGGTCAGCCGTAACGGTGTCAACAGGCCTGCATGCACAATGTAATTTCATGGTATCGATCCACCTAATCCTTTTGTTTATACAGGTGCACAGGTAATTATCTCATTTAACCAAGAACTATGCGATCAAACAGCCATTGAAATAAAACATCCCATGTTTACTTTTTGCCCGTGAGTTGTTGTTTTATTTCCAAATACTACAAATGTGAGTACATATATATTTTTAAGTATTGTTATCACTAAGTACCCAGTGTAACGTGCGTCTTTTGTTCAATCTTGTATGCATTATCCACGTGTTTGTGACAATGATGATTACAGTAACTGTCATTAACCTACGATTTATTTGTATATTGATAAAAAATTATTGTTATTATAAAATAGAGATGTTGTCTTGTTCTTTTCATTAATACCTTGCTATCAGACCCGATCGGCGAAAATAGGGTCAGTTTTTATCAATGAAATAGTAGCCACTAAGAAACCATCTTGGATTTCAGACTCTTGAGTTAGAGAGTTAAACCACTAATTGAATTTCATGAAGAGTAAATCGGCAGATCAAATTTTGCGCACAAGAGTTCTTTATTGTGTCTTAGTGACAGCTGTGCATTATATATTTATATTAGTTTGGTATATAAACAGTCATTAAGGTCAAGGTCCTCAGCCAAATTCTCTTGTCTGATTTAAATGAAATGAAATAAGTAACATGTCAGAAGGTCAAATGTCAAGGTCAAATGTTTTCTCTCTATTGATGAAATCAAAGTGAAGTTAATTATGAAGCTTTGTGACTAAAGCTAGGGTAACGAGGGAAAGTTGGCTGCCAAAGTCTGATATTATTAGGACATCTGAACTTATGGGTTTGGATGACCTGTAGTGTGTGTTTAACCTGAAAATCAGTGGGGATGTGAAGGAAGCTGACAAAGTGTTATTTTATAGCCTCATCAAAAGTTTAATATGGCAGCCATGATGGCCATTTTGTAACATGATTTTGCATTGGTTTCTGTTAACAAAACCCTTTTCGATCTTTCCTGCCAGTGAGATTGAGCTGAAACTTGCCTGAATTGATTTTGAGATGGTCCTGACCAAGTGTTGTTATTTTGTCTGTCAAAAATCTAATAAGAGGGTCATCTGGAAAACTACATTTGATCGCTTCTTCTGGAATCCAGGGGTGCCATTGACCTGAGATTTCGTGGGAATAAGAAAGTGAAGGAATGTTGCCTTTGTTATTGTGAACTGCTTTAATCATTTTTATCATTGTTCCTACTTGCTATTATACCTTACTTACTGTTATATCATTTTTATCATTGTTCCTACTTGCTATTATACCTTACTTACTGTCATTTTTATCATTGTTCCTACTTGCTATTATACCTTACTTACTGTCATTTTTATCATTGTTCCTACTTGCTATTATACCTTACTTACTGTCATTTTTATCATTGTTCCTACTTGCTATTATACCTTACTTACTGTCATTTTTATCATTGTTCCTACTTGCTATTATACCTTACTTACTGTCATTTTTATCATTGTTCCTACTTGCTATTATACCTTACTTACTGTCATTTTTATCATTGTTCCTACTTGCTATTATACCTTACTTACTGTCATTTTTATCATTGTTCCTACTTGCTATTATACCTTACTTACTGTCATTTTTATCATTGTTCCTACTTGCTATTATACCTTACTTACTGTTATTTTTAGGTCTTTGTATAGTCAGATGATTGTTAGGGCTATCAGCATCTTGTTCTACATTTATATCAGTACTTTGGTGACTAAAGGTCATTGTCACAATGACAGATCACATGTCAAAGTCAGATGCTGTCCTATAGTAACAGATATATGTCCTGTTAATGACATAATGTAACAAAGTTAAATCTAATGTTTTCTTGTGATTTGAAATTGGTAAATGTCACAGTATTTTTCTTGTTGGCCCAAATGGAAACATGGTCAGTAATATAAAGTTTAAAATGTTTGTGTTTTCTGATAGCAGACATACATAATGCCTTAATCATGGTGAATTTATGTTTTTTTTTTTGGTTGATGTAAACTAATGGTGTGTGCAGCTATTGTTCAAGGTTTTTATTAAAGTCACATTGTTATTATCTTTTCTATAAACTAATGGTATGTGCAGCTATTGTTCAAGGTTTTTATTAAAGTCACATTGTTATTATCTATTTCGTAAGGTAATGAAGGAAAAACTAAATGGTGTGTGCATGCAGAAATTGCATTTCAGGGAAAGATGTCGTTTTATTTTTTTCAGTTTTTTTGCCAAAGATCAGGCATTGAAATTTATTATCGATTTTTTCAAAAAAATATAAACTAATGGTGTGTGCAGCTATTGTTCAAGGTTTAGGTATAAGTCACATTGTTGTCATCTTCTTTATGTCGTACAAGAATTCATCGTATATCTCAAGACGTAAGGTAATGAAGGAAAATACCTATAAATGTGAACCTTGTTTGTGTTAGTCATGTGACCAGAAATGGTGGGCATTCCCTCAGGGAAATCTGATGTCATCGTGTGCTTGATTTTTTATTCAGTTTTTTTGCCATTGATAAATATCATCAATAATGGTACTTGATATTACCCTAATGATTCATGACATTTACTGTTCACCATGAATTGTAGATCAGATGTAGGATCTAGTACTATTTCACAAGTAAACTGTATCAGGAACTCTTGTGTGGCAGGTCCAAGTTAACATAAAGTACCTTACACCTTTAATTAGAAAAGAAAAGTTGCAAAAAATACATTCACAATCTGTGTTACAGATATTTTACTGATATCGTGTGACATTTAGAAAATGATGATTTTGTTGTAACAGCAGCTGCAGGAGATGGCTTTTCTAAGTTGTGATAATTTATGCTTTATCCATATTGTTATCTGTATTGAGCAAATCAGATATAACACCTAGTATATGTTCCAATCAAAGTATAAAGTGAAAAGGACAACAATAGCCTTTTATGTGTTTAAAGTTATGGAATTTCCATTGAACAACAGATGTCTTCTTATTCATATATCAATGTAGCTTTGGGCCAATTTTATGTTGAAGATACAGGTCATGACATCACTGTTACTTAGAGTGTGTTGTTGTACCTTTGGATGTGTTGTAGAAGATAAAATCCAGGGCGTCACTGTTACTTAGAGTGTGTTGTTGTACCTTTGAGTGTGTTGTAGAAGATAAAATCCAGGACGTCACTGTTACTTAGAGTGTGTTGTTGAACCTTTGAGTGTGTTGTAGAAGATAAAATCCAGGACGTCACTGTTACTTAAAGTGTGTTGTTGACCCTTTGAGTGTGTTGTAGAAGATAAAATCCAAGACGTCACTGTTACTTAGAGTATGTTGTTGAACCTTTGAGTGTGTTGTAGAAGATAAAATCCAAGACGTCACTGTTACTTAGAGTGTGTTGTTGAACCTTTGAGTGTGTTGTAGAAGATAAAATCCAAGAAGTCACTGTTACTTAGAGTGTGTTGTTGAACCTTTGAGTGTGTTGTAGAAGATAAAATCCAGGACGTCACTGTTACTTAGAGTGTGTTGTTGAACCTTTGAGTGTGTTGTAGAAGATAAAATCCAGGACGTCACTGTTACTTAGAGTGTGTTGTTGAACCTTTGAGTGTGTTGTAGAAGATAAAATCCAAGACGTCACTGTTACTTAGAGTGTGTTGTTGAACCTTTGAGTGTGTTGTAGAAGATAAAGTCCAAGATGTCACTGTTACTTAGAGTGTGTTGTTGAACCTTTGAGTGTGTTGTAGAAGATAAAATCCAGGACATCACTGTTACTTAGAGTGTGTTGTTGAACCTTTGAGTGTGTTGTAGAAGATAAAATCCAAGACGTCACTGTTACTTAGAGTGTGTTGTTGAACCTTTGAGTGTGTTGTAGAAGATAAAATCCAAGAGGTCACTGTTACTTAGAGTGTGTTGTTGAACCTTTGAGTGTGTTGTAGAAGATAAAATCCAAGACGTCACTGTTACTTAGAGTGTGTTGTTGAACCTTTGAGTGTGTTGTAGAAGATAAAATCCAGGATATCACTGTTACTTAGAGTGTGTTGTTGAACCTTTGAGTGTGTTGTAGAAGATAAAATCCAAGACGTCACTGTTACTTAGAGTGTGTTGTTGAACCTTTGAGTGTGTTGTAGAAGATAAAATCCAGGACATCACTGTTACTTAGAGTGTGTTATTGAACCTTTGAGTGTGTTGTAGAAGATAAAATCCAGGACATCACTGTTACTTAGAGTGTGTTGTTGAACCTTTGAGTGTGTTGTAGAAGATAAAATCCAGGACATCACTGTTGCTTAGAGTGTGTTGTTGAACCATCCAGGACATCACTGTTACTTAGAGTGTGCTGTTGAACCTTTGAGTGTGTTGTAGAAGATAAAATCCAGGACATCACTGTTACTTAGAGTGTGTTGTTGAACCTTTGAGTGTGTTGTAGAAGATAAAATCCAGGACATCGCTGTTACTCTGGTAGTGTTGTTGAAAATTTAAGTGTGTTGATGAAGACATAAGTCCTGACATCACTGTATCTCTTTGAGTGTTGATGAAGACACAAGTCCTGACATCACTGTATCTTTGGGTGTGTTGTTGAAGATATAAGCCCTGACATCACTGTATCTTTGGGTATGTTGTTGAAGATATAAGCCCTGACATCACTGTATCTTTGGGTGTGTTGTTGAAGACACAAGTCCTGACATCACTGTATCTTTGGGTGTGTTGTTGAGGACATAAGCCCTGACATCACTGTATCTTTGGGTGTGTTGTTGAGGACATAAGCCCTGACATCACTGTATCTTTGGGTGTGTTGTTGAAGACACAAGTCCTGACATCACTATCTTTGGGTGTGTTGTTGAGGACATAAGCCCTGACATCACTGTATCTTTGGGTGTGTTGTTGAGGACATAAGCCCTGACATCACTATCTTTGGGTGTGTTGTTGAAGACACAAGTCCTGACATCACTATCTTTGGGTGTGTTGTTGAGGACATAAGCCCTGACATCACTGTATCTTTGGGTGTGTTGATGAAGATATAAGCCCTGACATCACTGTATCTTTGGGTGTGTTGTTGAAGACACAAGTCCTGACATCACTATCTTTGGGTGTGTTGTTGAGGACATAAGCCCTGACATCACTGTATCTTTGGGTGTGTTGATGAAGACATAAGCCCTGACATCACTGTATCTTTGGGTGTGTTGATGAAGATATAAGCCCTGACATCACTGTATCTTTGGGTGTGTTGTTGAAGATATAAGCCCTGACATCACTGTATCTTTGGGTGTGTTGTCATGGCTTCACTATCATTTTGAGTTGAAAAAATAGAGTTTTTCAGCATACCTCATCATTAAACACTTTTGTTGGAAGGTGTGGATATTGACATCGACTCTGGACATTAATTTGAAGCCTGCAGTCATTAATAGTGAAGTTTTACTTAATACAGGTACACTATGGTGTCTATGATTTTGATTGTGTTTCAAGATGAACTAAATCCGATTGTATAAAATATGTAGGGCTATAATTAATTGGAATTGTATAGAAGGTGGCAGCAGTCTTTGGAATCATAAATTATTCATTCTAGAAGTTAATCGTGTGAATACCTGGTATTTTCACTACATAGGTTCAATGTGAAAGGCCTTAGTACTGGTACACTGAGATTTGGCACAGTGCTGGTTGTTATCATAGACAAGATACGTTGTGTATTAATGACTATTCTTTAGTTTGAGTTCATACCCCATCTATTACCATGTAAACTTTATTAAAGATTTCAATAACTTTTCATCTGCAAATTGATAATAACATTATGTAAGATTTGGGATTTCATGGTTAGTTGAATGTTTTGAGAGATGATTTTGTGGAATTATTGTACAATAGTTCAACAATGCTGTTGTAATTTTTACAGATCTAGTCATCATAGCCTTTTTATTTTATTTTTAGCCCATCATCATCAGTTGGTGGGCTATTCAAATCCCCCTTCATCTTCTTTGGTCCGTCATCTGACAATTTTTGTTATCATTATTTCTTGAGAAGCACCTGATTTTGGGACTGATCAGAAAAACAAAATGGGAGATAGGTGGCCATCTTTGTTTTCTTCAGTGAATTTTGTTATTACTATTTCTTGAGAGGCACTGGATGGATTTGGCACTTAAAAATTATCATCACTATTTCTACATGGGATTAATGTTCAAATTTCTTAAGATGAAGGGGAAAAACACACAAGGGAAAAGATCGAACATTTAAAGAAATAAAAATCAAACAAGGGTTAGGGATCTCTTGTTAAAATTGTTTTTTTTTTTTAAAGTAAAAAGACATCATCAATATAATTAATGTTTTCAAGAAAAGTTGAAAAGACTTTTATGTAATTTTTTGTCAATTGCAGTTTTTGTTTGCTTTTTCTTTTCTTCATTACCTGGTACAGGTAAATTGAATTGAAAATAATTAAATGAAATAAATGTTTGATTTTAAATGTTTGAGTGTGTGTATTGATTAGGTATCAGTCAGCAGAGCCTTCTATTACTGGTTTCAATATTTATTGCAGTTCCAACATCTAGACTAATTGTGAATTTCAGAATTGGTATTACTGCCTATGACAGAGTTGTAATCCAGAACTGCCAATGGCTGATACTGTCTAAGGCCTTGTTGACTTCATTTACCGACTTCTAAAACTCCTTACACTTACACTACCTATTTTATTTTGAATTTGTCAAAAATGTGTTTTGGGAAAAGGATGTATGGTGGCTGTTGGGTCCTAATCAAAGGTATTGTATTTGACAGTTATCAGTTAGAATTCCTCGCCAAGTTATCATTTTTGATGGTTATTAACAATTTGATATGGGGAAAAAATGGTGGAATTAATCATTACGCTAGCAAAACAGTTGCTCATTGGACCAGGATTTTGATTTGAATCAGTAGTTTGTGCACCACCTAAAGAAATTCAGTGTAATTGTGTCATTCTGAAATCTAGGTCAAGTTCAGCTGTTATCATGTTTAAATCAATATATAATGATCCTGTTTGCCTGTGCCTTAAGTCACAGTTTTCTAGGAATTTTAAGACAGAAGCTAAAAAGAATGTATTGATTTATGAAGGTTTTCCATATGTTTATTGTGTTTTTTTCTTATAGAATTTCTTTACAGAGCATTTGCATAGATGTGGAGATTTATTTTCTCTCAGTTTTGATGGATATTCTGTTTCTCGTCCCCTATCATATCTTTATGCCTCTAAGTAAACCAACCCAGGTTGAGATACCTGGTATGTGTTATGTAATACAATGAGGTTGATGGTCCCTACTAGATGGTAGACTTGTTATCCATCCCTAGAAGAGTGTTTGATAAAGTTTAATACTTTTAAATTCAGATTTTAATATGAATGTTGTCTGAATGATTTCATACACTCTCATTCTAAATTGATATTTCATCACAGCTTCCAATTGATAACAAACTTATACAGGACCATGATTTAGAAGTTTGAAAATTCAGTTATAATACACTAACTTCACTGTTTCCCTACCCAGGATGGTTTGTGTCTCTAAGGATCTGAGATCACTGATCATCCTGTGCTGTTATGGTTGTGTCTTACGACAAGACACTTTACTCATATTGTTCTGGATAGCACGTGACAAAATCCTCCCACATGATGTTCAGTAGGTTAGCCACCATCCACTCCACAGGGATATGTTGAAAATGACTGTTGCTGGTAATAAACCAAATAGACAGTCAGATAGGTTTTAAACAACATCCCATGATTAGTTTTGGGAAGCAATTCAAACGATTTAAACTGGTACCTAGAATTTTAAACAAGTTTAAGATGATAGAGTTTTGAATAGTGAAAGTAGGTCATTGTGTCCAAGATTTTACAAAAGTCACACACGTGAAAAGCACCTTTTAATACAAATTTAGACACCGGCGAAACCGGTACACCAACTACCTAATAAAGTTTGGAAGAACCCGCCCCCAGTCTGTTGGATTGATTTATCTTCACTCTAAATTTAGAGTTAGATACAGTAGAGCCAAACAGTGAATTAAACTGCACCATACAGTAGTTTTGTTCTTATAGGACTTGTCAGTGATGCTAGGGGCCTAAATTTTGAAGCCTAGGAGGCAAAGGAGGAAAATCCAAGAAAATTTCATATTCAGACAGAATTCATATGATTACAAAGTGGAATGCTTTGTATGTAGTCCAGCTGAATCGTATAAATGATTCAGTGAAGGTAGAAATCAGAGAGATACAGCAATCAAAAATAGTAATCTATAGAGAAAATTTGTACACACTGGAGACAAAATGTTGACTTAGAGTATGTTATTACAATTGGGGTTCAGTGAGAAGTTTGTGAGAAGATAATTCTCCGGTTTGGTAAAATCTGATAATCAAGCATGAAGGTTAACAAAGGTCATCTTGCTGCCACTCCATAATTAATTAGCTTTGCAAATTGTTGTCTACGATCCTAACAAGGATCTTTGTATAATGAAAGACATTGATTTCAATCAGTGTCACTTAGGTGCTTGCCACCTAACGATTCCATCTCCATGAGTTTTGGCATGCTTCTGTGAACTTAGCTACAATTAGATGCCTTCCCAAGGACATTTACGATATATGGTATAGTTAATTTTAATCTTTATTTTTTTGTTAAGATATAAGCCTTAAGGAAGAGTTTATTTTTGGACCAAGTTGTAGGAGTATTGCCTCCAGACATACCTTATGGTCGATAGATGAATGTCTGTGGTTTGTAGATTACATGGCAGGGTGACATATTGATTTCAAAGAAACACATAAATATTATACAATCAATTCCACTCCCATAGGTGGATATGGAAATTTATTATCCCTATATAATAATATTAACTCTTGTAATTGTCTTTCGCTTAGGTCAGCAGTTAGGGAGATATAAAATGTCAATCTGTCAACTGTGTCAAGCCATACAAATTATGTATAAATTATCTTTTCACTCAGAATACCTATACAAATTGTATACAAATCATTTTTCTTCATCCTATAGCTAAATGTTATGTAAAGATTATCTTTCAATTCCCTATTACTATACAGAATATATAAAGATTATGTTGCCACTCTGTGTAGCTATTGCACTCCTTATTCTTATGGAGTTGTACATGTATGAATGTTAAAGGCATGTGAATACCAGACAGTCAATTCCATATTCCAAGCTCTCAAGTATTTACACCCCTCCCCCTTTTTATGACGAGAAAATCACAAACAAATTTCAATAACAGTTACAAGATTTTCATTTCTCGTTATGATTTGCATTCAGGTGTAGAATAGAAATAAAAAGAAGTAGCAGTCACCTTTTAGCACTCATTGTCATGTGCCAATGTTGCAATGACTATATTTGGTCCTACAGAATTAATTAGTTGAAATCTGAATCCTGTATCCATGAAACAATTTGTTGAGAAGTACAGCAATAACAAAATTTTGAAGATGGACAAAGCAGTTTTGTTTAATTTGAGTTACCACATGGGACTACTGGTAAATCAGTGTTTATAATCAGCTTTCTTTAGATTTCATGCAAAACTTACAAGTTTTAAACACAAAGACTGTATTAGATAATACCTAAAATAAAGTTGTTCACTCCCGAAGGTAGAAGCTATATCACTAATGTTATTAGAGTATGTTTAATATGTGATTATAACATTTTGAGTTGCCATATTTTCTTATTGAAACCTCATACAGCATTGTGTGTTTATTGTGGCCCATTATTCCTATAATTTTAAGCTCACCAGCTCGGCTGAAGGAGTTCAATGTTCTTCAGTGTTCCAAGGACAAAGTCATTGTTCCTCATGGAATTTAGTAAAACTTTACACAAAAGTCATGCTACTTCACGATTCCAATGACAAGGTCACACTTGCTTTCATAGAAAGTCATCAAGTGACACAGAAATCACTCTAGCAATATCATTTCTGAAAAAAAATGACAGAACATTCAAAGATTAAGGTCAATGTTACTGTTGGTAGAAATTTGTGAAAATTATGTGAAATTTTACTTAGAAATTAAGGAATTTGTGTCTTACAGACATTGTCTAGTTTCTACCTTAGTTTTGCAAAATGTAAGAAACCACGGTAAAACCCCATTTACATGATCTCCTTGGGACTCATCCATAGTTCTAGTGAGTAATCACAGATTGTCATAGCCATCAGTTTGTAATCAGCCATAAGTGTCCAGGAATGACTCATTTGTTTGATCAGTTCAAGAATTAATGATTATACTGAAGTCATTTTGAAATTACTGAGAAAAATGTGCAAAATTGGTCATTCACTGCATAGTTCATCTCCGTCAAAATGTAACATGCACAAAATGTGTCGGTGAGAATGAAGGCTAGTTCATCTGTACCCATTCAATAATGTGTCATTCCATATTATCATTTTACACAAAAGACTTTTATTTGAACACTGCTTGTATTTTTCCTTTGATGGTTGATTTAATTTACATGAATGCTCCAATAAAAGGACATTGTTATGTAGCAGTTAGCAGTATAGGTTTGTCAGCTTGTCAATCCCAAAATGATCTGCTATCAGACAAAGCATGAACACTCAGAATTGAATGTGCTGAAGTCTGGCAGTCATGTGTAACAATGTTAAATTTTGGTGATCATAATATCAGTGACTTGTTTGATGAATTTAGAGGGTAAATATTATGAACATCTGTGGGACAGGGATAAACTGAGTTTGAGGAATGTGGGATCCACAGTTCAGTAATAAGGAATATGTATCAGGACACAGTCGGGTACAAGCGAGTTTGATCTAAAGAGTGAAGTGGAGACCGAGTCCACAAAATTGACTAAGAGGATGGAATTATACACCATAATATAAAATCATAAGACACTAGATTGGACTCTGATAATCAACGATTTCAACCAAAGTCAGCAGAAATAAACAAAATCTATATAATGAATGTCATATTCTTCTGAGTTGGTCAGGCAGAACTTAATACTTCAGTTGTCTTCAATGTCTGGAATCAAATTCATACCTCCTATCCTCCTATATGATCCCATACCAGTGTTCACAACCTGTCAACATCTTTTAAAAGGTCAGATCATGAAAGACTAGGTCTGACTCTAATGTGCTCTTACAAAAAATTCTGGTGTGTCTTTTCAAACATTTTACAGAATAGCACTAGATAATGTTGATGGATTATTTAGGTTGGAAACTGATCCCTTGAGCGATGATAATTTTATCTCTGTTATTGAATCTAAACTCTCAGAAAAATATCAATTTTCGCTCTAATTTGGAGTGTATTATTCACTTCCAGATACATGGTATGTTCTATAAGTTGAGAAAGGTTAATAAGTTGCCTTGTGATGTTGATGCACTGATCAATAGAGGTCGTGTCTTTTGTGCACTGTTTTAGCAGACTGCCTAAGTATATTCAGAAGAAATTCTGAGGTCCACAAAGCCAAAACATTCTCACTAAAACATACCCCAGGGGATGAAGAATTACGCTCTCTTATGTGGAGGAAGAAGCATGACACCCACAAGGGGTCAGAGTTCAAAAAAAGACCACATGTAATTTGGTATAGTGGTATATATAATAACATTAATATGTAGACTATTGATATAGGCCCCATAGGCATTTTGTTTTTAATAAAATTCAGTTTCCATTTCCACTTCCTTCTACTGCTGAACACAATGGCAAATTTGAAGCTGCAGGTTGTCTATGAGAGGGAAAATTGTCTAGGAACCACGACAATATGCTTAATGAGATTTTGTCTCTATCAAGCCTCTGTCCAATCCGCTTAGGCAAACAAACTTGTATTGTCAGGAAATGTAGACTGGATCTGTTCAGCGGCCACCAAGTTATTGACAGAACATTAGTTCTTCTGTCCTATTCTACCCTTGACAATATTTCAGAATTTGATTTATCTTTAATTTGGTAATGAAAAACACTTCTAGCCAGGTTTCCGCTGGTCTGTTTAATAACCTTTTATTAAAAAGTTTGAAAAATGTTCTCTTTTAACAGGATTGCCAAGAGTTTTGATGATAGTCTCAATTAATGGCATATCATAAAGGTTAAAATACAAGTGAAATGTATAGATTGTCAGTATATCTATATTACAAGATGGATGGAGGGGCTGGTAGGGTTGTTTTGAATGTCAGGATATCTATATTACAAGATGGATGGAGGGGCCGGTAAGGTTGTTTTAAATGTCAGTTTATCTATATTGCAAGATGGATGGAGGGGCTGGTAGGGTTGTTTTGAATGTCTGTATATCTATATTACAAGATGGATGGAGGGGCTGGCAGGGTTGTTTTAAATGTCAGTATATCTATATTACAAGATGGATGGAGGGGCCGGTAGGGTTGTTTTGAATGTCAGTTTATCTATATTGCAAGATGGATGGAGGGGCTGGTAGGGTTGTTTTGAATGTCTGTATATCTATATTACAAGATGGATGGAGGGGCTGGCAGGGTTGTTTTAAATGTCAGTATATCTATATTACAAGATGGATGGAGGGGCTGGTAGGGTTGTTTTGAATGTCTGTATATCTATATTACAAGATGGATGGAGGGGCTGGCAGGGTTGTTTTAAATGTCAGTATATCTATATTACAAGATGGATGGAGGGGCTGGTAAGGTTGTTTTGAATGTCTGTATATCTATATTACAAGATGGATGGAGGGGCTGGTAAGGTTGTTTTAAATGTCAGAATATCTATATTACAAGATGGATGGAGGGGCTGGTAGGGTTGTTTTGAATGTCAGTTTATCTATATTGCAAGATGGATGGAGGGGCTGGTAAGGTTGTTTTAAATGTCAGTATATCTATATTACAAGATGGATGGAGGGGCTGGTAAGGTTGTTTTAAATGTCAGTATATCTATATTACAAGATAGATGGAGGAGCTGGTAAGGTTGTTAGCTTGATTGACATTTACAACTCACAAGTGGTTTTTTTTTTTTGTTATATATAACAGGAATTTTCTATTTCTTTATTTTCTTGGACATTGCCTTTGACATTTTCATAAAAAAATTTGATGAAACTTCAACAGTTATTCCATAGACAAGTACACATGTATACCTAAAATAGAATCTCACAGTTTCATTGTTCACTTTTATGATCTTTCTGTGAGGCGTTAAATTTTGACAGATGCTATAGAAACTTGAGGGTTACATGTTAAAATTCAACAACTTCAAGGTTCCAGTAAACACAACCACATCTACCACTAGTATCAATGAACTGTATTATATGATCCTTGTACCATCATCCTGAGTTATAAAGATAATCCGAACTGAATCAGAGAATAACTCTGGAGTCAGCTTTATATATACTATAAATAGACATTATATTTTTCTCTTATAAATTCCTAATGTCTCCATGTCAGTTTTATAACTTCTTTTTGATGGAGATTAAAATATTCCTGACAGATCTTGATATTCTGTACATGTTACCATTTAGAAAACATAATTGGCACTCACATGATCAAGGTTTCCTGGTTGTATGATTACAAATACACATTTACTCAATTAACCATCGGCTGTTATAAAATGATACTCAATTAACCATCGGCTGTTATAAAATGAAAAATAGGTTATATTGTCAGGACAAATTTTTTGTTTTTCTTAACAAGCACTTTTTAACTAAAATTCTCCTGTAAAGTATTGTATGAAGATCTCGCAAGTTACACACTGTTCATCACGAAAGCTTCTTGTCATAATATCCATCACATCAGTAAGACTTAGTGGTGGTTATTTCACAAGGTTTTGATGGCAACACCATAACTTTATGTTATCACAAATATCTGGTGTTTTGAAGGATATTGGAATTAAATTCAGAGTGGTTAAGATTCTGTTCTGCTTTCGTTTATGTTAATAACACTATGTATATATGTATATGATGTTATATCAATATGTCTGTCCTGTTGCTAAGTCTGGTTGTTGGGTTTTGGGTTTATCACCCGGTAACTAGTGATGAGCCAGGATCAATTTTAGTCAGTGTCCTCCTTGTTCTAGCTACTGGCTACATCACAGCATACAGGGAACCTGTCACATGCCATCCAAAGCAATTTGGGTAAAGTATCTTGCTTAAGGACACACCTACATCAGCACAGACCTGTTTGTCTCTCAGAGAAACACAAACTGCCATGGTTAGGGAGCCTCGAACCAGGCACCTCAGATCTTTACTTCAGGTTATGGAGGCCTTCGTCTAACAAACTGACCTTTCTTGACCCCTGTGTTGTATAAGTGTTCAGCACTAAATCAATATTACTCTAGCAACTTCATGTTGTCAGGGATTTTGGTAAAACTTCTGTACAGGTCAACCTAGAATAATGACGTAATACCTCAGAATTGTGTTTCAGGATTCCAAGTTGAAAGCCACGTTACTATTTAGAGAAATAGAACATTTGATTAGATATTGAATCTTACATATAATGTATCAGGAGAAATGTGATTGTTGCTGACAGTTCTGTAGTTCTATTTCTGATTTTATCATCTGGTGGAGGATCAATATAAAAATAGAAAGTAAAAGGATTAAAAAGTTTCTCCTTCAAGTTGATAAGTGTGTCAGGTTTTTTTTAGACATTGGTTGGATCATTAATATATGCTGTTTATTCATAGAGTTTATTGTCCCCTGATCATTTTGGGGCAAGATCTCATTGAAGCTGGTGGCTGCCTTACTGAACAACAAACAGGAGGCCTGTCACATGGCATCCAGAGCAATTAGGGTAAAGTGTCTTGCACAAGGACACAACCATAGCAGCAGAGACTGGTCGGTTTTTCAGCTTCCTGTGAAACTGCGTTAGGTAGCTAGGGAGTGTCAAACAATATATGCTTAAGATGTAATAGGCATTAGGAATTAATAAGACCTCTGCACAGGAACCTGTTGTATTTTCTCTCTGTTTCCTGATAAACTCTGTCGTGATTCAATAAAAATGCAAATGCCTTCTAAATTTTTTGACTACTGGTTGGACATATTACTGAACATTATACATCTCTTTTACACACTGAATATTTATTTAAATGATGTACAATATAACCTGGACATATCACCACCTTCTGTCCAATAAGATTGTGGCAGCACAAGTTTGGCAATACAAGTTTTTGATTTTTGGGGATCCTTGTTTGTTTACTACACATGATACTTGCTTGTGATGATGCTGACAACTGTTTAATTAACATGCAAATTGACAGCAAATATATCTCTATAGATATATAAACCCAGTATAGTGAAGCACTTGCCTGTTGTACTGTACATATGGAAACTCTAGATAAAATGGTACATTGAAACCTCACCTAACGACTACCTCAAAATTTTGACCACCCCGCTATTACGGGCACTTTTTTCCAGTCCCATTTTTTTCCACTATATATCTTTGTATTGGTCGCTTCAGTATTACGACCACCCCGCTATTCCGTATTACGACCACTTCTTACAGTCCCAACGACCACTAATTAACGATAAGTGACCTCACAATTACGACCAAGTTCTGACCAGTAATTAAAGTTTACCTGATGGGCAGTGAACTGTGAACATGTGTGTCGTTCACGACCATTGTTTTCGTCACGGGTTACCGACCCTGTCACCAGGTGGCGTTACACGTTTAACATTTTAAATACAGTTTAGTTATTATTATTGAATAATATACATGTACATTACTTAATGATATATATATACTCTTTATTTTAAACAGAGTTACGGTTCTTTGTGGTCAATCTGATCCACCTCACTATTAAGACCACCTCGCTATTTAGACCACTTTTTTCCAGTCCCCAAAGTGGTCTTAATAGCGAAGTTTCACTGTAATTGGTACAAAATAAAACCTTCTGCAAAATTGTTGTCTAATTGGAATTCTGACTTTTACTACACATAAGTGTTACAACACCTACACATAAGTGTTACAACACCTACACATAAGTGTTACAACACCTAATATGAAATATCCTGAGATTACTACCAACTAATTGATAAAATAAGAGGGTGTTTAAATAAAAATGGCCTGTTCAGGAAAAAACTTTAAAAAGTGAATGGTAATCTGGCAGAAATTAATAAAACACATTCAGATATTGTTATATACAAACTATATATATAAGCTGATTAATGGATTGGTCAGCCGTGAAGTGGATGACCATATCACAGGTAAACTTGGTAACATTGTAGCAGTTTTATCAAGGGAACACAAAGGAATATTCTCAAAACATAATGGTAGTATGGGGGTTTGGCATTACATCGGATGCATTTTAGTGTAGGGAAATCCGTTCTGATGAAATTGATGGTGTTATGCAAGTTTAGCGCAACAATGGATAGCAATACATCAACGTTATGCTGTTCATAGATTGATGATTGCTGGATAGTTGTCTCCCTTTCCATCAATAATATTGACAATATATTGATTACCTCTTGTCTGTAAAATTAGCTTTAAATTGTGTTTCAATAGAATTGACACTTGGAATTGCCTTGTGTCCACCTGCCTCAGGGAATCAGGCCTTGAATGTCTGCAGTCACGTTCTGTCCTTTGAGTAAATATGTAAATCTGGAATAACTGTTTGAAGTATTCAGTAAATATCAGGAGTTACAGTTTGTTTTGGAGAAATAGAGTGTAAGTGGTGAAGTTGGTCTTTGATATGGTGAATACATACATTTACAGACTAAAACAGATAGTGAGTTCTCTCACAAAATCAATATTGATTCTAATATCATCAAACAACTAAGATGTTTCAGTTTTCATATTTCATAAAAAAAATAAGATAGAATGCTGTAGCAATGATGTGTAATTGGTTCTGACAGAGAATAATATAGGTTTTAAATGTGTCTGTCAGTCTGCCAGTCTGTGTGTTTCTACTGAATCACATAATAACTTCTTTCATCTATAACAACTGCCAATATTTTTGTGACTATAGCTTTTCACTTCAGATGCTCTGAGGTGTCACTTCCTAAAATCAATTGGTTTGTTTTTGATATGATTTTTTACAGAGAGACTAGAGGGATTCTTGAAACAGACTTTGATTGACTCAGAAATAAATAAAAGTATATGAAGAAAATGTACCAGGACTAATTTTCTTTAGATAAAATTAGTAGATTGAGTGATCTATTCAAAGGGGGATCCATTTGCAGGGCCATATTGTAAACTAGACATTGTCTAAATATGTAACCCTGGTTAAATAAAAGATATTATTATTATTATTATCATTCTCCCCATACATTGTTCTCTTTTCTTAGTCGTATGTTTTTATGTTAGTGTTTTACTAGAGAATTTTCTAGTTCACATCACATATTAGAGTGGAAAGTTGTTTTTGTCAGATTTTACCTGTCAGATAGTAAATCAGGCCGTTTTTTAGGGGATCTGTGGGGCCAAATATGGTCCCCATTCCCAACTGGATTTATTTCATAATATGGTCAAATTCACAAAGTATATAAAAAAAACCCAACAAAACAACAAGAGAATACCAGCGTATTAACATAATCATGATCTAAACTCAAATTTGATTAAACAAGGGCAAAATATGAACAAAAGAAATGTTTACACAGAGACTCTTGACAAGGAGATCAAGACCAGGTGTTATGGAAGAATAAGTGTATATTTCTGCTTTATTGATGGTAGGTTGTTCCTAAAATTTTTCTTCCCATCAGATCATTTTTTTTTGCCAAAATGAGTTAAAAAGGCCCATCCCCAAGCGAGAAGTAAAAAGGCCTGTGAACAAGTGACTTGAAAAGTTAGACAATATGTAACTTTACTTTTTCACATTTTGCACTGTTCTATGAATGTTAACCCATATATTATGTATCCATGGGATTCAGCATTGTTACATCACTGACATCTTTATTCGTTGGCAATCAATCTTCAAGTCTCATGAGAAGGAATAACTTTTTATCTTTCCATTAAGTTGTCGGGAGCTGAGATGTATCCATAGGACTATTTCATCTATTATTATTTACTGCAGTAATTGATATAAATCTGACTCACTTTATCACAAATCATACATACATCAGTCGTGACTAAACACGTCTTTCTCTGTTTCTTAATCTGAACTTGTATGTAGCCAGAGATGTTCTCTAGTTGTGATAAATAATACATTGGTCAGATTGTGATCAACCTAGTGTACGTACGATACATTGTACCCACTAGTTCTGGCCATGTAAAACAGTCAATAGTAATTACCTATTGTGAGTCGACTGAAACACATAAAATTACACGTAAATCTAAGAATAGGGTTTAGTTACACATCATAGAGGTTTATACAGTTGAAAACATAAGGTTTACAACAATCTAACGATAGACTTGATGTTTGACCTTTCTCAAATTCAGAGACAATTTATAGTGCTATTTTGTTATGTACCTGCTTTAATGTGATGGGCTCCTATAAATACTCTGAAACTGGAAATATTTTTATGAATTGCTGAGCTCTTTGTCCACTGGATGTATAATCAATTGATGAAATATCAAGAAGACTGTACTGGCCATTTTGAAGATTTATCTATATATATACTTAGAAGAAATAAAACAAAAATGCAGAGCTCCATGGCAGGCAGGCTGTATCAGCTGATGTATGTCCACTCCATGATGTTTAGTAGAATTACTAACAAGAATAATTCATACTTATTGAATTATTCCTGAAAGCTTGAATATTGAATACATCAAGATTTATTCTTAGATGTTTTTGTTCAACATATGAACATTTATTTAGTATAATAATAATTCATGAACGAGCATATTATGAATACTAAGCATGGAAGTATCATTTGGATGTGAATTTTGTTTAATATGGCATGTATGTTCTGAAGTGATTACGAGAGTGCCACATTGTCAGTGCTGCTTGTTTATATAGGAACATACATTTTGTATAAATTTACTGAAATGGTGCCTCTACAAGATGTGATGTTTGTCATAAACTTACGTGTCCTTGTACTCTGTTTTTTTGGTTACCACTGACAATGTTTAAATTTTCAGTTTTCATATGGGATATCATTTTAAGTACAATATAAAGACATATTATTTTGTTATGTTATTTTATTAACAAGTCCATCAAGTTTTCTTTTAAGCATGGGGCATATTATATTCAGATTAAGATTTCATTTTGATATTAATATCTACAAACTTAATAATGTTATTGTCATAATGTGAGTTATATGTGAAATTAATCTATTCAGTGGTGAGGTATTTAAAGGCCGCACAAGGTGTAGAAGGTTTTTAATGGTCTTCATTTTTGGTGTTGTTGCAGAACGATTCAATACGTATGTGACCTTGAAGCTGCAGAATGTCAAATCCACGACTATACAGGTGAAGGGTAACAACCCGTGTTGGGAACAAGACTTCATGTTGTAAGTATTTGGCCCTTTGATTGCTGTATATGCACTTAATTTGTTGTCAGGTTTACTTCATATCTCATTTTCTCTTGAAAAACTTCCACTTAATGAAAGAATTACTGTGTGCTGTGATAGGAAAATAAATTTGTTTTTCTTACCATTTTTATTGTAAATTGTTATTTCTGATTTTATTTTGACACACTCCCAGAATGGACTAAAATATTTGTACACCAATATATAGTTTTTCACAGCTTTAGCAATATTGATTGTTAGACAGCTTGATAAACTAAAGTAGTGACGATAAAGATTAATAGAATCTTTCATGGGTCTGTTCTGCGGACAAGGATATCTTAGCCAGAGTATAAGAGTTTGGCTGGTTAGCACGAGGCTTGCTAAGTGCTGCTCAGCCAAACTCTTACACAATTGTTTTGATGATTTTTCTCCCATACTTAAGAAAAAAAGTAACAAATTGTTAGTTGTGAAACCTACTCATTGCTGCATCATTAACATCAGTATCCCATGAAATGGAGGCCAAAATTGATGTCATTATCAATTAGCAACATAGTTAGTCTATGTAAAATTACAATGCTACGCAGTTATGAGTAGTGTCATAGCACCAATTAGCTGTACTAAGGTAGATTTAAAAAACAATCTTTTTTTTATTTACCAAAAAACAATGCACCTTTAGCTAATGGGAGTAAAAGTATTGAAACATACGATGTACCACTTTATACAGCTGGGTTAACTAGAAAAGCTGAGGAACAGCAATCAATATGTTGACCATATTAATACAGTACAAAAAATTAAAGTGATACAGTTTTATTAACAAATATTGGTGTTGCAACTGGAATTATGTTTAATATTAAATGTTGAAAAAGAAGAAATGTTCTTCATGTTGAATTACAACTATGAAGTATTGATCATTTGCTGCAAGAGGCAGTTCAAAAAACAGTAAAATTTGTTTCACTCGACTTTACATAATCTTATTGTCAACCAAACTAATGACAAGACATTACCAAAATGTTGATTTAGTTACTCCAAAAGAATTGTAATGGATTTTCGACCATTAAGTTTGATTCAAGTTGATAACAACTCCTTGACAGCAATACAGAGGTCCTTTGATGATGGTATTTCAGCAATTTCCTCACAAGAAGATAAATTATCCAGCCTTAATTTTTATAACTACTTCAAATATTCTTAAAGAGATTATGTATGTGATCTGAGCGTGCAGGCGTAAGTTGTCGTGGAAAGCTTGGTTTCACAACCTGTTAACATGTGGTGCTGACTCACAAATCAGAGCCATTGAGTTTTCCATCAAAGTATTCTGTTTTCCTGAAAATGCATGATTGTTTGAGGTGCTTGTGACTGACTTGATATAAAATAAATTGTGGGGGATTTAAGCTTTATTTAACAACAATTGGGAAACAAGCGATCAGCTTATATTAATCACTCTTGTTGGCTGCGGTGGAAGTGTGGAGGGTTTGGGAGGAAACCGGAGTACCCAAAGAAAACCCATGAGGTTCGGCAGGTTACCCCATTACTTTTCACGTTAGTTCTAGGAATCGAACCCTAGATGGCTGGGTGAAAAGCTTTAACATTACCTCTGCAACACCAAACCAACCTCCTTTGTCAATAAAACAATTGTGATGTTTGATGCAGTTTTCTTGTTTTATAAATGGCGTATAGCAGCAAACAAATGATTATACACTAAGTAGTAAGTTTTATTTGTAGTTCTTTGTTTCTTTAATGAACAAATTGGTGATAACCATGTCACAAACTAAGTTGTTTATCTACTTATATAGAACCACATGTATAGTTGTGCTCTATGTAAGAAACACTGTCCATTTAGATTAAACGACTCCAAATAAGAGATGTTTTCCTCTTATGTAGTTGTTTTTATGTTATTTTTGTGTTTTTGATGTCAATTTATCTCATTTGAGGGTTAACGTTCTGCCTGAGACTGAGATAAATTTATCGTGAACATACAGGTAATAGATTCTATTTTTCATACATGATTCTGTCAAAATTGAACAAAACCTTTGCAACTATTTCATTTACATTTAGATGCGATTGTATTATCTTTCTTTACAGTATATTAGCAAAACAATTGAATATGACATCATTTTGATTATGATGTTACACGTCGCATGTCGCGAGGTATTGTATAAATGTACCAGACAAATCAGACATGATGGAAAAATGTTTATTGGGTAACGCTTGAGAAATATTTGTTCATCTTGAGTTAATTCTCTTGTCCCGTCACGTCCAAATCAATGTCATATCTTTGGAACTTCTAACAGATTGGGTTCATATTTACCTCATAGTATACAGTCAAGTTTTACACCTGATCAGAATCTGGTGTACAAAAGAGTTGGGGCATTCAGGTCTTTGAGATGTTCAATTATTTGATTTCTTTTTATACCACCTGTGTATGAAATTAAGAAAGTGAATATTGTCTAATTTAATCTACTGTATGAAGAAAAAAAAAATAAAAATGAAAACAGACATAATGGAACATTACCAAGGTCTCATCAGGTACATAAACCTTCATAATCCGTTACAATGTTAACTCGGCACAGAAATGATAAACCTTTATAATCTGATAAAGTATCAACTTGGCACAGAAATAATAAAACATTCAGTGTCATATCAGCACAGAAATAATAAACCTTTATAATCTGATAAAGTGTCAGCAGAAATAATAAACCTTTCATCTGATAAAGTGTCAACTCAGCACAGAAATAATAAACCTTTATAATCTGATAAAGTGTCAACTCAGCACAGAAATAATAAACCTTTCTTATCTGATAAAGTGTCAACTCAGCACAGAAATGATAAACCTTTATAATCTGATAAAGTGTCAACTCAGCACAGAAATAATAAACCTTTCTTATCTGATAAAGTGTCAACTCAGCACAGAAATGATAAACCTTTATAATTTGATAAAGTGTCAACTCAGCACAGAAATAATAAACCTTTCTTATCTGATAAAGTGTCAACTCAGCACAGAAATGATAAACCTTTATAATCTGATAAAGTGTCAACTTGGCACAGAAATAATAAAACATTCAGTGTCATATCAGCACAGAAATAATAAACCTTTATAATCTGATAAAGTATCAACTCAGCACAGAAATGATAAACCTATTTAATCTGATAAAGTGTCAACTCAGCACAGAAATAATAAACCTTTCTTATCTGATTAAGTGTTAACTCAGCAGAAATGATCAACCTTTATAATCTGATAAAGTGTCAACTCAGCACAGAAATAATAAACCTTTCTTATCTGATAAAGTGTCAACTCAGCACAGAAATGATAAACCTTTATAATTTGATAAAGTGTCAACTCAGCACAAAAATAATAAACCTTTCTTATCTGATAAAGTGTCAACTCAGCACAGAAATGATAAACCTTTATAATTTGATAAAGTGTCAACTCAGCACAGAAATAATAAACCTTTCTTATCTGATAAAGTGTCAACTCAGCACAGAAATGATCAACCTTTATAATCTGATAAAGTGTCCACTTGGCACAGAAATAATAAAACATTCAGTGTCATATCAGCACAGAAATAATAAACCTTTATAATCTGATAAAGTATCAACTCAGTACAGAAATGATAAACCTATTTAATCTGATAAAGTGTCAACTCAGCACAGAAATAATAAACCTTTCTTATCTGATAAAGTGTCAACTCAGCAGAAATGATAAACCATTATAATTTGATAAAGTGTCAACTCAGCACAGAAATAATGTTGGTATTTAGTTAAGACAATTTCCATAGTTTGATGGTGTATAGATAAATGTTGTTATATAACATTCTACATGCTCACACTGCACTGACTATTGAAACTAGACTGAAGTAAATTCCAGCTACATCAGCACTTTTTATTGGTAAGGATTCTGTATTTCCTGAACCAAACACTTATGTAATTATCTTACATAAGCTTGAATTCATCTGTATTTTGTGTAGAAAAGTTTTGAAATGCAATTTACTTTAAATGATTATATGAAAGCCAGTAGCTTAAGATTTAGGTATCATTTTGTGATACTGGATACCGGTTTTAATAGAAGACAGCATTTTAATTGTAAATTGCTCATGTTGGACATGAATTATAGTTAATTCTCAATATAGAGATTCCATTCTTTCCAATACAGGTTTTAAGAGAATTCTTCTGGAGATGAAGGAGATTGTTCAGATCAGCTTACTCAATTAGGGACAGATTATTACCAGATCATGTTCTATCAAACATACTAATGACTTAGATTTCCTCTAACGACTTCCGCTCTTTAATCAATATTGGTAGTGACAGCTTCAATCAAAGGTCGTAATTGAGTTGATCGATACATATTTGTGACAGGTTTATAACACGACAACAGCTCTCCAATATCCCACACTGTAGGCCAGGATGAAGTGTACAGCAATTTGGTGTTGGTTATTCAGCTGCATTTGTTCCCAGCAAATGTGACATCTGTCTTTAATAAAATGATTCAAACATTAAGTAGAGAAACGGCAAATTGGCTTGTAAATGAGACATCACTGACTGAAATCTTGTTATACTGACATGTTACTAACTTACTACCATAAATAATCAGTAACACTTTATACTACTACTATTACATAACCTTGGTATTTCCTTCTTTACGAAATTCACGTTTAAAAATATTCATTTGTCAGTAAACCCTCATACATTGCCACTGTTTGCCAGCAAATCTTTTTACATTGCCACTATTTGTCAGTAAACCTTGTTACATTGCCATTTTTTTCAGTAAAATCTTGTTACATTGTCACTATTTGCCAGCAAATCTTGTTACATTGCCACTATTTGTTAGTAAACCTTGTTACATTGTCACTATTTTCCAGTAAACCTTGTTACATTGCCATTTTTTGTCAGAAAATCTTGTTGCATTGCCATTATTTGCCAGTAAACCTTGCTACATTGCCACTATTTTCCAGTAAACCTTGTTACATTGCCACTATTTGCCAGTAAACCTTGCTACATTGCCACTATTTTCCAGTAAATCTTGCTACCTTGCCATTTTTTGTCAGAAAATCTTGTTACATTGCCATTATTTGCCAGTAAAGCTTGTTACATTGTCACTATTTGCCAATAAACCTTGCTACATTGCCACTATTTGCCAATAAACCTTGCTACATTGCCACTATTTGCCAGTAAAGCTTGTTTCATTGTCACTATTTGCCAGTAAACCTTGTTACATTGTCACTATTTGCCAGTAAACCTTGTTACTTTACCACTATTTGCAATTAAAATTAAATCTTATAGATTTTTTTAACATTTTATCAGAATTTGTCTTTCTCATTTTCATATCTTCAGAGGTGTTTTGTATGTCAGCAAATCCAAAATAGAACTCATGCTGTAGGCTGGATTGTCTGAGACAGAAAATGAGGTCAAACTGCCTTCCTAAAATACTGACTGACAAGTGATACATTTAGGTTAAATGCTGCTTTATTAATGGTTCTGAATGGTTGTGTTGGTGTTGTTTTAGAGTTAAAGTGATATTTATTTAAGAATATGTGACCTTTCAACTCCAACATTTTAGTACAGGAATTCCATTATGTATATATACATAAATGAAATAAGTCATCATTACAATCAAACTGCTCCCTTCCTGTCTATTCTATTGTACTGTTATCAGATTGACATAAGCAATGCCCAGTATATTTCGCTCTAAATGGAATAGACCAATGATATTATGTTGTAGTAAATTCACTTTTGAACTTCAATTTTTTTGAGATAAAATTGATATTGATGAAGAAACAAGATGTGTTGATGAAACACAATGCCCCTAGTTGCAACAAAATTCTGAAGTGGGGAACTAAAAACTTCATTGTGGTAATGATTTTTTTTTAAAAAATTCAAATGTAGATCAAAGGTCATGGTCAAGGTCACATGGAGAAAAATTTTGGTGTCACCAGAAAGGTCTTGTCACAAGTAACACACATGCCAAATATGTAAGTCATACCTATTATGATGCAATAGGTATGGGCAAGGTTTAAGTTGACAACAGACAAACAGACAGCACAAAAACAATATACCCCTGATTTTACAATCTGAGGCATTATAAACAAAATGTATTAATTCTACATTTTAAGCTCAAAGGTTGCTGGGAACTGTGAGAATAGGTGATCATTTTTTAGCTTTATAGTGATTTTTAGATTCATTGACAAAAATGGACCATCCCTGTGTTACAGGTGTCAATTCTTTTTTCTGTTAAGTTATGTCAATCTTATTCAATTGTAACAGTTTTGTAAAGTTACTATTTTTGTCAATTTTATGAGAAGTTATAACTGTATTATTACTTTGTATTCTGGAGTTTCAAAAGTCAGCATGCCCAGAAAATGTCACTGAACATGTTTATGCTTGTGTACTTATACATGGCAAGGAAAGGAAAATAAAGATTGTTGGCAATCACTGTCCTACACGTCAGCCTAGTGTCAAATGGTGGGCTCCTGCATTAGCATATATCTATATTTCATTTAATAAATACATTAATTTGTGAAATTGTGAGTGGTCGATAGATGGGTCTGTGTACATAAGCTTTATCACAGCCAAGTAACGTAATTAGCATGAAAGTACTCTTGGGAAAGCTGCATTCAATGGATAACAACATGATGTATGCTTAGAATTACGATAACTGGCACTTTAGACAGGGTCACGTCCATGACAACCATGACAACTAGCATCTGGCATAGACACCATTATGACAACTGGTACCAGTCAAGTGGATATACATACCATTTCACAAACAACTATGAAATAGCAACAGGCATCATATCTATGACACCAGAAAACAACCACAAAATAGCCATGACAACAGGAAGCATACCCATGACAACCACAAAATAGCCATGACAACAGGAAGCACCACCTAGATAGCCACAACTAGAAGACAACCACAAATTAGCCATGACAACAGGAAGTTCTTGTGACTCCCTATAGTTATCCCTGCTTAATATGATTTGATTATGAAAGATAATTTTAATAACTTTGCATATTTTCCTTCATCACAACACAAAGATTAAACTTTTTTTTGTTAAATTACAGTTATATTTTTTGTTTACATAAAATATTTTTTCGTCTGTGACATCTTGCTAATATGTTCCTTTAATACTTGGTATCAACCAGAGGAACACTTAGTGACCTTGACAGAACGGTCAGTCATGAGGACCACCATTAGTGATCATTAGCAGTTGATGAAGCTCTTAATGTTATTTAATATGCCTGATAAAGAGGTCAGTGTTGCTGACCATTAGCATCTATAAGTGAAGAGTTTCCATCAGTAAAACTTCAAATGATTCAAGTAAATGTGATCTGATTGTTCAGACATTTTGTATATTTGGATTCTTTTTAAAAAGCAGTTCAGGAGACCTCATAATGAAATCAGCATCTTGCTGCCACTTCAACTTTTTTACAAACTGATATGCCTGGTAGATGCCTTACAATGGCATGTAATCTAGAAATCTAGATCAGTATTGTGACTTGTGTGATGGGAAACTATGCTGTTTTGAACTGAGTTGTTCCTGAAATTCAAACAATGTACCTCATCAGAAAATGTACACTCCATCTTGTCAATATAATTTTATATATCACAGACAGATGATATCCATGGCTTCATGTTGACAGTATGGCGTGAAGTAAAAGGAAGGGCAAATGTCACTCTTAATATAAGGAGCCTGGTACATTAAAGAAAGAAGTGTCCACTAATGTTAAATCAAGGATTCAAAGAATTGTGGACAGCTAATCAGGAATTTAAGGCTGCAATCTGTAAACCTAAAGTAAAGATTTAAAAAAAAAACAAAAAAATTTCTGTATGTGGCATCAATGCTCAGTTACAACATTATGGGCAGACCTTGCATGCTTCTTGTAGGGGCATTTGCTAACTGGAGCCTGATTGGAACATTGTGACTTAGGAGGGCCTTAAGGAATTAAGGGGATAAAGGAGATGTGATTATCAGCTTAGAGATTCAGCTTAAAAAGAACCTGTTAACATTGGCTTATATGGATAGAGAGTCTATGAACATCATTTTCTTCTTTTCCTACCTACTTCTTGGCATCCACAAACCATTTCTGTAGTGATATATGGGATGAGGTGAAATAATTCTTAATCAATTTTCATATATGCAAGACATTCGACATTGGTTCTAATTGGTAATAATGGACATTGTCTCCCATATATGTGTGCGGGTGCCGCAGAATTGGTAGCGTGGTGTTCATGGCCGTGTCTGTCCAAAAAATCAATGACTACCTTTAGAGATAGTATCTATCATTGTAAATAAGCTATAGATTTATGTCCAACATCTATGTCAGTAAACTGTCTATCCTTTGTTCAACAACATTCTGTTGTTTAAGACAGTCTCTAGGACAAAAAAGTTGACTCACTGTCTGTAGGATGAGACAACCATCTGTCCTCTGTCACTGTCTAAGACTAACAACTCCTCATGTCCTTAGCCACTGCCTAGGGTGATATGTCCCCAGCCACTGTCTAGGGTGATATGTCCCCAGCCACTGTCTAGGGTGATATGTCCCCAGCCACTGTCTAGGGTGATATGTCCCCAGCCACTGTCTAGGGTGATATGTCCCCAGCCACTGTCTAGGGTGATATGTCCCCAGCCACTGTCTAGGGTGATATGTCCCCAGCCACTGTCTAGGGTGATATGTCCCCAGCCACTGTCTAGGGTGATATGTCCCCAGCCACTGTCTAGGGTGATATGTCCCCAGCCACTGTCTAGGGTGATATGTCCCCAGCCACTGTCTAGGGTGATATGTCCCCAGCCACTGTCTAGGGTGATATGTCCCCAGCCACTGTCTAGGGTGATATGTCCCCAGCCACTGTTTAGGGTGATATGTCCCCAGCCACTGTCTAGGGTGATATGTCCCCAGCCACTGTCTAGGGTGATATGTCCCCAGCCACTGTCTAGGTTGATATGTCCCCAGCCACTGTCTAGGGTGATATGTCCCCAGCCACTGTCTAGGGTGATATGTCCCCAGCCACTGTCTAGGGTGATACCGTAAAAACCCACGTAATGTCCACATCTGTGTAATGTCCGCACCCCTTTTTTGACAAAAAATCTGGGGAAAAAACCCACCTTCCATGTAATGTCCGCGGGTAAAAAATGCAAATTGAAGCTGCCGATTTCATTTCACGTACGCTAATGTCGTAATGGCCGAGAGCATGTCGCATTGTGTATAACTTACAGGTACCATTCAAGAATTCACTTAATTGTTTATAACAACAGTTATTCTCCATAATGGTACAGTAAGCTTACCAGTATGACAAGTCCTCATTTCGATAATTGGTGTTTTGATAAGGGTTAGCCCAGCAGTGTTATAAACAGCTTGGGTCGTCTCCTCACCTCGAGTGTGAGTGAGTGACAGAGTGTGATTATCCAATTAACGATAACTATACAGTAACATGACCCGCCCATGACCCACGGCGCCACTGACCCTACTGACACACCATCATACGACGAGAACGCCATTTATTACAACGACCAGACAGAGGAAGACAACTTCAACGCCGAGGAGTTCTTCCACAGTGACGACGACGACTTCTGGGGTTTCGAGAAACGCTATTAAACCGGCCTGCTATGTATTAAGACTTTCTGATAAACGATCCATAATCAATAAAACGTCTGATTATTTATTTTATGTAATATTCTTGTACATATTATTTTGTAAATAAAATGTAGAATGAAAATGTTGTGTTATTTTGTATATGCTCATGAGTATGCTTTTTCAATGGGGAAAGGGGAACAACTCTAACTTTATTCATGTGACAAAGTCAAACAAAATGGCTTCCTATTACGAAGGACGACACAATACGAACCTGTAACGAGAAATTGGAAGGAATTAACCATGGAAACTATAATAAATAATCATAAATAATCATGTTTGGTTGAGGAAACATCATAGAAAAAACCATAAAACGATAATATCAGGTATGCTTGGCTTTTAAGAACACAATTCAAGGAGATATGATATGAATTGTCGGAAGGAAAAAAGTGTCATTTCCTCTATATCCCTGTAATGTCCGCACCCCCTTTTTTGGATTGATTTTCGGTGAAAAAAAGTGCGGACATTACATGGGTTTTTACGGTATGTCCCCAGCCACTGTCTAGGGTGATATGTCCCCAGCCACTGTCTAGGGTGATATGTCCCCAGCCACTGTCTAGGGTGATATGTCCCCAGCCACTGTCTAGGGTGATATGTCCCCAGCCACTGTCTAGGGTGATATGTCCCCAGCCACTGTCTAGGGTGATATGTCCCCAGCCACTGTCTAGGGTGATATGTCCCCAGCCACTGTCTAGGGTGATATGTCCTCAGCCGCTGTCTAGGATGAAACAGCTATTTGTCTTTTGCCACTTTCTAGGATGAGACAATTATCTGGTCTCTGCCACTGCTAAGGACCCGACAACTATCTATCCTCTGCCACTGTTTAGGATAAGACACTATTTGTCCTCTGCCACTGCCTAGGACGATGAGATACTATTTGTCCTCTGCCATTGTTTCGACCAGACAACTATATATCCTCTGCCACTGCCTAGGAGGATGAGGCACTATTTGTCCTCTGCCACTGCCAAGGAGGATCTATCCTCTGCCACTGTTTAGGACCAGACAACTATCTATCCTCTACCACTGTCTGGGATGAGACAACTATATATCCTCTACCACTGATTAGGACGACATCTGTCCTCTGCCACTGATTAGGACGACATCTGTCCTCTGCCACTGATTAGGACGACATCTGTCCTCTGCCACTGATTAGGACGACATCTGTCCTCTGCCACTGATTAGGACGACATCTTTCCTCTGCCACTGATTAGGACGACATCTGTCCTCTGCCACTGATTAGGACATCTGTCCTCTGCCACTGATTAGGATGACATCTGTCCTCTGCTATGTTTTGGGACAAACCAGCTATCTGTCAACATCTGATCATGTTAATACTAATTCAAAATGATTTGTATATATATCCTTTTTGCCATATCATCTTTCATGATATAATGAAATTAGCAAATTTTGATTTATGGTTGTGTAATATCTCTTCTTTTTGAAAATAAATGAGAAAAGAAAATGTATGAAAATAACAATTGGTAAGGACAGTTTAAGACCCTACAGTTGGAGGCATTAGATGTTCTTCTGCTTTGTGATCCTTGTCTATTGTATTTCATATCTTAAAACGTGTGTAAAAAATTACTTTGCATGTGATTAACTTGCAAAGAAATTGTCATTGTTGCTTGAAAATGGTTAAAAGTTATTAGGAATTTCTGTAGCATTATTCTGAATCCTGATTTTCACTTAAGGATGTACTCTTCTGAAAAATAAAAGATGATTTTTTGAAAGTTTCAGTTTTAGAAAGTAGATTAGATGTGAAAAAATCAACATGTTTCCACACTTCTTTTTCAAGTGCAGTTGTTAGAATGTGTGTACTAGGAAATAATTCAGTGGCACATATTGTTCTTATTTTTATCCTGAATAAAAGACATTCTCTGATATTTTCACGTGGATATTAAGAAAAAAGTAGTGTGAAATGCAAAGTTTTATTTGACCATCTAGTATTTGTTGTAGAGGCTTTATGTTTGGATAGACAAACTGTTCATGATTAAAAATGGAAGAGGTTTCCATGCTTTAATTTGTGTAATTTTCACCCCAATAACTCAATAATTTCAAGATCATTGAACAAGCTGAAATATTTGCTCTCAAATCTTAAAAATCTAAGAAATTGTTCCACAAAGTTGGAATTCATGAATTTGAAATCTGTGATTTTTGGTTATAATTCATGCACATCAAGAGTTATACTTCAGAGAAGTACCTTAGTAACTAGCAAACGCCGAGATTGTCGACACTGTTAACCAATTTACGTTGCCAACTAGGCCATCAAAAAAGTAGTCCACAAGCGAAAGTTCTTTGAAATGTCATGAAAATCACCTGTTTTAAGTTTTTAAGTACAACTATAAATAACAAAGTGTATAAGAAAACAAAATACAAGATATTATGTTAGAATTTTTTTGTAATTCTTACATTCGGTCAAACGTCAAAGGATTAAATCCTTGAACATTTAGTTGTAATTTTTTTCTCCACTGGGGTTCTTTCCATCTGGATCTGTGTGATTGTTCAAAATTGAGATGTGTCAATGATAGGAAGACACTTTTTATTAGAGGATAGAGGTGAGGAACAGCTTTTAATTGGAAAGGAGGGGAACAAGGACTCTGCTCTTTATAGGGAAGATTGGTTATGCTTCTAGAAATAGGAATAGGAGAGACATGTACCAGATTGACATATTACTTTAATCTAAACTTGATTATCCTATTCATCTTGAGTTTGATGCTGTATTGCCAACCTCCACACCGATAATTAAGTTATCACGTGCATTTAATGAGTAATGCAAAAAAGTAAGATGCCATTATATTTCATAATATTTTAAAAATATCTGATGATGTCACAGAGCTTTTGGAAATAAATTTCACTTTCAAGGTTCATGTCTTTATGATAAAAATCCCATTTTCCTTTATTAGGATTGAGGCTTTGTTTTTGAAGAGCATGTACTGAGTTGGTTTCAAATAGGCCTCTTAGCATTCACAGAATCACAAGAAGGATGGGGAATTCACAACAGATGAAAGGGACATAACTCTGATTACAAATGATTAGTTCTGCTTTTGTAAGCTGTAGGTAAAGCTCATAGATAGGGGGAAAATTCAATAACATTTTTACAGAGTTTGGTGTCTAATTGATTTTTGTTCTGTTCTCACTTAATACATTGTAATGCAGAGCTGTTGGTACCACTGGAGGACTCATAATTTGTTCTTTGTAATGTACATGCACATTGACTGTAATATATTTTCAAAATTTCAAAGAGGATCATTTCTGAAAGTTTTCTAGCCTTGACTTTTCTAGTATTGTGGGGACTATTCTTGCTGCCTTGAATTTACTAGTATTGTGGGGACTATTCTTGCTGCCTTGACTTTTCTAGTATTGTGGGGACTATTCTTGCTGCATTGAATTTACTAGTATTGTGGGGACTATTCTTGCTGCCTTGACTTTTCTAGTATTGTGGGGACAATTCTTGCTGCCTTGAATTTTCTAGTATTGGTGGGACTATTCTTGCTGCATTGAATTTACTAGTATTGTGGGGACTATTCTTGCTGCCTTGACTTTTCTAGTATTGTGGGGACTATTCTTGCTGCATTGAATTTACTAGTATTGTGGGGACTATTCTTGCTGCATTGAATTTACTAGTATTGTGGGGACTATTCTTGCTGCCTTGACTTTTCTAGTATGGTTCTTGTCTTTACTTTTCTAGGACTGAGGGACTGTTCCTCCTTTAGTAGGTTCTGTCCAAAACTTAACTTTTTTAGGACTGTAGAAGGTTTTTCCAACCTTC
Source organism: Ylistrum balloti (assembly GCF_031769215.1). Taxonomy (NCBI): domain Eukaryota; kingdom Metazoa; phylum Mollusca; class Bivalvia; order Pectinida; family Pectinidae; genus Ylistrum; species Ylistrum balloti. Next base: position 2,084,982 of record NW_026781970.1, read on the forward strand.
ACTTTTCTAGGACTGTAGTAGGCTTGTTTCAGCCTTCACTTTTCTAGGACTGTTGTAGTCTTGTTTCAGCCATCACTTTTCTAGGACTGTAGTAGTCTTGTTTCAGCCTTCACTTTTCTAGGACTGTAGTAGTCTTGTTTCAGCCTTCATTTTTCTAGGACTGTAGTAGGCTTGTTTCAGCCTTCACTTTTCTTTTCTAGGACTGTAGTAGGCTTGGTTTCAGCCTTCACTTTTCTAGGACTGTGGTAGGCTTGTTTCAACCTTCACTTTTCTAGGATTGTAGTAGGCTTGTTTCAACCTTCACTTTTCTAGGACTATAGTAGGCCTGTTCCAACCTTTACTTTTCTAGGACTGTAGAAGGCTTGTTCCAACTTTCACTTTCTAGGACTATAGTAGACTTGTTTCAGCCTTCACTTTTCTAGGAATGTAGTAGGCTTGTTCCAACCTTTACTTTTCTAGGACTGTAGTAGGCTTGTTCCAACTTTCACTTTCTAGGACTATAGTAGACTTGTTTCAACCTTCACTTTTCTAGGACTATAGTAGGCCTGTTCCAACCTTTACTTTTCTAGGACTGTAGAAGGCTTGTTCCAACTTTCACTTTCTAGGACTATAGTAGACTTGTTTCAGCCTTCACTTTTCTAGGAATGTAGTAGGCTTGTTCCAACCTTTACTTTTCTAGGACTGTAGTAGACTTGTTTCAGCCTTCACTTTTCTAGGACTGTAGTAGACTTGTTTCAGCCTTCACTTTTCTAGGACTGTAGTAGGCTTGTTCGAACCTTCACTTTTCCAGGACTGTAGTAGACTTTTTCTAGCCTTCACTATTCTAGGACTGTAGTAGGCTTGTTTCAGCCTTCACTTTTCTAGGACTGTAGGAGGCTTGTTTCAGCCTTCACTTTTCTAGGACTGTAGTAGACTTGTTTCAGCCTTCACTTTTCTAGGACTGTAGTAGTCTTGTTTCAGCCTTCACTTTTCTAGGACTGTAGTAGGCTTGTTTCAGCCTTCACTTTTCTAGGACTGTAGTAGGCTTGTTTCAACCTTCACTTTTCTAGGACTATAGTAGGCTTGTTCCAACCTTTACTTTTCTAGGACTGTAGAAGGCTTGTTCCAACTTTCACTTTCTAGGACTATAGTAGGCTTGTTTCAGCCTTCACTTTTCTAGGACTGTAGTAGGCTTGTTCCAACCTTTACTTTTCTAGGACTGTAGTAGGCTTGTTCCAACTTTCACTTTTCTAGGACTAAAGTAGGCTTGTTTCAGCCTTCACTTTTCTAGGACTGTAGGAGACTTGTTTCAGCCTTCACTTTTCTAGGACTGTAGTAGACTTGTTTCAGCCTTCACTTTTCTAGGACTGTAGTAGGCTAGTTTCAGCCTTCACTTTTCTTCTCTAGGACTATAGTAGGCTTGTTTCAGCCTTCACTTTTCTAGGACTGTAGTAGGCTTGTTTCAGCCTTCACTTTTCTAGGACTGTAGTAGACTTGTTTCAGCCTTCACTTTTCTAGGACTGTAGTAGGCTTGTTTCAGCCTTCACTTTTCTTTTCTAGGACTGTAGTAGGCTTGTTTCAGCCTTCACTTTTCTAGGACTGTAGTAGGCTTGTTTCAGCCTTCACTTTTCTAGGACTGTAGTAGACTTGTTTCAGCCTTCACTTTTCTAGGACTGTAGTAGGCTTGTTTCAACCTTCACTTTTCTAGGACTGTAGTAGGCTTGTTCCAACTTTCACTTTTCTAGGACTGTAGTAGGCTTGTTTCAGCCTTCACTTTTCTAGGACTGTAGTAGTCTTGTTTCAGCCTTCACTTTTCTAGGACTATAGTAGACTTGTTTCAGCCTTCACTTTTCTAGGACTGTAGGAGGCTTGTTTCAGCCTTCACTTTTCTAGGACTGTAGTAGTCTTGTTTCAGCCTTCACTTTTCAAGGACTGTAGTAGGCTTGTTTCAGCCTTCACTTTTCTTTTCTAGGACTGTAGTAGGCTTGTTTCAGCCTTCACTTTTCTAGGACTGTAGTAGGCTTGTTTCAGCCTTCACTTTTCTAGTACTGTAGTAGTCTTGTTTCAGCCTTCACTTTTCTAGGACTATAGTAGACTTGTTTCAGCCTTCACTTTTCTAGGACTGTAGTAAGCTTGTTTCAGCCTTCACTTTTCTAGGACTGTAGGAGGCTTGTTTCAGCCTTCACTTTTCTAGGACTGTAGTAGTCTTGTTTCAGCCTTCACTTTTCTAGGACTGTAGTAGGCTTGTTCCAACCTTTACTTTTCTAGGACTGTAGTAGACTTGTTTCAACCTTCACTTTTCTAGGACTGTAGTAGGCTTGTTCGAACCTTCACTTTTCCAGGACTGTAGTAGACTTTTTCTAGCCTTCACTTTTCTAGGACTGTAGTAGTCTTGTTTCAGCCTTCACTATTCTAGGACTGTAGTAGGCTTGTTTCAGCCTTCACTTTTCTAGGACTGTAGTAGGCTTGTTTCAGCCTTCACTTTTCTAGGACTGTAGTAGGCTTGTTCGAACCTTCACTTTTCTAGGATTGTAGTAGGCTTGTTCGAACCTTCACTTTTCTAGGACTGTAGTAGGCTTGTTCCAACCTTCACATTTCTAGGACTGTAGTAGGCTTGTTTCAGCCTTCGTTTTTCTAGGACTGTAATAGGCTTGTTTCAGCATTCACTTTTCTAGGACTGTAGTAGACTTGTTTCAGCCTTCACTTTTCTGGGACTGTAGGAAGGCTTGTTTAAGCCTTCACCTTTCTGAGACTATCACTGTTGGGCCTGTGACAGCCTTCAGTTGTCTAGTTCTGTAGGGGTTGTTGGAATCTTCACTTTTCTAGAGCTGTGGTGGGCTGTTTCAGCCTTCACTTTCCTAGGAATGTAGGAGCTTTTCTAGCCTTCATGGTTCTAGTGCTGTAGGGGTAATTCTAGCGTTTTCTTTCTCAGGACTGTAGTGGCTTCTAGCTTCCACTTTCCAAGAGCTTTGGGGACTGGCTTTCTCCAGGTGTCATAGCTGACACATTCAATATTAACTTTTTCTTTTTGCCCTAGCTGTCAGCTACCAGACAACAAATAAATGAACTGTCAACTGATCTCTAGAACTTCTTTATTTGATTGTGTGTTTCTGAAGCACTTTCTATTGGATTGGCTATCTCTGTACATTTCATTTTTCACTGATTGCAATATCCTACTTGTCTGTTAGGAACATGATATAAACAGGAACATTATATCAACAAGAGCATGATATTAACAGGAATGTGATATTAACTGGAGTGTGAGGTTCATGGATAAAGTGACCTGTTTTCGAAAAGTATAATTATGACAATTGTTAAAACAGTTACAAAATAAACACTGAGCTTTGACTAATTCCTACCAAGGTTTGTCCAAAACCTTGAAACATCAGAACCTAACTAGCGTTTTGCTTTGGCCTAATGAACAATGCAATTTGAGAAGAAAGAGGTTTTTGCTGAAGGGATAATATTGCCACATAATGGTATGTGCTAAATTTAATTTAACTGCAGATGTTGATGTTTCTTTAATGGAACTACAGCACCTTCTCATCCAAATCACCAGAGGAGATAGGAGTAAATGTATAGGCTGCATTGACCATGGCTTTGTAGATGGTCAGTACAGTATTACAGACTGTGCTCACTAGATCTTTATGAACAGTCTTTGACCATTAAGTGACCGATGTGTTACACCTCTAATGTGTATTATTTGTCCAATAGACTCTTGCAGATAATCAATATTAGGGATCATTTCCACATTTTCCTGTTTTTTATTTGTGAATTTAACAATGAACTGCTAGTAAACACTGAATCAAGAATTATGTATAATTTGGGGGTGGATATTATAGCTGGCCTGGTCATTAATTGGTCATTACTTGGTCAGTGTTGGCCACACACAAGGTTCAGTAGCCTTGAGATATAGATTGTTGTCTACCAGCTATATTTAGTTTGTGTAACATATCACTGTCTAGCTTTCTAGCATTTTTATCAAAATTGTTACAAAAATTAAGAATTTAAGTACAGTGCTGAATGATTTTTATACATTGTCTGTATTTGTTTCTGACAGCTTTAATCCCCCTCCTTACTGTATATTTATTTTTCTATCAATATGTAGTTAGTAAAATCATACTCAGAACAAATCATTTATGTTATAATGTTAAATCAGAATGTTTTCTTTTCATTTGATGTCAGATGTCCTTTTATCTATATTTATCAAAGCATTACCATATTCCTTCTTGATTTTATTAAATTATTGGTTATTATGTAAACAAATATTTAGAAATAAGTACTCACTTATTTTTTTTCATATTGGCATTTTGATCTGGTACTCATGCATTGTATGGTAGTTGCCTTGTATGTTTGATCTTTTTGAAGTACTTTTAAATATTACTATAAGTGCATTTTATTGATAGTCAGTGAGTATCATTGCAGCTCTAGTTGACATAACTGAGACTACTTCTTTTTTGACCACAGTGAAACAATGCGGCTTGACACAGGGCTGATTGTAGAAGTGTGGAACAAAGGCATGCTGTGGGATAAACTGTTAGGCCTGCACTGGTTACCCCTCCGCAAGATCCACCATTCAAATACGGTAGGTGTATACCCCACTGCAAGATCTACATTTGAATACTGTAAGTGTATATAACCCAACATCCAGCACTCAGATATGTAAATATAGAAATATTTACCACACGGATACAATAAGCAGATACCTCACTACCATACTAAACCCAATAGTCTTTGAACTGATTTTTTTTCTCATTGGAAAGTTTTGAACACTACTGAATATATTTGCCTAGAAATCCTTCATATACTATGGTGACATCTGCAATTCTATCATTTTTATTTTTGGAAAAAATATTTGTTGAAATGATTGCCTTATTTTTGAGAATTTGTAACAGATGCATCCAAGCTTTTCTCAAAACCATTGATGAATAAGTAGAATTGACAGTTTTTTATTTCTTTATTTATTTATAAATCAAATTTTACCTATTGCTACCATGCTGTTAAAACAAAAAAACAAAAAAAAAAAACAGAAAATTTGCACAAAAAACTCACTTAACAATTTTGTATTGCTATTTATCAATAAAGAATATCTTGCTGATAATGTTATTGGACATTAATGTTAATCTAATGTATAAAGTACTATTGTTTGGAAGAGAACAACATTTTTTTGGTATTGTATGGAAAATTATGAACTTGTATGGATTATCTCCCTTGAACCACTTACCATGTATAATCTATCTCAATAATGACAAACAAAGCAAACTTTCTACTTCTGGATCTTCTGCTACAGCTCCCCTATTGCTTCATAGGTTTTTTGATCTAATTTATTTTTAATTCTCAAAATATTATTCATATTTACATAGCATCATATCATTACATTCTCCTATTTCACAGCTCCATGTTTGATGGTGCAACATAGAGTTTGATGGTAATGAAGCATCGAGCGGATGATTTAAAACACTGGGGAATCATAATTCTGTGATCCATACATGTATTGCACTGATCATTAGAAATTGGATCAAATATGCAAATATATTCTCGACTGGAGTGTTATTTTGACACAGTTTGATAGTCAAGGATTTAAATGCTAACAAAATTAGAATTTTGTACCAAAGTTATTATATAATGTAGATCTTTATATCTTGAGTTCCTTTGTTCTTAAACCCGACTCAGTCCCCTGTCATTTACCCGACTCCTTTATCACTCAACCCCCATGCATTACAATCCTTACCTCACTCTATCTCTCATCTTCAATATTTATCCTTTTCCCCACCAAATTTCCCATCCTTCACTCTACCCACTGCCACACAATCATTCCACTATATCCTCTATCCTCACTATCCTCATCCCAACTCATCTCCTACTATCTTCATTTTCCATTCAATCATTTAGCCCTCAGTGTCTACACCCTCACCATCCCCACACTCTTTCTCCCCATCCCACAATGCTATCACAATTCCCACCCCAACTCTATGCCTTACTATTTCCACCTAACTCAATCCCTCACTATTCCCACCCTACTGAATCCCATCTTTGTTACAGGTACTGCCAATCCTACATTATCCTCCACATTCACCTCATGTATCCCCTATCTCCTATTTTCCACTCACTATTCTCATCTTTATTCCTATCTTCAGGTTCCCCTGACCTTTACTATACTCCTTTGTCAAATGTCCCTATATCCCCCACCAATGTATTCCCTCCACCTCTTGTTTCCCCACACTATTCCTCACCTTTCACTCATCTGTCCCTAGCTCTCCATGTATCCCCTGTCGTCTGTATCCTCCATCTCCTGTATACCTTGATCCCACCCTACCCCCTACATATCCCCCACCCACTATCCCTAGCCCCTGTGTTTCCCATGACCTTTTTCCACCACCCAGGTATCTCCCCACACCCTGTATCTCCCCACCCCCTGTATCTCCCCACCACCTACATCCCCCAACCACTATCCCTAGTCCCTGTGTTTCCCATGACCTTTTTCCACAACCCAGGTATCTCCCCACACCCTGTATCTCTCCACCCTCTGTATCTCCCCACCACCTACATCCCCCACCAACTATCCCTAGCCCCTGGGTTTCCCACGACCTTTTTCCACCACCCAGGTATCTCCCCACACACTGTATCTCCCCACCCCCAAGTATCTCCCCACCACCTACATCCCCCACCCACTATCCCTAGCCCTTGTGTTTCCCACGACTTTTTTCCACCACCCAGGTATCTCCCCACACCCAGGTATCTCCCCACTCCCTGTATCTCCCTACCCCCTGTATCTCCCCACCCCCTGTATCTCCCCACCACCTACATCCCTCATCCACTATCCCTAGCCCCTGTGTTTCCCACGACCTTTTTCCACCACCCAGGTATCTCCCCACCCCCTGTATCTCCCCACTGCCTACATCCCCCACCCACTATCCCTAGCCCTTCCCACGACTTTTTTCCAACAACCCAGGGATCTCCTCACTCCTGTATCTGCTCACCCCTTACATCCTCCACCCACTGTATCCTTCACCCCATGTATCCCCTCCTCCTCCTCCCACACATACCTCAGTTCTCCACAAATACTTTTCAGTCTTCTCTATAATGCTCCTCTCTCTTACACCTGTTATGACCACTAGATATAATGGAAACATTTCTCATTATGACAAGCTTATCAAATCAGTAGGAGATCATCTTGTAGGGGACAGTTGATTTATGTCCTCCAGGAGGACCTGGCTGAAAAGAGTGGTATCAAGCAAAAATAGCAGGGATAGGCCATAGAATTCTCAAGGTGTGATATTAGTTTGTCAGCTGAGTGATTACCACTGGATATAGATGTGGAATAGCTGTAACAGACTATATATTAATGATACATCCTAATGGTCTCTTAATAACCAAAATCATACACTGACCAGAAATAAAATTGGTGGTAAAGACATTGTGGTGGGTGGACAATGGAGCTAGGTTAGGGACAGAATGACTGGTTGATACAAGTTAATAGGGCATTGGTTTGGTCAATGAGGAATGACTTGTCCCTATACCAGACTCATTATGAAAAGGATATTAAGATATTGGTCTCTGAAGAAAGCTTTGTGGTTTATGTAAAGGAAAGTTAATGTGTTGGGTTGTGTCCATATTGATATAGAGATTCCATCAGACTGTTATATAAGTGTAGATGTAATCACAAGTACCATATTAGGAAATGCACTTGAATTGCAAAAAAAATCATGGAATTATTATAAGAGACATTTAATGTTTGTGATTCAAGGATCTCGAGAACTTTTTTTTTCAAAATTGTACAGGAATGTAGAAACTTTTGTTTTCTTTGGTGTTCATGCGTCTTGTGTAAGAAATCAATCTGTCTGGAACTGAAGTGCAGATTGGGTTAGTGATTCCTCAGCTGTTTATTCCTTGGTGTTGAAATAATATGACTCTTATTTACAAAATCATATTTAAAGGAAATTTTGTATTGTTGACAAGATAGAGTGATTGGCAAGACTTTTTAAATAAACAATGTGGATTTCCTACTTTAATGGTGCCAGAAGAATTGTTTTGATGGGAAATTTGTGAGCTTTTAAAAGCATTATTGCTGGATTAGTCCAAGCAAAATCTGTTTGACTGGCAGTCGAGTAAATTTGATATTTTCGGGTAAGTGACGCAGAACTGATTTTCATTCGTCTTGTAGCAAATTTGTTTTGATCTGTCGCAGTAATGTTGATGTGACGGATCAGGTAAACAGTAGGAGATTGTTACCGTGACATGAACTATGTTTATTGACATTTCAATTCTGTAATTCAATCCTGGAGGATTGCTGCTTGGGATGACAAATAGATGGCATCAGGTGCAGTGTTAAGAGGTTTAAAATGTAGGTTTATTAACAACTGACAATGGAGGCATAGGCGTGGAATACAATGTTTTATTTGATACATTTCTGTCCCCATTGCTCAGTACCATACATCAGTATCTTTCTCATTACCTGTACAATATTATGAATAGACCACCCTGTTAATACATTATTGTACAACCTGCATTGAAAGACTATTCCTTTTGCTAATAGGAAATCATTGAGAGACAAAATTTACTCACAAAGTTTTCTGTAACTGTAGCAGGCTATGCCTGAAAAGACCACCCATTACATGGCCAACCTTCCTTAATTGAGAAATACCCTTCTGTCAGTAAAGTGGAACTTTGTTTTAGAGATCCTACTATGAGTATAGTCAAACCTTGCTTAAGTTTTCCCTCCTTCAATGAGTATGGACAAATTTACTGGTTGATTGTTGCTCAAGTGATTCCCCCTTCTCTAATTATGGTTGATCCTTGCTCAAATGATTCCCCTTTCTCTAATTATGGTTGATCCTTGCTCAAGTGATTCCCCCTTTTCTAATTATGGTTGATCCTTGCTCAAATGATTCCCCTTTCTCTAATTATGGTTGATCCTTGCTCAAGTGATTCCCCCTTTTCTAATTATGGTTGATCCTTGCTCAAGTGATTCCACCTTCTGTAATTATGGTTGATCCTTGCTCAAGTGATTCCCCCTTTTCTAATTATGGTTGATCCTTGCTCAAGTGATTCCCCCTTTTCTAATTATAGTTGATCCTTGCTCAAGTGATTCCCCCTTTTCTAATTATGGTTGATCCTTGCTCAAGTGATTCCACCTTCTGTAATTATGGTTGATCCTTGCTAGTGATTCCCCCTTTTTAATTATGGTTGATCCTTGCTCAAGTGATTCCCCCTTTTCTAATTATAGTTGATCCTTGCTCAAGTGATTCCCCCTTTTCTAATTATGGTTGATCCTTGCTCAAGTGATTCCACCTTCTGTAATTATGGTTGATCCTTGCTCAAGTGATTCCCCCTTTTCTAATTATGGTTGATCCTTGCTCAAGTGATTCCCCCTTTTCTAATTATGGTTGATCCTTGCTCAAGTGATTCCCCCTTTTCTAATTATGGTTGATCCTTGCTCAAGTGATTCCCCCTTTTCTAATTATGGTTGATCCTTGCTCAAGTGATTCCCCCTTTTCTAATTATGGTTGATCCTTGCTCAAGTGATTCCCCCTTTTCTAATTATGGTTGATCCTTGCTCAAGTGATTCCCCCTCCTCTAATTATGGTTGAACCTTGCTTGAGTGATTGAGTGATTCCCCCTTCTACAAGTATGGTCAAACTTTGGTTTGGTGAACTTCATTCTATGAGTATGGCTGAACCTTGCTTGAGAGATCACCTCCATCAGAGTATTTTCAAACATTGCGTGAGAGATTCTAACTTCTATGAGTATAGTCAAACCTTGCTTAAGAGAATTCCCCTTTTCTCAGTAAAGTGTGTTGATCATTGCTAATGATTTTTATACACTGCTACTGACTAGGACTACTTTTTTTTTTTAATTCATTAGATATTTTGTCTGTTCCAGGAAGGAGATGGGTCGTGGCTGTCCATGTACAGTGAACTTATACTACAGAATGGAGAAGTTGCTGGAACAAGGATCAAAACTGGTCACGAAATTCTCATCGATGCCAGATTTGAGCTGCCCTATGGTTAGTCGTGTGTTGAGATTTTAATTTGATTTTGTGGAGATGAAGATGGAATGGGGAGGCCATTTATCTCTCCAATACGTATTTTCACTTATTGTTAGTCCCTAGTAAGGTCACCAGACCATATAAGAAATGATGACTTATAGTGTTGTTTATCCCTTGTCATGTGTCCTGCTTAAATTTTTTTCATGAACACAATAACTTCAGTAAAAATAAACCAATTAAACTGCTTCTGAAGTCATATGTCCATAAGATCTTGATTCATCAAAATTGACAAAGTTGTAGTCCTAGTAAATATGAGTAGATTTAGATGAAACTTGGTCATATGTCAGTAAGATCTTGGATGAGTTTGACAATACTTATTGGATTGTGATTTATAGAGTTATGGCCCTTTATAGTGAATTAACTTTGGACCTTGTGAACAGGATAACTTATGTACATATGAACAGCCTTATATTAGAAATATCTGATGTTTGTAATTTGAAGAGTTATGGTCCTTCACTGTTTTATTATCTGTGAATATGTTAACTTCACTAAATATGAACAGAATTTGATGAAACTTGGTATGTTGTTTTGGTCTCCAAACATTTTCAGAGGAATTTATAACCACCACCTTGTCAGTCTGTCTGTCCGTTCCTTCGTCTGTCTGTTGTTCTGTCTGTCATTTCGTATCTGGAGCATACCTTTGCCCTTAGTTAAGCAAAGAACATGATACTTGGTGTATACATTAGTCATATTAATGGGATGTGCAATGTATCAAATTCAGGGCCTTCTGTCCCTCAATTTTACATTTATTGCCCTTTGTTAAAATCTTGTATCTAGAGCATAACTTTGCTTGCGTTTAAACTAAGATAATGAAAACTTGGTGTATACGTTGATCATACTAAGGCAATGTGCAGTGTACCAAATTCAGAGCCCTAGTCTCCTCAATTACAGAGCTGATGCTTGCGTTTCAGGTAGGATAGTGAAACTGGTGTATACATTGTCCTACTAAGACGATGTGCAACATATTAAGTTTAGGGCCCTCGATCCCCTCAATTACAAAGTTACTGTCCTTTGTTAATAATATCTTGTCCAGAGCATTTCTTTACCTGCATTTAGACAAGGATATTGAAACATAATGTATACATCAGTGCTACAAAAGAAAAGTGAAGTAGAGTAAAGTCTGGGCCCTTGACCCCTCTGTGCATAATTTTGCCCTTTGTTTAAATTTTGTGTCATGAGAATAGCTTTGTTCGCATTAAAACTAGAATAACAACTTGGTGTATATATTGGTCATATTGAGAGGTTGTGCAGTATACCAAATTCAGGGCCTGTAACCCCTTAATTACAGAATTATGGTCCTTTGTTAAAATTTTGTGTACAATAACGTCGTTTTCTGGGAGCATTCATCAGTATCACTGATACTTATATAAATAAGATCTCATATGAGTTTCACAATGGAATCAATTCAGTTGTAATGTACAGAGTTATGGCCCTCTAATTTGATTTTAATATTGAACCTTGTGAACATGATTATTTCAGTTAATCTGATTTTGATGGGATTTGGTATGCAGCCTTATATCCATTATATCCTGGATGAGTTTGACAAAACCTGTTGGATTGTAATTTATAGTTATGTCCCTTTGTTGTTTTATTTTGGACTTTGTGAACAGAATAACTTGAGTACATACATGAGTACAGATTTTGATAAAACTTATCAAACGTTTCATTTGAGTTCGACAATGTGACCTATTTGATTAAAATACAGATATGTTGCCCTTTGCAATGTCATAACAATTGGACCTTGTGAACATGATAATTTGTATAAATATGAACAGATTTTAATGAAAGCCTTATATCAATAATATCTCAGATGAGTTTCTCAATAGGATTGATTTGATCAAACTTTACAGAGTTATGGCCCTTTTGCAATGTCATTACTTATATGAACTTTGTTATCATGAGAATTTGAGTAAATGTGAACAGATTGTGATGAAAATTGGTATGCAGTCTTATAAGGTGATAGAGGTGTTCAACAATGGAACTGATTTGATGTCACTTACAGAGTTATGGCTCAGTCCTGTTTAAGTTTGGATGAGATTAGTCAGGTGACCGTTAAGGCCATGGGCCTGCTGTTGTCTGAAACTGTCTTTTGAGTGGTAAATTATCTCCGTTTTTTGTCAGTGCAAAGATGGAAGTCATTGTCAGAGGCATAGTGGATTAATGAAAAATGTGTATAATAGTCAGTATTTAAATAAGCTGTCTTTTAGGTTTTCTTTACTGGAGTTTTGGCATATATAGTATACACTTTTTCAGTGATTATGATATATAAGTACACTAGTTGTAGTGTAGGTAGAAGGTGCTTAGATAGATTTAGACAATGGAGGTGTTTCATAAAACTTAGCTATTTAAGTAATATAAATTTCTGACATAAAAATCTTTCATGGTGAGTCAGAATCATACAACTACATTACACTTTGTGATAAGTGTACTTTATGAATTAAAATCTATTGAGTTATGTGAGAGGTATTGATGAGAATGGAATATATCTCTCTTGATTTGTATCTCGTCTGTAAAGCAAACTTGTGTTTAGCCCTGCTGAAGGTTTTGATCCATTGACACCTCACAAAATATATTGTAGAGTGATATTTGACCAGGTATGTTGCTCTCCCTTGTACTTTGGCTTTTTAGCCCACCATCATCAGATGGTGGGGTATTCAAATCACCCTGCGTCCGTGGTCCATGGTCCGTCTGTCTAGGCATCCGTCCGTAAACAATTCTTGTTACCGCTATTTCTGGAAAAGCACTAGATGGATCTTTCTCAAATTTCATATGCAGGTTCCCCTTGGTCCCTAGTTGTGCATTGTACCTTTTTTGGATTGATTCGAATTCAAGATGGCCGACAGATGGCCATCTTGGATTTTGGATGTAAAAGTTTGTTACCGCTATTTCTTGGAAAGTACTGGATGGAATTTTCTCAAATTTTATATGCAGGTTCCCCTTGGTCCCTAGTTGTGCATTGTACCTTTTATGGACTGATTCAAATTCAAGATGGCCGACAGGTGGCCATCTTGGATTTTGGAAGTAAAAGTTTGTTACCGCTATTTCTGAGAAAGTACTGGATGGATCTTTCTCAAATTTCATATGCAGGTTCCCCTTGGTCCCTAGTTGTGCATTGTACCTTTTATGGACTGATTCAAATTCAAGATGGCCGACAGGTGGCCATCTTGGATTTTGGAAGTAAAAGTTTGTTACCGCTATTTCTGAGAAAGTACTGGATGGATCTTTCTCAAATTTCATATGCAGTTTCCCCTTGGTCCCTAGTTATGCACTGTACCTTTTTTAGACTGATTCAAATTCAAGATGGCCGACAGGTGGCCATCTTGGATTTTGGAAGTAAAAGTTTGTTACTGCTATATCTGAGGAAGTACTGGATGGATCCTTCTAATATTTCATAGATATTGGTTTCCCTTGGTCCCTAGTTGTGCATTGTACCTTTTTTGGACTGATTTGAAATCAAGGTGGCCTACAGGCCGCCATCTTGGATGTTGACAGTAATACAGCACAAACATATTGTCCATTATCCACCTGTAACTGACTGCTATCTAATACTACTTTGGGATCTTTTTCAAATGATATTTGCTAATAAGTGCTTAATAAAAATATCTTGTGCCATCATTGAGTACATTCAATGAAGACCAGTTCATAAACATTTACAACACCTGTAACAAACAAAGAAAAATAAACAAATCTTCAAGAACTGAAAATAGATCCTCAAATGGTGGGCGCCAAGATCCCTCTGGTATCTCTTGTTATATCTTTTTAGTTGTTTTTTACTGCTGTAAAGTAATATGTGCTTGCACTGACTTCAGATGTTGTTGCAGATCTCCCAGAGACAGAGGCTGTTGAATTACAAAATAAGCTTGAGGTTCTCAACACCATGGACCAAGAGGTAAAACAAAAATGGGAGACTGTCTTTTGACAATTTTTGCCATTTTTTTGTGTACATATTTAGATTTTACAGTCATAGAAAATGACTTTGTTTTTTTTTTACCTTATTTAGATTTTCCATTGGTAGTTCCTTTGTTGACTGGTTTAAATTCATATCTTATCAAGCTCTTTGGTGATAGAATATATTTATTTCCTTCTCATCCTCTTTTTTTGGCAGATTCTGACCATACAAGAGCAACATCGGCGGCATACTTCATCAACACAGTGTAAGTATAAGGCTAGCATGAATCTGATTGGTTGACAAAGATCGGTTTGTTTACTTACAGCAGTTTGATAGTTCTTTATTTACAGTAGGTGTATGTGATATTATATGTTTGTATATTTACAGTAGGTGTATGTGATATTATATGTTTGTATATTTACAGTAGGTGTATGTGATATTATATGTTTGTATATTTACAGTAGGTGTATGTGATATTATACGTTTGTATATTTACAGTAGGTGTATGTGATATTATATGTTTGTATATTTACAGCAGGTATGTATGGTATTTTCTGTTTGTATAGTTTCTTTATTTAAAATGGGTGATATTTTATAATCACTTATATGCAATGGGTAGATGTAATACTTTCTGTTTTTTATTTACAGAAGATGTATGTGATATCTTTCTGTTTGTTTATTTACAGCGGGTATGTCAGAAGATAGTGATTATACTAGTGACATCAGTTTTCCTCAGCAACATCAACACAACAGTTCTGTGCATCAATGGCGAGGAACCACGGATCCACTTATTCGCATGCGGGAGGATAGCCGCGAGGAGTACATGCGAGATATGGGGCCGTTTGATTCATTTGATGGTGAATCATTTGATCGTGGTGGATCATTTGACCGTATTGAAAGTTTTGATCAAGACAGAATTTCTGACACCGAAAGAACGTTTGGTCATGTTGATTCTTTTGATCGACATCTATCTGGTGGTGAATCAATAGAACGGGACGATTATGATAATGATAAATATGTTTATGATCAGGATGATCCTGATTATTACCAAGACAGTCCGTACCAGAACAGTCAGGATGGATATAACAATGACAGTCCTTACCATACTAATGACGGATTCCGCGATGGTTCTTACGGCACGGGACAAGACAGTCCTTACCATCAAAGTCAGGAGAGTCCATTCCGTAAAAGTCGTGACAACTATCAGGACAGTCCGTATCGACATAGTCGTGAAAATTCCCAAAGTCAGGAAAGTTATTCTGAAAGTGTTTATCGTGGACAATGTATGGATAATTACCAGGACTATCGACAAGGCCATGGACAGGATGGACCTCGAGATAGTCCATACCACCAAGTACGCAGTGATACAGACTCTGACCTTCTTTCCTACAACAGCAGACCACAACAGCCTTACAAGTTTCTCACCGAAGGGTATGGTTTATTTTCTCTAGATTCAACCTTTTAGATGACTTGTTTTATTCCTCCAGGTTCTTGCTCTCAGTCTAGTGAGAGTTGGAAAGGTTTTTGAAAAAATATTAATTTCCATAATTTTTTGTGTTGTCTTTACTAATTTTACAGCCGTTATTCAAACAGAAATTCCTGTAATAATATGAAAATGTATTTTTGCATTTTTCAGCAGCCATTTTCCCGAACTTTGTTATGTTTTAATATTGCTGATTATAATTTTAGAAGGCTATGTGGAGTGGTTATTCTCTGATCGACATGATGTTGTTATTTGAATTTCTAGGCCCATGTATGTAGTAGGGGACCCAGCATTGACATGATTTTCTGATGTTGCTATTTTCAGAGGCTAAGTTTGAATTCTCTTACTAACATAAAATTTTGATATCGCTTCTTTTAGAAGCCCTATACCAAACAAGGATTCCCAACTAACCTGACATTTCATCATTGTTATTTTTAGAAGTCCTATGCGCAACAGGGATTCTCTTACTAACATGACCTTTCATCATTGTTATTTTTAGAAGTCCTATGTGCAACAGGGATTCTCTTACTAACATGAATTTTGATAATGTTATTTTTAGAAGCCCTATACGGAGCAGGGATTCCCTTACTAACATGACTAATATGACAACTACAAGTCGCCACAGTACACAAGATTTCAGGTAAATCTATACATCATAGAAAGTTTCTTTTATCCTTAACACACCCACCCTGTTGGGTATTGGATTGGAAATGCCTTCAATTGTCTTAACTTCATTATATTTTATATATATTCCTTTGCAGTACTCTTGTTTTCCAGACTACTGAAATCTTCCAAGATGTGAAATGTCGATTATCTCCATTTGATTCTTTACAAGTTGTCATGATTTGTTGCAGTTTAATAATGTTTATGAAGAATAATATAAAGAAATACAATATAAATATGATACAATATAAAGATGAAGAAATTGTATTTTATCATTGTCTTTGTAATGTAAACATAACATTTGTTGCTAAATGTCATTATTTTCTGATGAAAATTATGTTTTCAGTCCGGCCAACAGTCGGTCATCAACCACAAATGTCAGTCGTCAGAGTACACAGGAATGCAGCGATGAAAGTGCAGCATTTGACAGAAGTAGTAATCTCAACATCAACTCCCCAGCCAAAGCCAAGTGGATAGATGTATATAACAAAGTTTGTGTGAAGCTAGGCCAGGTTAGTTTTTTTACCTGTTTATTACTTTGTTGTTGTTATGGATGTATTATGTCATTGTTTTAGTTGACATTTTTATGCTTCCCGAGGGGAGAGGATATAGACCGCTTTGTCCATCCGTCTGCCCATCAGTCCGTCCATTTTTTTGTTTATGTACGGTATCTCAAATTTTGTTGGGCCAATGGCACTCCTTCTTTATGCCAAGCTGGCCTGAAGGAGGTGCTTGCTTGGGGTATGTAACTTTTCATCTCTCAAGGTTAAAGGTCAAGGTCACCATTACACTAAATAGAAATTCAATATCTATGTGAACACTAGAGTTTGCTTTGGCCAGTCTAACCCAAACTTCTTACAGTAATTCCTTACTGAAAGTGTTTGCTTGGGATTGCTTTACAGTTTTGAATGTCAAAGGTCAAAGTCACTGTTACTATAAATAGAAGAATCAGTTTCCATGCCATAACTCATGTTTGCAATCAATCTCAAACCTCATACAATGTTTTCTTACAAAAATGGCTTGCTTTGGACTGCCTTTAAGGTCCTAGGGTCTGGTCTAGATTACTGTTATTCTAAGTAGGAAATTGGTTTCCATGATATATCTTGGGTTTCCAAGGGCCAATCGACCTCAAACTTCATACAACGTTTTCTTACTGAAAGTGCTTGCTATGGATTACTTTTTAGATCCAGAAGTCAAAGGTTGAGGTTATTGTTGTTATATTGTAAAAAAAAAACATTTTGTGGAATAACTTGAGTTTGCTATAGCCAATCTAACTGAAACTTTGGTAAATGCAATGCTTCTTATCCAAAAGTGCTTGTTTGAGATAGATTTCCATTCAGGTTCAAAGGTCAAAAGTCACTGTAACTGCAAGTTAAAATCAGTTTCTTTGTGATAACTTGAGTTTGTTCTGCTCAATCTAAATCAAACTTTGTACAATTTTTCCTTACCAAAAGTGCTTGCTTGGGATATGGCTTCTTATAGATATAAAAATCAGATTGTTGAGTATCTTTGTTAGGATGAGTGTTTCTTTTCATAACAGTCTTTCTTGACTTTTGTGGAAGAGTGTACTTATGGTCCTGCCAGTAATCTGTCAGTCTGGAGTGTGTGTGCCAAAGGGTGGGTTTGTGGGAGGGCGTGGAGGGGGTCAAATTTCAAACCACACAACGGGGCCCTTGCTGACCTGTCAGTGTTCCAGTTGCCCTATGCTATTTTTCATACTTAAAGTTTGTCCAATTTGGTGAGCATAACCTGTCTCTAACAGCTCTTGTTTATTAGTGTGTCTATTGTTTACTTACTTTTTAGGTCATCAGACCCGAAGAGTCATGATAGCCTATACCCATCATGCTATTGAGCTAAATATTGGTGAGAATGTTAAGGAAAGTAAGCCAACAAAGTGTTGTTATTTTTCAACCATGTCAAAACTTCGAAACGGCAGCTAGGGAAGACTTTCTTTGTAACATGATTACGTAATCATGGTTTTCCTGTGCAACACCTATTTCAAACTTCTTCTCAAGTTTCACCAGTTGGATTGAGCTCCAACTTTACAGTCAAATAATAGTTTACACTTGTTACAATTACCTATTCCAAACAACTTCTTAATAAGATTTCATTCCATGTAGAAAAAATGATCCTTCTCTCTGTTGAAAGTTTTTGTAGTCAGATGACCGTTAAGGCCAATGGGCCTCTTGTTTAGCTATATATTGTACAAATTGTTATCTCTTAAAGTGAAATTTCTCATTATGTTAGTGCGTTGTCTTATGTAAGATACATTCCAGAACAATGTCATCACAAGATAAAATTTGTCATCATTATTTGTGGGCCATGTCATTACTAGATGAAATTTGTTTCTCATTATTTACATGCCTTGTCAACATTGAAGGAAATTTGCTGTCATAAATATCTATGTGCCTTGCCATCTTGAAACTTGATTTTGTCATTATCATTTGTGTGAATTGTCATCATAACATGAGAAGTATAACTATTTATGGAGCATATATTATCCTTTTCTGTGACACATATCATCTTCCTATGTGTAGCTACTACATAGCTGAAATCTGATTGAAATGTATCTGAAAACTAATGGGAAGAAGAGATAATCCAATAATTTTTCTCTAAATTTTGAAATGGATTATAGGGAAAGAAAAACACTTTTACTTGTCAGAGGAGAAAATGCCATTATTTTCCCTAGACAATTTTGAAATTGTTTATAAGGTATGAGAATATGGAATATTGTATATTTCACTTTAATTAGTAAGGGGAGATAATCCTATATTTTCCCATTTTGATGTTACCGCTTTCCATTGATTATGGAGTATGGTTTATTTATCGATGCATTTTGTCCCAGAGTATTTGCAATTATATGTTTATCAATTATGTATGTGTCAAAGGTAGGGTGTGTAATTGTCCCTTCCATTGTAGTGATTGTATTTAGAAGTTATAGTATAATTAGCTCTGTCTATATATATATTATTCTGTCAGCAGTGTGTACTGAAGTCTTGAAACTGTCTACTGTAGGCAAGATATCAATAGGTGTTTACTCATTACAGAGAATTCATAATTAAGGTTTATCAAGTCTGGACTGTCAGTCATAAGCATTTTGCAAAATCAATACTTTGCATCATAAAATAGTAAATTATGAATTTTGAAAAACAAGCAAAACAAAACGGAAACAAAAAGACAAAAAAGTAAAAAAAAAAGAGCAAAATTCATGTACACAAAAGTTGCTTTGGCCTACCAAACTCTGTGTATGCTTCTCATTAGTTCACACACCAAAGATCCACATCTCTATAGCTACTGAGAGAAAATTGCTTTTCACACATTGCCTTTTCATCATAAAATTAGTTAAAACAGCTTTCTGCTTTGAATGATATTTTTTTCCACAGAAAATTTTTCCAATATTTCTTCAACAGGGTTCAATGTAGGTATTTTCGTAGTCAGGAGATGGTGGTCATCGTTCAATGTGAAAATTGTCACAAAATTAAGTTTGAAAGTTTCCTGAGGGTGGATGTCATTGAGGTTTCTAAATTTCCATGAGATTTTCATCTTGTTGATTAAGAAGGAGGTAATTGAAATGTTTTTCAATTATTTTTTGGCTGGTTTTGATTCGATGACTGGATTGTTCTGTGATTTGTTAGTGGGATGACTCTGTTCTAGAATTGTGAAGTTTACAAAATGATATTTATTATCCAGTCTACAAAATTGGTAGGGGATACTGAAATCTCCATCCATCTGGTTAGGAAAAGATATACTGTCCATTTCTAGAAAGTTCACGTGCTACAGGGCTTACCTGCCTGAATGATGGAAGCAAATTGTTGTTGTCCAGGATTTCAATTATAATGCTTCATGCATTTGTAAATCACTAAAATATGCTACATTGTGTTGTGGTATAGTTGCCTGAATGGAGAACAAGGGATATTGATGACAGACATTGTAGTCTTGTTACTATTGTTACTTTCCAGGACCTAAATCAATATATTGCTCTGAGAAATTTTCAAAAAGGTATTGAAATCTGCAATGTTACAATGATATTTCCTTGCCGGGTTATTGTTATTTAGCGTAGAACTGATAACCAGTTTTGTTCTTTTTTATTTCTGTACGAGTTTTGATATTAGTAACTAAGGGAGATAATACCTTGAGGACTTTGACGGTATTGTAATGAGACTGGTATATGGAGTACATATGTTACCTGTCAGTAAACAGGTTGGATTAGATAAGAAATGGTAGGATTTCTTCTTGTACATACCAACAAAAGTGCAAGGTAGTTGAATAGAATTGTATGACATTGATTGATGACACAGTACATTCAGTTGACAGCCATTGATTTCCCATGGCTACAGGTACAAAAAATATCCTTAAGTACTGAAGGCTATTTCTGATGGCGTGGATTTTTTTATAAAGAAAGTTTCATTAGATATAGAAAGGCTACAGTATAACTTATAAGAATTTTACTTTTAACAGGTGATCAAAGGTGTCATTTTCATAGTATTTAATTTTGTCTCTATGGAATTTTCATAAAATGATTTCATTTATATTTTAACATAGAATGATGAAGTCATGGATAAATTTGAAACAGGCTTTATTACAAGGATTACTGAAACATGATAAGAATATCAGTTGGATCAATTTAAAGTCATCAAATCATGGAACAGCTGGAATGTAGGAGTCATGTTGATGATGTCATTAAAATGTCCTGTGTCAGGCTCGCTTTATAGTGATTGTTTGTCAACATCTGGTTACCAATAAGATTTAATCTTCCAAAATATGTACAAATTTTTAATCAAAATACCATTCGTCCAATGTTATAATTATTCAAAACCTACAGGTATAAGTTTACACTATCATGTTTTCATATACCGAAACTATCATGTTTTCTAGTTTTTATTCTACAGACTTTTCAGTGGCTGATCTGCTAAACCTGTTTTAAAAAAACCAGACATGTATTATGTAACCTAGCACTGCTACTATTGGCTGAAGTTTCCCATTGTTTCTTTCCACATGTATTGTGTCACCCCCAAAGAAAAAGGTATAAAATGAGGATATTGTCAGTCTAGATTTTCTGTCAGTCTTATAAAATCTTTGCTTTCCTGAATGCTGGCAAGGGTATGTAAGTGACGGAATAGGAATCTTACATTCATGTCTTTTTCATTTCCATTTGGTATGAAATTTGTGAAAATTGTCACAATCTTTCATTTACAATGACAGAGGCTCAGTCGAACTTGAATATGAACAATTCAAAGTCTTGTTTGGTGAAAAGGATATGAATGGAAACTTGGATGGTTGCTGTAACTGACATGTTTGACCACTGGTAAAATAGACTCTTATTTCTACCCTTATCATTCAATCTTCATCTTTATATTTTTACAAAATATATCATTGGTTAAGACTGTCTGGGAAAAAAATTGACAGTCAATTTTGTTCTTGTATTCATTGCAACATTTACTTCACATGAATGTCACTGTAATGCTTGATATGGAATTGTAAATTTAGAAATACTGTTGGTGATGTCAGCATACTAATTTTCATTTTTCATATGAAAAAATTGAATTATCTATTTTTATAAATCCAAGGGATTCCCCTGCTCTTCAATGCAGCCAGAAATTATTTATATCTAAATTACATCATCAACTTATGATGACAGGCATTGGATCTCTCAGTCCCTTAATGAATTGGTTATTAAACATCAAAGTTTTGAAGAAAAAAAAAAAACAAGAAAAAACGTTTTTAAAAATCAGTAATGCTAACATTTCATCATTTGTCAGGATAAATGATATTTTTGCTCTTTTGCAGAACTTAAACATTATTTTGAAAATATTTAATCTGTGTGTGTACTCAATTTTTTTTATACATTATGTCCTGGATTAAGGGGCCGTGGGTTATATTGTCCAAAAAGTAATTAATTTGTCACAGTTTCAAAGCTTGTTATCAGTTTATTATCCATAAACATGCTGATTCAAAGAGTTTGGCCCTCGTTATCCTGAGTCTTGGAGGCTGCTGTAACATACCTACAGGCAAATTGGCCCAATGACTTCGATTTCTATGTGGACATTGGCAGATGTCTATCAACATTACTCAGCAACCTAGTATTGTCTAAATATGTATTAGCATACAGCTGAGGCTTGGAAATATTGATGATGGATTATTTTGAACAGTGGCTGACAATTTGTCAATAAACATGTTTTCAGTGGGATACAGTTTGTGTATAATGACATTTATACGTTCCCAAACCTTGCACTATGTTTATACTATATACTTGTGTATGTACCAACAGATCTAAATAACTATATTGAAATACTGTGTGGCCAATCCTATAGGCTTATGGGAAAGTCGTCAGGATCAACCGGAAATACCAATGCATTGCCATGCATGTAAATTGTCTATAATTATGTATACGTATGAGGTAACAAAGAACCCGCACCAGGCATGTTGTGAATAACAAGGGAAATCCTTTTGGTTTTGAATATCAAAGTTTAGTGCTGGATTTTCTGTAAAAAATGCATTCATGTATATCTTTAACTTTGGTTGTAGCCAAACTTGAATTGGGCAATATTCATATTTAAGGATTTTGTACATAACCTTGATAGATTTTGAAATCAACAGTCAGACCAGATTTGAATTATCCAAATGACATGTAGCAACTGTTTCAACTGAACTGAAGTAAGGACCCTAGAGTGTTGTCCCTGGGGAGAATAATAGATGGACTATTGCCGAGAAATACTCGTAATTCTCTAGAAATCTCGCAGATCATCAGTATTATTGAACAGTAAAAGTACAGACTGCTGTAAGCCATTGATAAGAGCGGAATTCAGCTGTGAGGAAAATACAAGCTTTGTGTTTGAAATCTTAATTGGATATATGTTTATATATTTGAAAAGTGGAAATTTGAAAGGAAATCATGGAGATGGTAAAAGAAGTTAGATTTGTGATTTTAATGTTTAAGTAGTGTTTTCCATGATTATCAGTATCACTGAGATATTTATAACCATTATATTCAATATATCTACTTAAGTACCTGTTCAGCGGATTGAAGCACCATTGTGCCTGCAGGAACTCTTTTACAGTGCAGGAATGAACATTTTCTAGGATATTGCAGATTCAGTTTAAGCAGCTGGGAATATTGATATAGCGGAGATAGATCTACTGTCTTGTAAGGCAACTGGATAACCTCATAAACCTTGCCTGCTGGCAAGAATTTGATGACAAGAATTCAGTGACAACAATATGATGACAGGAATTCAGTGGCAAAAATGTGGTGACAACAATTTGGTGACAACAATGTGGTGACAACAATTTGGTGACAACAATGTAGTGACAATAATTTGGTGACAACAATATGGTGGCAACAATATAGTAACAACAATGTAGTGACAACAATTTGGTGACAACAATGTGGTGACAACAATTTAGTGACAACAATGTGGTGACAACAATGTGGTGACAACAATTTGGGGACAACAATGTAGTGACAACAATGTGGTGATATTGTATGTAGATGGTTGTTGTTAGTTACGTCTACAAGAATATATTACAAGTTTTTGGCATATTTCTTTGATCACATTTTGCTATCATCAACATATCAACCTTCAAAATTCCAATTTACAAGATCGTTTTAGTTGGTGTGTAGACTTAAAGCATCAAAATTATGGAAATGATTGATTCTTGATTGAAGTTTTCCAGAATTTGGGACGTTCAGTTTAAAGGACATGTATTTATTTATAACAGAGAAGTAAAAAAAAAAAATTGTTAGTGACTAAAATGATTGTGTTAGATTGGATGAGAAAAACAAAATCATAATTGTTTACAAGGAGACATCATTAATTTCTTGATAACTGTACCTCAAAAAATATTCTGGTCATGCTTTTAGGTTTGCTATGAAAAATCTAGGCTGCAATTCAATTCATGTGAATTTCTGTATGTTTCTTTTTTACATCAAAGTTGATGTGATCTTGTGGACTTCATAGTATTATAAATGTCACAAGAATTCTGTCAGGTATTAACTTTTACATTGCCTTCCCATTAGCCAGATTATAAGAGAATATGAAACATATTTATAATGCATATGATGAGGCTCAGTTAACATTCCTAGATTAGTTGATGGGGATTAGCTATTTACATGCTGTTAGTATCTACAATATTTCACATATTTACAGTAATCAATTTTGTGAACCAGTCAAGCTTATTTTGGTAACTTTCTCCTTGTATCTCATTTCCTCTGAATGGTAAACATGATACATGTAGTAAAAATTTAAGCGTTTTTTGGGGTTTTTTTTGTCTTTCCTTTTCTAAAGGTTTATTAAAAAAAGATAGGAAAGAAGAAATACTTAAAAGCGAATGAAAATGTAAATAATGAAAGAGTATGTAAAAAGGCATAGAGATACAAAAGTGGATAAAATGGCAGACAGTGAAATGTATAAAGGAAAAAAGTTAATATATTTTTATCAATATTGCAGATAAAATGAATTTTCTAAAGAATTAAAACCTAGATGTTACACTGGACAGAGCTGGTTAGTATTTCTATGAATATTATGAAACATTTTATAGATATTGAATTGTAAAGCTAGCTTGATATAAATGGCTGTAACAAGATCTACACATGTATATACAGGAAAATGTCAGCACAGGCTGTTTCACCAGCTGTCACCAAACACTGTGTGACAAATACGTATAATAATTGTGAGCTTTGAGTGTTCCCTGTTATCCCCACCACATCAGCACCGGATCCCAAGTCCTGTGTGTTTCATGTGATCTGTCAAAGAATACTTTAAATGAAACTTAATGTCT
The DNA here is from genome assembly GCF_031769215.1 of Ylistrum balloti. NCBI lineage: Eukaryota > Metazoa > Mollusca > Bivalvia > Pectinida > Pectinidae > Ylistrum > Ylistrum balloti. The sequence goes on from NW_026781970.1 coordinate 2,109,822, forward strand.
TAATTTGGAAATAATTAGAAATGTGACCATTTCAATTTCCACCCTGGAGAAGTTTTTAATTTTACTTAATTTTATTGTTTGAATTTTGTTTTAAAAATATCTACGTAAATTGATATTGAAGGCGCATAGTGTAACATTGGATTTTTTATGTGTGATATTATGGAAGACAAATGGACAAAGGGAAAGGATAAATGCATTCGGATTTTAAAATGGAAGAAATTGGAATCCATGAGTATGCCCTCCTCGATGCTGGAGCTGCCAGTGTCATATATAGAGGCTATAAAAAATGAATATTGTTGGCCACTTTGTTCATGAGAAAACTGTTCCCGGAAACATCCAGACTCTAGTGTGACAATTGTAGATGTGGAATTCAATCTACACAGCCTTCTCAAAATAAAACACTTGCAGATTACGTTGTGTGAAAAACATGTATGCCTTGTATTACACAACAATGTGAATGAGTGTACGTACATTAAATCTATGATTATTTCTTCCTTTGTGAACATCTAGAAAGCTCTTTCAAGATTTAAGCTGGTTGAAAAAACCTTTTTCTCTGTAACTTTTTTGGAAAGGATCTTTTGTTCTCCATACAACGACTATGAAACTGTTTTTGTGTCGATTTTAATGGCTTCTACTTGAGTTATTGCATCAACATATATGTATCACTGTGAGCCATTCAAGGACTTTGGGCACCTGGAGCTTCTAATACCAATATGTGCAAAAGGTTTCATTTTAACGGTGGTATTTTTCATCATTAATACACTGATTGTGTAAGCAGATTAAGGGCATTAATTGGATGAAAACAAGGTCATGTGACACAGTGTGATGGATATCACAGATTGAAGTGGTTAAATGTGATTTTTTTGTCATCTGGTGTAGCGTAGTGATGACTTTTAATTTGGAATGAATGATTTCTACAGTTGTCTGTAAAACAGAAAAAGAAACTTTCAAAAATTTGGTGGAGTTTATATAAAAGGAAGCCATTTTATTTGACAACTTCCTTTATCGACATTAATGTTTCAACATTATGGATATAATGGAAAGATATTTTCAAAAATATCATTAAGAAAACAGTTTCAGATAATTTCATTTCATTGTCTGGAAAAGACAAGAGGATATTGTGAAATTCTGATTTTTTTTCTTATGGAATTATTGTGAATATATACATTCTGGTAAAGTTAGATATAAAAAAAGACATTATGCTGACAGTTAACCAAGATACAGTAACAGTCTATGGCAATAGTCTAAGTGTGGAATATGCGTTATAGATGTCACCAACACACACCATAAATTTGTAACAGCTCACAATTTGTGTGGATTTACTACAAAATTAACAGTTAATAATGAAGTTTGTCTCAAAATCACATCCTCGGTTATACAGACACCCTATCGTGCTTTTTGTCACACACAAAACAATACCTGTATATCACATTTTTCTATAAAGTCTATTTCAGTTGTGGACATCATACTTATAATAGACAGAACTCATTCACAGTATCATGTATTGCCTCCGGTTTTACGTATTCAAGCATTAAACCTTCATTGACAGTACAACATGGAAACCACTTTTTCATTGTGATAATTTTGAAAAGGACAGTTTGAAATCAATAAAGGTTCATTATCCTTTAGTAAATAAGACAGAAAGGTGTGGGACCTGTTGAGAGTTTGTCCGATTCATGTGTATGATGACACAATTAAACATTAAGCCTTGATCTTTAATAAATAGGATTTCTTGTTGATCAAAATTTCTAATGAGTTACAGCAAGGGTGATAGGTGTGGATGGTAGAGAATTGTAGCTTGATGAACTACTGTTGATAATCTGGGGATAATTGGAGCCAGTAATCTGTAACGCAAAGTGAAATAATTGATAGCCATTTGGAAAACACTAACTCTACAAACAATTATGTCGGGACATCAATAAAACTGGAGTTAAAATAACCCAATAGAATTTAAATTCATCTCAAATAGACAGGTTTTCAATGAATGGGTTGTCAGAAATTTGATATTGATGTGAACTTCTTCAAAGCTATATTGGTCTGCAAAGGATTGATATAGAATTGACTGACATTAAAAATCCTGCATCTGGTTAAAGGCTTTGTTTTAAACATGGGAGGCCTTCTTGACAAGTTAACGAATTTTAGTTTTACGAGCAATGGAGAGGAGGCAAGGCAGAACCACAAGGTTATCGACTACCAGGGGGACAATACAGAGATGGAGAGATGGCAAACTCCAACAGAGGGTGCTTACTCCCGACCCTCGTGGTCAAAGGTCATTCAAAATGGATTTAACCAGGCACAAAAAGCCGAAGGAAATGCAGCGACACCAATCAAGTTGCAGAATGATAAACAATGTAAGATTACGCCAATAATTGAGGAAACTTTACGAAGGGCTAGAAATTGTCTTGAAAACACAGAAATTGATGAGTCATCACTTTCTGTAGAGTGCACTGGAATTGTTCAGTCATCAGTTCTGGAACAAAAAAACAGTCCTGTTTCACAAACTGAGGATGTTGATATTTGTCATAGTACAAAATGTGATACAACTGTTGAGGAGAGTGAGGAGGATTTTACCAAGACAACAGGATTGAAGGATGAGAATAGCTTAGGTCTGGATAATCTCTACCATGAAGACAACATGGTCACTGAGACCAGTGACACGTATGACTGTCATCTGCTGGATAGAACACAGGAAGTGGATGATGAGGAAGGTCACCTGGAATACTGTCAGGTAGAGTAAGAAAACACAGGAGAATTTAAAATGAATATTACTGATTGAGTCCTACTACTTGACAAGCATATAAGCATTAATATTGACTTTTTCCTGGGTATTTTATGCTGATTACTCATTATACTCTTTCTAAAAATATGATATGTTTTTTAGCTGTCAGTGTTTCCAGCTAGATTCTGTCAGTTGACCTGATATTAGACAATATTTCCTGACCTTTGCTTGAATCATGAACAATTGTAGGATAATCTGGTATTTCTTTACCTTTGATCAGTATATGAAAATTTGAGAAGCAGTTTTTGGATCTAGTACAATAGAAATCATGTTCAAACATAACATAAAACATTGTGTAAATATGTATAGATGTGATGCCTTTACAGTAGAATTTGTGGTAAAATCATTTTACCTGATGACCCTTGACACCTTGTCATCCTTGATTTTTAAAGACTATGACCAGACATTGGATGACTAAGAGGTTAGCAACACTAAGAGTTGTGTACTTTCTGTGATTTCAATTGACATTCCATAGGAATTCCACTGAAAATATGTCCTTGGATGTACATATTATATTATATTATATATTATTATATGTATCATTAACAATCTGAATAAATGCAAGTTAAAGCACAAGTTCAAGCATTTCATAAGGTTTTTCACTGTACTAATATGGAATAGGAATTAAAAGCTTCAAAGCTTAAGAAGAAGTGGAGTTTAAATGGTGTATATAGGTAGTAATGGATTTAGTTATGAACAGAAAGTGGAGTTTTAATGGTGAATAGGCAGTGAAGGGTTTAGTAATGAACAGGAAGTGGGAGTTTTAATGGTGTATATAGGTAGTAAAAGATTAAGTTATGAACAGAAAGTGGAGTTTTAATGATGTATATAGGTAGTAAAAGATTAAGTTATGAACAGAAAGTGGAGTTTTAAATAGGCAGTGTTTTAATGATGTATATAGGTAGTAAAAGATTAAGTTATGAACAGAAAGTGGAGTTTTAATGGTGGATAGGCAGTAAAAGATTTAGTGATGAACAGAAAGTGGAGTTTTAATGATGTATATAGGTAGTAAAAGATTAAGTTATGAACAGAAAGTGGAGTTTTATGAATAGTAAAAGATTAAGTTATGAACAGAAAGTGGAGTTTTAATGATGTATATAGGTAGTAAAAGATTAAGTTATGAACAGAAAGTGGAGTTTTAATGGTGAATAGGCAGTAAAAGATTTAGTGATGAACAGAAAGTGGAGTTTTAATGGTAAATAGGCAGTAAAAGATTAACTGCTAAACAGGAAGTGGAGTTTTCATGTAAAAAGGAAGTAAGAAATTAAGCTGCAAATAAGAAGTGAAGGTAATGACGAATCGGAAATAAAAGATATAGTGACAAACAAGAAGTGGAGTTTTAATGGTGAAAAAAATGTAAAATATTTAGTGGTGAACATGAAGTAGATTTTAAATTTACTTTTATTACTTGATGAACAAGAAGGTGATTATAATGTTGAACATGTGGAGAGTGTTCTTTTACTGGTGAACAGAAAGTGGCTTTTTTTTTTAAGGTGAACAGTAAGATTATTCACCCGAGTCTTTAAAAATTACTGATGGACATCATATGTCACTGAGCAATGTCCTGTGAACGTTACTGTATCTCCAGAGGCATAGGAATGACCTGGGACCTTCTTGTGTAAAGATGCGTGGTCACAGGAAATATATTTCATCTTGTTTGAATGAATTTTTCCTTTTATATATTAGTCTGTCTAGGTATCCACATCTCCTGTATTGAGTGTTGATCTTGGGAATCAGTGTCTGTACACTCGTAAGATTCATACTTTGTCTTTAGCTTACATAAATATTAAGTATCAATAGCATTTACAGGATTCAATAGAAAAATTGGTTCTAGATTCAGTTTTAGAATTAACTGTCCCTAAATACACATGCAACAAAGCAGTAAGCTCATCCTTTCTTCCTAGTTTGGATCTCATTAACAATATTTACATCAAGTCAACATTTAAACTGCGTCTTAATTTGGAAATGAAAGCTCTTCAGCAATTAGAATCAATAAAAAAACGAATGAAAGTCAATTTTTAGATAAGCTCTTGTTTCATAGACAGGTTGGATGTGATTAGTTTAGACAAACTGTATCTTCATTAAGAGAATCAATTTGAAGTCACTTCAAGGGCATTATAAAGACTCAGGAAATGATAGGGACAATAGAAGTTCAACATCCTGGACAAGACTATGTCCCTCTGGACGTATTTCGCACGAGGTACAGAAATACAGGGTCTCGCCTGGTTATATTTGATGTCCTTTGAAATAGGTCACCATAGATTCCTAACTTTCTGTAGTAGTTTTAACTCATCTTTTGATTTCTCAGATAATGACTGCATTTGGGACACCGTCAATTTCTCTTAGTGTAAATGAATCTTAGTATAAGGTACTCGAGGGGAAAGGAACACACGTTTGTTAATATAGAAATACAAATGAAATACTGTCAGGGATATATTGTGTTCCTCATGTGTAAGAGATGTAAAGAAACAAGAGTCAGTGTCTTTGATTGAAAGGAAGGCATTATTGGCAGATTTTGTTTATTTTTTGTGAAGTTTTTAAGATTTTTTTCCCTTTTTTGTTTTTTACATAACCTAGAGAAAGCTATGTTTGGATTCTTGAAGACATTATGTGGAATTTCAAGGAAATGTTTCACTTTTACTAACTAGTCTAAATTAAAGCGTACAGATTTGGTGTGACAGTGATTCTTTGTGCTATTCCTGTTATTATCCCAGACTCTTAACAACATCATTATTTACCGCCTGATTTGATAGAACATGTGACCTTTTAAGTCCAGGAATTTTCTCATTATGGACCAACATGAATTGAGCAAATACTGAACTTGGATTGTTGCGCTACTGCCTAGAAATGACTATGATTAGATCTAGCGGTTAATCAGTCAGCTGCTAAACGAGCCTCAGCCTCGCGTAAAGCTGATTATGAATATGGTTACTTAGAATAGGCCTGATAAATGACACAACTGACCATTATAGTAATGACATAATAAAACAATGGTGAATTTTATTGGGGAAAATCAAAATAATTTCTAAATAATGATAACTCAAGCATGTGATTGAATTGAACTCTGAAAGTCCAATTATTGTTTCATGGTAGATATTTTGCAAGAATTTCTGTCATGTGCTGTAATTTTTCATAAATTGGGTGAATGTATTGTTTCAAATCTTGTTGGTTTTTATGTGTATATAGTTGCTTCTTTGTCCATCCATCCATCTTTCTGTCCATCCTTTCATGTCCAGAGTGTAACTTTGCTCATAGTTAAACAAGGATCATGAAACTTGGTGTATATACATTGGTTGTAATAGGACAATGTGCATTGTACCAAATTAAGGGGCCAAAAACGTCTCATTATACAAAGTTATTGCCGTGTCAAAATTTCGTGTCAGGAACATAAATTTATTTGCATTTAAACTAGGATCATGAAACTTGGTGGTCGGGTGGCGCAGTGGTAACGCACTCGCCTTTCGCCTAGACGACCGGGGTTCGATTCCCGAAACGGACGTGAAAAGGTAAGGGGTCACCTGCCCGACCACATGGGTTTTCCCCGGGTACTCTGGTTTCCTCCCACAATAAGACCCCTCACACGCTTACATCCGGGCCAACAAGAGTGATAAGTATAAGTTGACATAACTTGTTACGCAATTGTTGTAAAATAAATAAAGTTTATATATTATTGGTGTGTATATTGATCATACTAAGGCATTGTGCATTGTACGAAAATAATGATTTGCCACTCCTTAATAACAGGGTTATTGACCTTTGTTAAAATTTTCATGTCCAGATCATAACTTTGCTTGAATTTAAACTGGGATAATGAAAGTTGATGTAAATGATGTATACATTGGTCATACTAAGAAGGTATGCAATGTACCAAATTTTGGACCTGAAAATCCAAAACTATAAAATTATTGCCCTTTGTTTAAATTTTGTGGCCTATGAAGTTGTTTTCATGGATCATTCATTAGTTTTTCCGAGACTCTGCTTTTGTTACAAAATCATTAGAAAACCATTTACAGAACCATTGTCTGGGTTTCATGTCAATATGCTTTTTAACCTACCAGGTCTGAAGGTTCAATCCATCAACATTTTCTACAAATTGCTCACTAGTCATGAAAAACAAACTGATTATGACCAAATATAGTCTGGAGCATTCTTGGGGGAAGAGGGAATCAATTTGATATAAACAGTGGGTCTTAGACCGGGAGGGGAGGGGCTGGGTCCAGTAGAAAAGAAAGTAGTTAAGTATTCTTCTTCTGTAGGAATGATTGGATTTCATCCTAATTTGGTCTGAAGCATCCTTGGAGAAAGATTATATGTTTGGTATAAACCCTCCTTGGGCATTAGGATTAGAGTCCAATAGGGGAAACAGAGCAAATCCTTAAAAATCTTTCTTCTGAATTCTGTCTCAATTTGGTCTAAAGCTATCTTTGGTGAAGGATAATTTTTTAAAACCCTTTTCCTGTAAGGAACTCCTGAATTTTCTTCTTTTTTTTCCAGTTTTGTCTTAAATATTTTTGCTTGAAGGGAAATCAACCTTATATAAACACTGGGAATTGGGTAGCAATTATGGCTCTTAGAGCAAATTCTTGTTCTTGTCTAGGAATGCCTGGATTCCTTCCCAATTTGTTCCTAACATCCTTGGGTGAAGATAGATAGGTTTTGTATAATTGGTTGGTGTTGGTCCCCTCGTGTGAGTGTGGCAGGAAGGAAAAGATGAAATTAAGCAAATTCTCTGAAATTCTTATGCTATGGAAACACGGTGATTTGTCCAATTATGGTAGGATCATGGCACAAAGACAAAAAAGTTTGTAGATCTGTTTAAATCCTTTTCCTTTAGCATGGATAAAACAAAACGAGATGAGTGATACAAGCCCAATGGGCCTCATTATTCATACACAGTAATTTCTTTTGATGTTTTTTTTTTCATGAAAAATATTGAAGATTCTTCGAGGCCATCTTTGATGATTGTCAGGTTCATCTGGTACACAAAACTGACACAAGAAGGAATTGACATTTTATTTATAAACAACAATGATAAATAAGATAATTACTGTATATATCAATTAAACCTGTCTAATGGATATCATCCAAAATCAGGACAAAGTGTTTAAAAAATAGTAAAAAATACCAACTAGTAAGACAGGAAACAAACCAATTGGTAAAGATAATGGCCTTTGATGGACATTAAAAAAGTTATGTTGATTATCATATGATTATCTTTAGAAAACACTTGCATGTTCAACTGGTAAGAAATGACAAGGTTATTTTACTCTCTTTCACAATGGATATCGTGACAAAAACCTCTACACTTTTTGACAATATAACTTGATGCCTACCTTTCATGCTCCATAAGCCAATCACTTACAATACAGAGTTGGGGCCTCAATTTGTGTCCATTGGGACATGTATGATGTGTTAGCAAGACATTAAGTAAATTTGACTGACATAGATCATAATTACCTCGTTTAGTCATTAACAGGTAGATAATTACTTATATCTGGTACTTGTCATTACAACACTTCAGATTATTTAAAACAAGAAGTACATGAATTAGGCAGATATTTTTACTTCAATTGTATTGTACCTATATAATTAAACAGAACAGAGTCATAGAAAGTCAATAATTGAGATGAAAACAGATTTTTAAGAGAATGCTGTAAAGCTTTGGACTATTTATCACTGGTCTGGTATGTTAGCTGAATAATTTGAGTTGAGTTCTTAGCTTCTGGAGATAGATTTTGACGGAATTTTTGGATGGGGAAATAAAGTAAGTAGAAGCATATTTTCTGCATTTTCAACCCCAAAAAGTACCTTAGGAAAACTTGCCTGTTTAAAGGATATGCAACTTTTATTTAGCTCCAAAAGGATTAATCTGTAAACAGTTTGTCATGTTTAATTGTCAATAAATTGTATGTATCGATGAATATAAAAATATTTCATTGGAACCACACACATAATTTGTTAACACTTTGGTACATGTAGTGCTGCAGGTTCAATAGATGAAGCCAGGATGTGTAATTATTTATACCTGTCGGGACGGCAGATCTATATCAGTCTGTTGTCTCTATCCACAGACTTGTCGATCACCTGTGTCCTTCACCGTGACACCAGCCATGGCAAACAAGCCTGTCATCTGGATAAATGAATCAATTTACTAAAATATTAATGAGACATTGAGTAATGTTTTAATAATCTCGGAAATGAAATTTCCTGATAGCAATATTGTATAAAATGTTCTTTGTAAATGGTTCTCTGTTATTCTGTTTGACATTTTTGTATTTGAATGTAGATATTGAAGCTTGAGAGTTTTAAGTTTTAGTGCGGGGTTCTGTAATCTAATTCAGAATTGTACGTAAACCAGTTCCAGACATCAATGCTGGTATCCTTACCTGTTTATGAAATCATTAATTTATGCATTAATTCCTTTTTTCTGATATGCCATATTTGCTATATATTCCTGTGTGCCTAAATTTGCTGTCATCAATTGTGGTATACATATTAAATCTACCAAAAATTAATCAACCAAGTCCAAACTCATTATCTGTTTAAAACAGTGAACATTTTCTCAATGATGAAATCTTTTGGAAATGATCACAATATTGATTATGTAGTATATTTCCTTAACCCCAAACATTCATTCCCATTTCCATTGGATGATATAATTAGAGGTCCTCTCCGTACGCATTTTCCTTATCCTGTAATAGCCTTCAGTTGTGTACTTGTTTTCTTGTCCTGTAAGGATGTCAGACATAAAGCTTTGTGAAATTAGTTAAGTCTGAGAGAGGCAGCAGAGGTCATGCAGCCTCTACGACAGATGAGCATGGTTGAACTTGTTTAGTCTCTACCTGTAGAGATTAAATTACTATCATAACATGCATATTTTTTTTCTACAATTGATTTAAATTTGAATCAATTTCTATGAAAACAATTCATCCAAATACACAATTGTTTGACCAGATAGACTAGAAATACTTTCCCATTTCCCATTATTGATATGGCTGGGTAGACTGGAACATTTCAAATTCATTTTGTAACCTGTTTGTATCACTGGGTAGACTAGAACAGTATGTACCAATTGGTATGAATAGGTAGAATAAAAAGACTGTTTGCCAGTTTGTACCCATCTGTGTGTCTGGAAAAAATAGAGTAATCTTTTGTCAGATTGTACTTATCTCTGTGACTATGAAGAATGATATGGGTGTATGAGTAGTTTGTACCTATCTGTATTGCTGCGGGTAGGCTTGAACAACTAAAACCTATTTTGTACCAATTTGTACAGCTCAGGAGCCCACATCTAGGCCAAACTGCTTTGCACAGCTCAGGAGCCCACAGCTAGGTCTCCTGCTTTGTACTGCTCAAGAGCCCACATGTAGGTCTCCTACTTTGTACAGCTCAGGGACCCACAGCTAGGTCTCCTGCTTTGTACTGCTCAGGGGCCCACAGCTAGGTCTCCTGCTTTGTACTGCTCAGGGGCCCACAGCTAGGTTTCCTGCTCTGTACAGCTCAGGAGCCCAAAGCTAGGTCTCCTGCTTTGTACAGCTAAGGAGCCCACATCTAGGTCTCCTGCTCTGTACAGCTCAGGAGCCCACAGCTAGGTCTCATGCTTTGTACAGCTCAGGAGCCCACAGTAAGGTCTCCTGCTTTGTACTGCTCAGATGCCCACATCTAGGTCTCTTGCTTTGTACTGCTCAGGAGCCCACAGCTAGGTCTCGTGCTTTGTACAGCTCAGGAGCCCACATCTAGGTCTCCTACTTTGTACAGCTCAGGAGCCCACAGCTAAGTCTCCTACTTTTTACAGCTGAGCAGCCCACCGCTAGGTAAAACTGCTTTGTACAGCTCAGGAGCCCACAGCTAGGTCTCGTGCTTTGTACAGCTCAGGAGCCCACAGTAAGGTCTCCTGCTTTGTACAGCTCAGGAGCCCACATCTAGGTCTCAATTGCTTTGTACAGCTCAGGAGCCCACAGTAAGGTCTCCTACTTTGTACAGCTCAGGAGCCCACATCTAGGTCTCTTGCTTTGTACTGCTCAGGAGCCCACAGCTAGGTCTCTTGCTTTGTACAGCTCAGGAGCCCACAGCTAGGTCTCCTGCTTTGTACAGCTCAGGAGCCCACAGCTAGGTTTCGTGCTTTGTACAGTTCTGGAGCCCACAGCTAGGTCTTCTGCTTTGTACAGCTCAGGAGCCCACAGCTAGGTCTCATGCTTTGAATAACTCAAAAAAAAATTATAAATAAACATCTCTAAATACCAAAGTGAATCTGTTATGTTAGTGGTGTACTGTCCAATGTGCTATCATCTGGTATCCTTTTGTAAAGATGTTATGTTAGTGGTGTACTGTCCAATGTGCTATCATCTGGTATCCTTTTGTAAAGATGTTATGTTAGTGGTGTACTGTCCAATGTGCTATCATCTGGTATCCTTTTGTAAAGATGTTATGTTAGTGATGTACTGTCCAATGTGCTATCATCTGGTATCCTTTTGTAAAGATGTTATGTTAGTGGTGTACTGTCCAATGTGCCATCATTTGGTATCCTTTTGTAAAGATGACAATGTCAGATAGTATTGGCATTGTACTGGTAATACAACACGAGGATGAACAGACATATCAGATTATTATCAGGAAAGCCATTTTTGAATCCTCCCCATGTCCTCCAAATCATGTTGTTATGACAACCTTTCTATTATACTGAGCAAGGTTGAAAAAAAGTATTATTGCAAGCACTGCATAAGAGAAAAGAACATAAATATTGAAAATACATTAAATTCTTAATTCATAATGCTTATGATCTAATAGTTTAAAGTGCATGTTGGAATGAAACAGCAATTGGACTTTTTCTTTGTTGTAAAATAGGCTGTGTTAATGCCTAGCCTCAGTTGTCAGGGTGAAACTACAAATATGATTATAAACTCCAGTGACAATTATGCATCACTATAAAGAGAGAGGAAACCTTTACAAACGTACGAGGAAACTGACATTGAAGGGCATCTCTGATGGAAATCGGGTCGGGAAATGACTGATTAAATTAGCAAAGATTTTATAAATAGGAAAGGTTTATCAAATTTATACAACATTGAAAAGGTTTCTATTTTTAAATGTCTCTGATTAAATTCATGGTGTCAGTTTTTGAGGTCCTCAGTATTTCTCTTGACAAAATACAGTAATCCAGGGAAAGTAGGATATTTTTAACATTCAGACACTTTTGCAGTAACTTTCATACAATATTGAAATGATTTCAAGAATCTTGGGTCATCAGAAAGGTCCAAAGTGTTTTGGAGATTATAAAATGAGTTATGTTGTACAGTACTTTTCAACATTGTTAATCTTATAAAGATAAAATATCAGAAGTATCCTAGTATATATACTATAATAAGTTTATGTCCGTGCCCAGTATCAAGCACACCAAAATATCCAGTTGGAGGGCGTAGTGATAATACACTCTACTTTCACCTAAGCAACATGGGTTTGATTTCCCAATCACCGGTGATAAGGTATCACATAACCTGCCACTCTGCAATGGTTTTCCTTAGAATCTCCAGTTTTCTCCCCGAGTAAGACCCTTATGTGTTTCCATCAAGGCCATCAAGAGTGCTAATTATATGTTGACATCTTGTTAAGCAATAGCTGTGAAAAAAAAGTTTATATCATATATCAATAACAGTTTCAGTAGAACTGCCAAAAATTTCCCACTGGTTCTAATTTCTATCTGAAGATATGTATTTACCTCTTGCAGTTAATACAGGATATGTACTACAATGTTGTAATTTTGTTTATGAATTTAGATTGTAGGAGACATAACCTTTATGTAAAATGTGAGAAATGTCTGCTGTGGTATGTTGGTGGTGGATATGTGATAATTGTCTCGTTTGTTATGTCGGTGGTGAATATTGACATTTGAGATATAATGAAATATAATGATTCACATGATAACTAAATATCATGTCATTTTTTTATTTCTCCTGAGAGTCATTGTAAATTCTTACAAATGTCAAGGTCACTCTAGGTCCCAGTGAGAACTGTTCATCTCATTGGTCCCTTTAAGAAAAGTCAATATTGAAATGACTATTTTCATAAAGAAACAGAGTTTAACTTGAACTTGTAATGATCATGAAGTATTTAGGGGAAAGGTTTATCCAGGAGTATCAGGTCTTATGCAGATTTTACTCACCAGGTAATTTGACCATAACAAGCAAATATGGGTTAAAATGACAAAATATTTCATATTAGGTTAGAGGGACAAGCTTTGATTACCTAGAAATAAAAAACCTTTAGTATCATACTCATTCTACTTAGGGAAAACATCCTTTGTCCAAGGGACCTATAGTGCAATTTTGTCCAGAGCATAACACAAAAACTATAAGAGGTATCAGTATAAAGCTTCATTGATGAGGAGAAGTGCATTGTACAAGAACCATAACTCTCTTTTGCATGATAGAAGAGTTATTGCCCTTTGTTATTTTTTATACTTAAATTTTGTTCCATTCGGGGAGCATAACCCATCTCTGTCAAAATTGGTTTGACTATGAAATGGCTGCCATCTTTAGAATGGAAAGCTGTATCATATGGAGAAAGAAGTTTGACTTATAAGTTGTGTATGATCCACAGATTGTCATTAATACAATTTTGACCCCTGCAGCAGTTGAGATCTAGAAAATCCTGTTAGCCTTGTTTATCATAAACAAGAAGTTTTATCCATGAGTTTTGTATAATCCACAGATAGTTGTAAGTAAAATTTAAATCTGTTCCACAATGATGGCCACCATGATCACCATGTAGAAAATGCTGTCTGCTTCTCCTGAACAAATGATCTTCTAAAGACAAGACATTCAGTAATGAGTTGGTGTTTAGTGCACATTTGGTTCTAGATATTTTACTTATTTAGCATTATCTTTTGATATGATGTTAGATGGTATCAATACAATACATTTATCCATTCAATATGGATTTTATATTGATCATGTTCCAGATACATGTCAGATGTGTTATGATTTGATTTTGATATAACACACTACTAATAACAATATTTAGGGATGTCCTGTTTCTGCAGATTTGAAGTGCAATCGTACAATCTGTGTTGAAGTATAGATAGTTAAATTGATAGCATATAGTTATAATACTTTGATTATATTACCATTAATTACAATGGCTAGACATGTTGCTTCTGTCTTGGATATATTTCATTGCCTTATATAAACCTTTTCTGGTTCTTTAACCAGTCTTAGTGTGATTAATACCTTTTTCTTCATATGTTTAGCCCCATCTCGTAAACAAAAATTTCAATTTGAAGTCGGTGAGGACAAGTTAATAGAATATGTTCCATAGCACAATTGTAAACTCATCAAGGCATAACAGAACTTCATGGGTCTTTACATTTCCAGCAAAACATCATGAGAAATTGATTTTTGGGTCCATAGTGTATTCATCTGTTATTCCACTGGGATAAAATTTTTGCAAGCGAAGACATTCTTCTATTTGTGTGTACTTTGTTGAGCTATGCAGAGCAAGCTGGATACAAAACAGTTCTTACACTGGTTTTTTTTTTTTTTATTTTTTTGTAAAGTTTGAATTTTAGCAGGAAAAAAAGCTAAAAAAAACACAGACAAAATGTCTGCTAAAGATGTTTTAAGAAAACCAAACAGTTATTCACTTATAAGTTTTTCTGAAATCAATATGATATTTAAGATTCAAACTTTATTAAAAAAAAAAAAAAAAGACGGCTACTTTGAGGGTGATTTTAAGGATTTCTTGGTGAAACGTGTAAGATGTTGGCTGTTCTAACGTTGTCACAATACTGTATAGACCTATCACCATGTCTTCCATTCTGGATCAATATACATTTGATGCCACTGCTGTCAACAAACGTCAAGTGGAATGCTAAAAACAGCTTCAATTTTCTCAGGATATTACAATGCTTCTGGATGTTCTTAACTCGATCCAGGGATGTTTTTTTACACCATTCTTCAAATAGCTAAATAACCATTTGCAGATTTTCCTTTTTTTGTGATGTTTTCCTGTCGATGGATAAATGTTTTCTTGCTTTAAGTGGAGAATTATCTTCATGGGATACACTTCAATATACTTAAATCAGGATTAATTTTTCTTAGTGGATATATATTTCCTGGTGTCAAGAAGGAACAGTGGTCTTAGTTAGTACACCATGATGGTGTTCAAATACAATATCTAATCCTCGACCTCTAATTAATTTACTAGATTTCCTTCTGGTGAAATATTTGCATGTAAGTTGTTTGTGGGCAGTGGTTGTGTAAAAATTTGTCAGAAAGGATATGTATGTTCTTAAGTTAAAAAATCTATTCAGTGTCAAATTATAAGAAAATTCTGCTTTCATTTTAATCTATAATTGAATTCCTGTAATTATTTTTTTGTTTGAAGACTTAAAGACAGTTAAATCCTAAGTGATCTTGTTATGTTTTATTCTTGTATCAGTATTCCCAAGGAACGTACGTTTTCCATTCCTCTTTTGATTGGATGACAAGTTCATAGATTGTGACAATACCCAACTGGATTACAATAGAAATATGATTCAATCTATCTTCAGATCAAAATTTCAACATCATGGCTTACAATTCAGCTGAAAAATTTAACCGTGTCAAAATGCGTCACATTGCTATCTCTCGACGGAGGAGTGAAAATGACAAAAGTGAAATTAAAGCAAGGGATTATGTGCTTCCAAATGGTAACAACTTTGACCAAAGCTCACGCTTTTTCAGAAGAAATTCAACTGTAATAAATCCATCAGATATTAAATTGCTTGAAAAACGTACATGGAGGCATGCAGCAGATACTGCGTACTCTGCTCCAACATGGATGACATTATATCGCACCTCTCTTATGCGGACATTGACTATTCCCAGAGCAAAAAATCTTTTTCAGGAGAGAGTTGTGTCTTTAAGTATGTCTTATCCACAGGTAAAATTTAATAATATTATCATGTTCTTATACGTTGTCACATGTGAGCTTCTCAATTTCCTTACCATCTTCTTGCCTACTATAATTACTGATTGCCTCTTTATGAAACCCTCAAACTATAATGACTTATTAAGGATGTATTCCTGAACACCCACAACCCATCCCACCAATCATATCTCACAGTTCTGATCATTCCTGTACACCTACAACCCTTCCCACCAACCATATCTCACTGTTCTGATCATTCCTGTACACCTACAACCCATCCCACCAACCATATCTCACTGTTCTGATCATTCCTGTACACCTACAACCCATCCCACCAACCATATCTCACTGTTCTGATCATTCCTGTACACCCCCAACCCATCTCACCAACCATATCTCTCTGTTCTGATCATTCCTGTACACCTACAACCCATCCCACCAACCATATCTCACTGTTCTGATCATTCCTGTACACCTACAACCCATCCCACCAACCATATCTCACTGTTCTGATCATTCCTGTACACCTACAACCCATCCCACCAACCATATCTCACTGTTCTGATCATTCCTGTACACCTACAACCCAACAACACACATTCCTGTACACCTACAACCCATCCCACCAACCATATCTCACTGTTCTGATCATTCCTGTACACACAACCCATCCCACCAACCATATCTCACTGTTCTGATCATTCCTGTACACCTACAACCCATCCCACCAATTATATCTCACTTTTCCAATCATTCCTGTACACCCCAAACCCATCCCACCAACCATATCTCACTGTTCTGATCATTCCTGTACACACAACCCATCCCACCAACCATATCTCACTGTTCTGATCATTCCTGTACACCTACAACCCATCTCACCAACCATATCTCACTGTTCTGATCATTCCTGTACACCTACAACCCATCCCACCAACCATATCTCACTGTTCTGATCATTCCTGTACACCCCCAACCCATCCCACCAACCATATCTCACTGTTCTGATCATTCCTGTACACACAACTCATCCCACCAACCATATCTCACTGTTCTGATCATTCCTGTACACCCCCAACCCATCCCACCAACCATATCTCACTGTTCTGATCATTCCTGTACACCTACAACCCATCCCACCAACCATATCTCACTGTTCTGATCATTCCTGTACACCCACAACCCATCCCACCAACCATATCTCACTGTTCTGATCATTCCTGTACACCTACAACCCATCCCACCAACCATATCTCACTGTTCTGATCATTCCTGTACACCCACAACCCATCCCACCAACCATATCTCACTGTTCTGATCATTCCTGTACACCCCCAACCCATCCCACCAACCATATCTCACTGTTCTGATCATTCCTGTACACCAACAACCCATCCCACCAACCATATCTCACTGTTCTGATCATTCCTGTACACCAACAACCCATCCCACCAACCATACCTCACTGTTCTGATCATTCCTGTACACCCCCAACCCATCCCACCAACCATATCTCACTGTTCTGATCATTCCTGTACACCTACAACCCATCCCACCAACCATATCTCACTGTTCTGATCATTCCTGTACACCCACAACCCATCCCACCAACCATATCTCACTGTTCTGATCATTCCTGTACACCTACAACCCATCCCACCAACCATATCTCACTGTTCTGATCATTCCTGTACACCTACAACCCATCCCACCAACCATATCTCACTGTTCTGATCATTCCTGTACACCCCCAACCCATCCCACCAACCATATCTCACTGTTCTGATCATTCCTGTACACCTACAACCCATCCCACCAACCATATCTCACTGTTCTGATCATTCCTGTACACCTACAACCCATCCCACCAACCATATCTCACTGTTCTGATCATTCCTGTACACCTACAACCCATCCCACCAACCATATCTCACTGTTCTGATCATTCCTGTACACCAACAACCCATCCCACCAACCATATCTCACTGTTCTGATCATTCCTGTACACCTACAACCCATCCCACCAACCATATCTCACTGTTCTGATCATTCCTGTACACCCACAACCCATCTCACCAACCATATCTCACTGTTCTGATCATTCCTGTACACCTACAACCCATCCCACCAACCATACCTCACTGTTCTGATCATTCCTGTACACCCCCAACCCATCTCACTGTTCTGATCATTCCTGTACACCTACAACCCATCCCACCAACCATATCTCACTGTTCTGATCATTCCTGTACACCCCCAACCCATCCCACCAACCATATCTCACTGTTCTGATCATTCCTGTACACCTACAACCCATCCCACCAACCATATCTCACTGTTCTGATCATTCCTGTACACACAACTCATCCCACCAACCATATCTAGCAGTTCTGATCATTCCTGTACACCCACAACCCATCCCACCAATCATATCTAGCAGTTCTGATCATTCCTGTACACCCACAACCCATCCCACCAATCATATCTAGCAGTTCTGATCATTCCTGTACACCTACAACCCATCCCACCAACCATATCTCACTGTTCTGATCATTCCTGTACACCCACAACCCATCCCACCAACCATATCTCACTGTTCTGATCATTCCTGTACACCCACAACCCATCCCACCAATCATATCTAGCAGTTCTGATCATTCCTGTACACCCACAACCCATCCCACCAATCATATCTAGCAGTTCTGATCATTCCTGTACACCCACAACCCATCCCACCAACCATATCTCACTGTTCTGATCATTCCTGTACACCAACAACCCATTCCACCAATCATATCTAGCAGTTCTGATCATTCCTGTACACCCACAACCCATCCCACCAATCATATCTAGCAGTTCTGATCATTCCTGTACACCCACAACCCATCCCACCAATCATATCTAGCAGTTCTGATCATTCCTGTACACCTACAACCCATCCCACCAACCATATCTCACTGTTCTGATCATTCCTGTACACACAACTCATCCCACCAACCATATCTCACTGTTCTGATCATTCCTGTACACCTACAACCCATCCCACCAACCATATCTCACTGTTCTGATCATTCCTGTACATCCCCAACCCATTCCACCAACCATATCTCACTGTTCTGATCATTCCTGTACACCTACAACCCATCCCACCAACCATATCTCACTGTTCTGATCATTCCTGTACACCTACAACCCATCCCACCAACCATATCTCACTGTTCTGATCATTCCTGTACACCCCCAACCCATCCCACCAACCATATCTCACTGTTCTGATCATTCCTGTACACCTACAACCCATCCCACCAATTATATCTCACTTTTCCAATCATTCCTGTACACCCCCAACCCATCCCACCAACCATATCTCACTGTTCTGATCATTCCTGTACACCCCCACCCATCCCAACAAAAATATCTGAATTTTGGCACCCCATCACAATTCTACAAATATCACTAACACATAGTGACACCGTCTACACAAGGTCCACTCACATAGGACCTAAATAGTAGCTATTTGTGTTTCTTTAATGTAAGTAATACTTTAAGAGGTTTACAGTAAGTCTCAGACTGTAATCAGATATGTAACAATGTCCAAAGTCTTGATGAGTTCTCAGTGATAAGATGATTTTTGTGACCTGTTTACTGGTATGAATGATTCAATAACTTTTTTGTACTTAGTGGTATTACTGTTTCTACCCTTAGTGTATCAAAGGTCCTTGTCACCTGTGTTCTGTACCAAAGGTCCTTGTCACCTGTGTTCTGTGTCAAAGGTCCTTGTCACCTGTGTTCTGTACCAAAGGTCTGTGTCACCTGTGTTCTGTACCAAAGGTCTGTGTCACCTGTGTTCTGTACCAAAGGTCTGGGTCACCTGTGTTCTGTATCAAAGGTCCTTGTCACCTGTGTTCTGTACCAAAGGTCTGTGTCACCTGTGTTCTGTACCAACGGTCTGTGTCACCTGTGTTCTGTACCAAAGGTCTGTGTCACCTGTGTTCTGTACCAAAGGTCTGGGTCACCTGTGTTCTGTACCAAAGGTCTGTGTCACCTGTGTTCTGTACCAAAGGTCTGGGTCACCTGTGTTCTGTACCAAAGGTCTCGGTCACCTGTGTTCTGTACCAAAGGTCTGGGTCACCTGTGTTCTGTACCAAAGGTCTGTGTCACCTGTGTTCTGTACCAAAGGTCTGTGTCACCTGTGTTCTGTACCAAAGGTCTGGGTCACCTGTGTTCTGTACCAAAGGTCTTTTCACTGTGTTCTGTACCAACGGTCTGTGTTACCTGTGTTCAGTACCAAATGTATGTGTAACCTGTGTTCTGTACGAAATGTATGTGTCACCTGTGTTCTGTACCAAAGGTCTGTGTCACCTGTGTTCTGTACCAAAGGTCTGTGTCACCTTTGTTCTGTACCAAATGTATGTGTCACCTGTGTTCTGTACCAAATGTATGTGTCACCTGTGTTCTGTACCAAAGGTCTGTTGTCACCTATGTTCTGTACCAAAGTTCTGTGTCACTAAGTTGTATAAGTCTACCCTGTGTTCTCTACCAAATGTCTGTGTCACTAAGTGGAGAGAACAAGCTGGACATAGGAGGCTATTTATGATAAGAGCGTTTCTGACACTTGAGTGTCAGTAGGGGTCAGTCCTTACCTTAAAAATGTGGAATAAATAATTGAATACAGAAAGCTTTCATTCTAGCTGACAACAAGTTATCACCAGAATAATTAAGATCTTTTTAATGTATTAATATCTCCTCCACTTTCCCTTTTGTTATACCAGAGGAGAGGAAATTTTACCTGGTTTTGATGATACATAGAAAAGTGAAGGACGAGGTTTGGACTTTTTACTGTTTTTGTATAGTAATATGTTAAGTTTATAAGCTCTGTCACAGAACTTTACTATTGATTCATATTTGTCTACACTATACTTATTCAAAATCTATATAGAAAGGAGATTTTTAAGTATATTTTTTTTTTATGATCTGTTTCATATCACTTATGCTTAGTAATATGTTTGTTGAAGTGTGTGTTTATTCATACATTACAAACTATGAAATCTTGGCTCTGTTTGTGTCAGTTTGATGTTAAGTGATATTTATCAACCTACAAAAAACAAAATACTTACATTTCAACAGAATATTCTATATTGCTTGTTAAGTTTTAGCTCCTAAGCAGCTTTTCTGCACGATTACTACTCTTATCAATGTAGCAAACATATCTACAAAGTTTAAAGTAATGCCTGTAATTACTGCAACTGTATGTATATAAATTTTAGTAATAATATTTACCCAGATAATGCCCAACTGTATTGAAAGGAAAGACGATTCATTTTTCCCAACATACAGGTAGACTGAAACTCACACTTTCAAAATCACTGAGGCGATAAGTGTGCTGTGTATTCCCCGGCTGATATTTTCTGAACAACAGAATATGTGGGGTTTATTTCCCTATTGTACGACATCTCTCTTATAGGTATGTCACAGTTATAGATATATACACATGTAATTGGACGAGTTTAAGTTACTAGAAGTCTTGTCAAATGGCCCAAGTCCTGTTTACAAGGACTACCCTCAGGTGTGACAGGTTTTGGCGACAAAATCACACTCAAAATTTGGTGGACTGCAGGTAACTAAAAACTTCCTCATTTTTTCAGCGTTTGGTTTTGAGATGATTTATTTTTTTATTGTATAAACTGTTAAACTACTGTTGACTATGAATGTTGAAATATTTAGATCAATACTCTGACATCACAGTACAGTGGGCCAAGAGTACCTGGAGTTCCATGTTGTTATAATCACAGGTCAGGATGTGACTTCTATGTAACCCGAGAACTACAGTAGCTAAGAACATCCAGTTTACTGATACTTTACTAATGTTTCTTATAACATGACAGATAGACAAAGATTGCAGGCCAAATCGAAGTATTCAGAGGGTTTAACAATATATCATTATTCTCAGCAAGTTCTTTTTGTTTCATGGTAGGATATTTTCTTTTTTCTTTCAGTTATCATTTGTAATCTTTACCCTTTATGGTTATTCCAAAATCAACATTTTCTCTGTAGGTTTTAGACAAGTAAAAATATTTTCTGACCTTTGTTTGCTGTATATATTTCCAGCCAAAGTAATTGAAGGTTTAAGTGTTTATGTCACTCCTGATAGCACCTGCAATGCTGTTAATTAATGGAAACATATTCAGATTTCACTTAAACTCATCAAAACCTCCAGACACACCCCAAAATTAAGAATTGTTTCAGTAGGTTCAATAGATGTGAGAATTCCTTAGATTGTGACAGTTCAGGAAAGAAAACTGTTCTACAGAAAATTTAGCAATGATATTCAGGAAATAATAAAAGTATTATGGGTGGAGTAAGTGTTTGTCAGAAATGGGATAAGATGAATTCCAAAGATTTAAAACAATTTGAAAAAAGAACCCTTCAGAATGTCATAAGGGCAGTAACTGGTTCAGTTTAAGATGAACTTGGGATTCAGGAATTCAGATACAGATATTTCATACCGGTAGTTGTTTACAACCTTATGGTAGATTGGTGTGCTTGGCACTTTTACAGGTAGATTGGTGTGCTTGGCACTTTTACAGGTAGATTAGTGTGCTTGGTACTTGTACAGGTAGATTGGTGTGTTTGGTACTTGTACAGGTAGATTGGTGTGCTTGGTACTTGTACAGGTTGATTGGTGTGCTTGGTACTTTTACAGGTAGATTGGTGTGCTTGGTACTTTTTTTACAGGTAGCTGTAATTTGAAGTCAGCTCTACAATACATTGATGTTGTAGTAAATCCCAGGTAACACCTATATACAAGGTATAGTTGTCTCAAAGTAACACTATCTCCAAGGTGATCAGCTATATTCGTTTATTTCACAGTTTGTTATGTATATATGGCTTATGCAATCAGATCCCGGTGAGGCTTGTGTTTATGTCAATGTTCTTCCTTCAGGATTGTCAGGGATTTTTTTTATACATGTATATAAAACATATAATAACAAGTATGAAGGTCAATGTGAAGCATGCTGGGATCAAAGTTGACAGATCATTTTGAATTGTTTTTTTTTAAAGTTTTGGAGTATATGTGGTTTTGTGTACAAAGGTGATTAGTTGTTCTGATGTTTCATTGACTTTGAGTTTGACCCAACCAGGAGGTCTTATTTTTACTGAAACTTAGAAGAATTCCCATTAGAGTATGTAACAAGGACTAATTTGGGAAACCAACATTATTTTTATGCCAGGAAGAATCACATACATGAAAATTTAGTGAAAAGTGTATGCTGAGACTGGAAGAAAACCTTTTATAACATATGTTAGATATTAAGGAAATCTGCATTCATGAGGATTTCAGATAAAATTTGACCTGTTTTTTAACTGTTTTTGTACATTGTGTTTTTCAGCCAGGCACTCTGATGGATGGTGATGTGTCAGATGATCGGGATGGCCATGGCATACAACACAATGGCGGGTAAGTTTAGAGACCTCGTTAGAAGTATATTAAAAAGTCACCTCATTTCAGTCAGGGTAACCAATTTATCTAGAACTTGGAGGATTAACATCCTGCTTCAAGGGATTTTAAGTCTTCAATTTCCAACTTGGCTGTCTACATCCAGACCTCTACATATTTGCACGGTCAAATTCCTCTAAATTAATAATTGTCTGTGATAATCAAACTAAATGAAATCTGTGTCGACATTGAAAGCTGGTATTTGTACCATATATGTTGAGCGTTTAGGGAGCAACATACAAATTATGATACAAAGTAAGACGATAGAGGCTTATTGCAGGATAATGAAATATCATTTGTTTCAAGTTCTATGAAAAAAATATACAGCGGACCCTCAATTATCCAGACATCTTTGTTACCAGCCCAAAATTTTCTGAAATAAGAGTTTTCTTGCTGAGTTTAGTCAAATGGCCAATGTGCCTGGAGTTATCTCTCTTGATTGTATGACAATTAAGTCACCAGTGTAATACCATTTGTTATTTTCAGAATGTCTACATATTATTTACTATTAATGCAGATATTTATTAATGTCTTTCTTTGTCAAGACATGTTTCCTTTCTATAAAACATTGTATACAAAAATTTCCAAAGTAAAAGTTGTTTTTCATTGAAGTCAAATATTGTGGGTGTATTTGTTGTAAGTCTGCCTGATATCAACAGCGATGTAAATTTTTTATAACCTTTACTTTCTGAATGTTACATGCACAGCATACAGTGTATTTCACATGTGAGCTGACACAATTTGGATGCTATAGTATTTTCCAGGCATATAAGACAATTTTTTGTCATGCGGAATTATTCTATTTTTAGAATCAAGTGAGTTGGTTAAATATGCTGTAAACATTTACTGCTGATGAGTTCATTTGAAACCAATACAATATTGCAATTAATTTTTTTTTTTTCTCTAAAATCCATTTTCATTAACATTATCATTTTCTATATCAGGTATTAATAATAAACTATTAAAGGATGATGACTCCATTGGAGTTCATCTAATTTTACTTATTTTTTCTATGATATCAATATTAAATTCAATTTCATTTTTTATTTTTCTGTATCTTATCTCATTAATGATTTACATGTATGTTTGAAAAACGTTTTATCCTTGTCACTACCAACATTCAAAATCATGCAAAATACAGAAGGAACAACATTTCTCTCCATATAGAACTTGCTATGTATAAAAGTAGGGAATATTTTGGGAATAATTGTCAGAATTTGAAAAAAAAGACCAGACCAAGACTTTCACTTTGGTATTTATTTTACATTTATTCTCTTTTTCCCATATAGAAGTATTGTAATCTCTGACACGTGTTGCACAGGTGGTCGCCTCAGGCATGGATCTGGCAACGGCCTAGTGGTATGGTGTACACAAATTTTCTTTATATGGTAACAAAGATGTCCGGACTATTGCAAGAATGTTATTATGAAAATCCCATTCCGTTCTCAAAATGTAATTTGGCGTGCAGATTTAAACTACTGTATTTCAGTGGGCTTATTAGCAGATAGATACAGTAATACTAGTAAAGCTGGGTGAAACAAAGATATTCTTTTCCCTGTTCTTATGTGATCTCCTTTTAGGATGTTTTGGATTCTACCACAAGCCTCTATACAGGTAGTAAAATTATATGGAATTTCTGTCTTTCATAGTAAAGTATTATCTGTAGTGTAAACCAAAGCCAAGAATTACGAAATAGTTACTCAGGGTATAATTAGTTATATAGTAATAACTGGTATAATTAGTGCAGTGGAACCCACTTATTTCAATATTGGATATTACCATATCCCGCTAATTATAATACTTTTTCCATGTATTGAATATTCCTCATATGAATTATGTAAAGAAAAATGATCATTATGATTGAGGTCAACATGAGATATCGGTCATTATATTTTTTCTGTCCATAATGGATTTTTGTAAGCTAAAAACCCATGCAAGTGTCCGTATTTGACAGTTGGGCTGTTTCTTGTGACAGCAATTATCTGTTCATTATCGGCAAAGGTGCCCCGAGATAGCTAATTCCACCTGTTACAAGTAAGTTTGAGGTTTTTCTTACGAGGGATCCCAATCAATTTGGCATCAGAGCAGGTCTACTCTAGAACCAGACTGAGGCTCGAAGGAAGGGGTCACCCCATGGCTACCAACCGATGGTAAAGTAATGACCAGACGCAAGATCACTATGGGCAACGTCCTTAGACAGCCCGGAGGTAGACTTGTGTTTGGTCTTAACCCAGTTGGAACTTTACCATTCTAGCCCAAGTAAGGGCGCCTAGATCTTACCTCGGTTGGAAGATTTACAATTATGGCCCAAGTAAGGGCGCCTAGATCTTAACCCGGTTGGAAGATTTACCATTCCAGCCCAAGTAAGGGCGCCTAGATCTTACCCCGGTTAAAAGATTTACCATTCCGGCCCAAGTAAGGGCGCCTAGATCTTACCCTGGTTGGAAGATTTACCATTCCGGCCCAAGTAAGGGCGCCTAGGTCTTACCCCGGTTAAAAGATTTACCATTCCGGCCCAAGTAAGGGCGCCTAGGTCTTACCCCGGTTAAAAGATTTACCATTCCAGCCCAAGTAAGGGCGCCTAGATCTTAACCCGGTTGGAAGATTTACCATTCCAGCCCAAGTAAGGGCGCCTAGATCTTACCCCGGTTAAAAGATTTACCATTCCAGCCCAAGTAAGGGCGCCTAGATCTTAACCCGGTTGGAAGATTTACCATTCCAGCCCAAGTAAGGGCGCCTAGATCTTAACCCGGTTGGAAGATTTACCATTCCAGCCCAAGTAAGGGCGCCTAGATCTTACCCGGTTGGAAGATTTACCATTCCAGCCCAAGTAAGGGCGCCTAGATCTTAACCCGGTTGGAAGATTTACCATTCCAGCCCAAGTAAGGGCGCCTAGATCTTACCCTGGTTGGAAGATTTACCATTCTGGCCCAAGTAAGGGCGCCTAGATCTTAACCCGGTTGGAAGATTTACCATTCCAGCCCAAGTAAGGGCGCCTAGATCTTACCCTGGTTGGAAGATTTACCATTCTGGCCCAAGTAAGGGCGCCTAGATCTTAACCCGGTTGGAAGATTTACCATTCCAGCCCAAGTAAGGGCACCTAGATCTTACCCTGGTTGGAAGATTTACAATTCTGGCCCAAGTAAGGGCACCTAGGTCCTACCCTGGTTAAAAGATTTACCATTCTAGCCCAAGTAAGGGCGCCTAGATCTTACCCCGGTTGGAAGATTTACCATTCTGGCCCAAGTAAGGGCACCTAGGTCCTACCCTGGTTAAAAGATTTACCATTCTAGCCCAAGTAAGGGTGCCTAGATCTTACCCCGGTTGGAAGATTTACCATTCTGGCCCAAGCAAGGGCACCTAGATGTAGCCACTGAAGTTCAGAGAGGGAGAGCCAAGTACATAAACATCACAGGTTCCCACCTCTAAGCAAGAACGGCACTGGGGCATGCAGAATCGGGGTCGGATTCACTATAAAAGTGACCATACCTATCCACATTAACATGACAAAGACCATTACTAGCAATCATAATCAGCTACAGCAACAAAGAACCAAACAACAATTGAAATAATAATTCTTTAATTCAATTGCTGAAAGGTAAAAATGCTGAAAATATGTGAAGAGATTGTATTATAAATAAAAACTAACACTTAACCAAACAATGTAAACTCACCACCACATGTCTGAATACAGACAGAGGAAACAGGTCCAAAAACACACGGCCAACACAACAACAAACAATGTAAACTCACCACCACATGTCTGAATACAGACAGAGGAGGCCAAAAACACACGGCTAACACAACAACAAACAATGTAAACTCACCACCACACGTCTGAATACAGACAGAGGAGGTCAAAAATACACGGCCAACACAACAACAAACAATGTAAACTCACCACCACACGTCTGAATACAGACAGAGGAGGCCAAAAACACACGGCCAACACAACAACAAACAATGTAAACTCACCACCACATGTCTGAATACAGACAGAGGAAACAGGTCCAAAAACACACGGCCAACACAACAACAAACAATGTAAACTCACCACCACATGTCTGAATACAGACAGAGGAGGCCAAAAATACACGGCCAACACAACAACAAACAATGTAAACTCACCACCACATGTCTGAATACAGACAGAGGAAACAGGTCCAAAAACACACGGCCAACACAACAACAAACAATGTAAACTCACCACCACATGTCTGAATACAGACAGAGGAAACAGGTCCAAAAACACACGGCCAACACAACAACAAACAATGTAAACTCACCACCACATGTCTGAATACAGACAGAGGAAACAGGTCCAAAAACACACGGCCAACACAACAACAAACAATGTAAACTCACCACCACATGTCTGAATACAGACAGAGGAAACAGGTCCAAAAACACACGGCCAACACAACAACAAACAATGTAAACTCACCACCACATGTCTGAATACAGACAGAGGAAACAGGTCCAAAAACACACGGCCAACACAACAACAAACAATGTAAACTCACCACCACATGTCTGAATACAGACAGAGGAGGCCAAAAACACACGGCCAACACAACAACAAACAATGTAAACTCACCACCACATGTCTGAATACAGACAGAGGAGTCCAAAAACACACGGCCAACACAACAACAAACAATGTAAACTCACCACCACATGTCTGAATACAGACAGAGGAGGTCAAAAATACACGGCCAATACAACAACAAACAATGTAAACTCACCACCACACGTCTGAATACAGACAGAGGAAACAGGTCCAAAAACACACGGCCAACACAACAACAAACAATGTAAACTCACCACCACATGTCTGAATACAGACAGAGGAGGCCAAAAATACACGGCCAACACAACAACAAACAATGTAAACTCACCACCACATGTCTGAATACAGACAGAGGAGGTCAAAAATACACGGCCAACACAACAACAAACAATGTAAACTCACCACCACATGTCTGAATACAGACAGAGGAAACAGGTCCAAAAACACACGGCCAACACAACAACAAACAATGTAAACTCACCACCACATGTCTGAATACAGACAGAGGAAACAGGTCCAAAAACACACGGCCAACACAACAGCAAACAATGTAAACTCACCACCACATGTCTGAATACAGACAGAGGAGGCCAAAAATACACGGCCAACACAACAACAAACAATGTAAACTCACCACCACATGTCTGAATACAGACAGAGGAGGCCAAAAACACACGGCCAACACAACAACAAACAATGTAAACTCACCACCACATGTCTGAATACAGACAGAGGAAACAGGTCCAAAAACACACGGCCAACACAACAACAAACAATGTAAACTCACCACCACATGTCTGAATACAGACAGAGGAAACAGGTCCAAAAACACACGGCCAACACAACAACAAACAATGTAAACTCACCACCACATGTCTGAATACAGACAGAGGAAACAGGTCCAAAAACACACGGCCAACACAACAACAAACAATGTAAACTCACCACCACATGTCTGAATACAGACAGAGGAAACAGGTCCAAAAACACACGGCCAACACAACAACAAACAATGTAAACTCACCACCACATGTCTGAATACAGACAGAGGAGGCCAAAAATACACGGCCAACACAACAACAAACAATGTAAACTCACCACCACATGTCTGAATACAGACAGAGGAAACAGGTCCAAAAACACACGGCCAACACAACAACAAACAATGTAAACTCACCACCACACGTCTGAATACAGACAGAGGAGGCCAAAAATACAGGGCCAACACAACAACAAACAATGTAAACTCACCACCACATGTCTGAATACAGACAGAGGAAACAGGTCCAAAAACACACGGCCAACACAACAACAAACAATGTAAACTCACCACCACATGTCTGAATACAGACAGAGGAGGCCAAAAATACACGGCCAACACAACAACAAACAATGTAAACTCACCACCACATGTCTGAATACAGACAGAGGAGGCCAAAAATACACGGCCAACACAACAACAAACAATGTAAACTCACCACCACATGTCTGAATACAGACAGAGGAAACAGGTCCAAAAACACACGGCCAACACAACAACAAACAATGTAAACTCACCACCACATGTCTGAATACAGACAGAGGAAACAGGTCCAAAAACACACGGCCAACACAACAACAAACAATGTAAACTCACCACCACATGTCTGAATACAGACAGAGGAAACAGGTCCAAAAACACACGGCCAACACAACAACAAACAATGTAAACTCACCACCACATGTCTGAATACAGACAGAGGAAACAGGTCCAAAAACACACGGCCAACACAACAACAAACAATGTAAACTCACCACCACATGTCTGAATACAGACAGAGGAAACAGGTCCAAAAACACACGGCCAACACAACAACAAACAATGTAAACTCACCACCACATGTCTGAATACAGACAGAGGAGGTCAAAAATACACGGCCAACACAACAACAAACAATGTAAACTCACCACCACATGTCTGAATACAGACAGAGGAGGTCAAAAATACACGGCCAACACAACAACAAACAATGTAAACTCACCACCACATGTCTGAATACAGACAGAGGAGGTCAAAAATACACGGCCAACACAACAACAAACTATGTAAACTCACCACCACATGTCTGAATACAGACAGAGGAGGTCAAAAATACACGGCCAACACAACAACAAACAATGTAAACTCACCACCACATGTCTGAATACAGACAGAGGAAACAGGTCCAAAAACACACGGCCAACACAACAACAAACAATGTAAACTCACCACCACATGTCTGAATACAGACAGAGGAAACAGGTCCAAAAACACACGGCCAACACAACAACAAACAATGTAAACTCACCACCACATGTCTGAATACAGACAGAGGAAACAGGTCCAAAAACACACGGCCAACACAACAACAAACAATATAAACTCACCACCACATGTCTGAATACAGACAGAGGAGGCCAAAAATACACGGCCAACACAACAACAAACAATATAAACTCACCACCACATGTCTGAATACAGACAGAGGAAACAGGTCCAAAAACACACGGCCAACACAA
This sequence comes from Ylistrum balloti, assembly GCF_031769215.1. Taxonomy (NCBI): domain Eukaryota; kingdom Metazoa; phylum Mollusca; class Bivalvia; order Pectinida; family Pectinidae; genus Ylistrum; species Ylistrum balloti. The sequence goes on from NW_026781970.1 coordinate 2,140,113, forward strand.
CAACAAACAATGTAAACTCACCACCACATGTCTGAATACAGACAGAGGAAACAGGTCCAAAAACACACGGCCAACACAACAACAAACAATGTAACTCACCACCACATGTCTGAATACAGACAGAGGAGGTCAAAAATACACAACCAACACAACAACAAACAATGTAAACTCACCACCACATGTCTGAATACAGACAGAGGAGGTCAAAAATACACGGCCAACACAACAGCAAACAATGTAAACTCACCACCACATGTCTGAATACAGACAGAGGAGGTCAAAAATACACGGCCAACACAACAACAAACAATGTAAACTCACCACCACATGTCTGAATACAGACAGAGGAGGCCAAAAATACACGGCCAACACAACAACAAACAATGTAACTCACCACCACATGTCTGAATACAGACAGAGGAGGTCAAAAACACACGGCCAACACAACAACAAACAATGTAAACTCACCACCACATGTCTGAATACAGACAGAGGAGGCCAAAAATACACGGCCAACACAACAACAAACAATGTAAACTCACCACCACATGTCTGAATACAGACAGAGGAGGCCAAAAACACACGGCCAACACAACAACAAACAATGTAACTCACCACCACATGTCTGAATACAGACAGAGGAGGCCAAAAATACACGGCCAACACAACAACAAACAATGTAAACTCACCACCACATGTCTGAATACAGACAGAGGAAACAGGTCCAAAAACACACGGCCAACACAACAACAAACAATGTAAACTCACCACCACATGTCTGAATACAGACAGAGGAGGCCAAAAATACACAGCCAACACAACAACAAACAATATAAACTCACCACCACATGTCTGAATACAGACAGAGGAAACAGGTCCAAAAACACACGGCCAACACAACAACAAACAATATAAACTCACCAACACATGTCTGAATACAGACAGAGGAAACAGGTCCAAAAACACACGGCCAACACAACAACAAACAATATAAACTCACCACCACATGTCTGAATACAGACAGAGGAAACAGGTCCAAAAACACACGGCCAACACAACAACAAACAATGTAAACTCACCACCACATGTCTGAATACAGACAGAGGAAACAGGTCCAAAAACACACGGCCAACACAACAACAAACAATGTAACTCACCACCACATGTCTGAATACAGACAGAGGAAACAGGTCCAAAAACACACGACCAACACAACAACAAACAATGTAAACTCACCACCACATGTCTGAATAAAGACAGAGGAGGTCAAAAATACACGGCCAACACAACAACAAACAAATAGAAATAAAAACGGTAAACACTATGAACATGAACCAAAATCACAGAACCAAATGGGGAATACCGTCCTGTATGTGTGGAATGTCACCAAGACAAGTTGAAAACATTCACCCAGCTCAGCATCATAAGGAAGGGCATATTTCAGGTTGTGAGTAGGTATAACAGGCAGGTAGAGGGGCCCCCTATGGGGGTTTATTGGGTTCTTTTTTTGTGCACATTATACATGAAATTCACTGTCACTGTCTGTAAACAACAGAATTTAAGTCATCTACCAGGTACAGTCAACCAAAACCTTCAGTCAGTATTGATTACATAAATAGGACTTCATTTGGCACCAAACAATAAGAATAAGGATGCAATTTTTAATTGAAAACTTGCTATCAAATTTTTCTAGGTACAGCCATTTTGTATCGCTTTGGTACAGCACCAGCCATAATTTTTGTGAACATAAAATGTTTTTGAAAAAATTCATGGTTGTGAAGTTTAAAACAGTCTCCTATTGACCATTTTAGTGTTATGTTATAAATAATGATACAATGCCTGTTCTCTCTTAGAGGTCTGGTTTGATATCTTGTATTATAGCAGGAAGAGCATGATGCTTGAAATAGGTCAATCACCAATGTCATAATTACATCTTGTATAGTGATTCATTTGCATTATACAGCATTTTCATTCTTTTCAATACTCTTTCAAAGGAAGTAGTTAAAAGATTTATCAAATCAACTGAAGTCATTTTATTTGTAAAATAAAAACTGCTAAAAAGCACGACCTACGAGACATATGATTGTCACATGATCATGGTTACTTTTTCACGCTGCAAAATGGTATTGATGTTTACTGAAGCCAGGTAAATATTTTCTTGGAAAACTAACAGATCATGATGATTGATAGAGTCGAGACAAATATTGCATCACAGTAATCTATTCTACTTCAGTTCAGCCACGGACTTGGATATATCTATGAGTCTGTGGTTCAGCTCAGTTCTTAGAAATGAACCAAAAGTGAAAGTAGAAATTATCTTGTGTCCGATTTGAATATATTAGCATTGATTTCAATGTTTATGAAATGCAATTATCCAATCAATTTATGTTGTTATTCATCTCTGTTCTGTTTAGTAAAAGGTTTAATGATTATGGTACTCTAACTTCAGGTTCTTGTGACCTAAACAGCCTGCTGAGTTATTATAATATACCAGTTATTATAATACTTTTATTTGGAAAATAGCATATTATACATAATAAGCGGATTTGACAGTAACATGTTCAATAGTATCATATTAGATAGACACAGGGTATGTTTGAATAGATTCAGTGTGTCCTGGATTTGATAATGATAGCAGTATTGCTGAGCTGCATCAAGTTACAACTGTGTAGTTATAAATAGCACATCATTGTTTTTGTTTGTTTTGCAGGTGCTCTTAATCAACCAATTCATTGGTCCACAAACTATCAAAATTGTGATCAGTATACTTTTTGTGACATATTTATCAATAAAAAGAATTGTCCGCACAAACTCTGAAAATTGAGCCCAACAAAAATACCTGATTAAGTCCTTTTGATCTTGTCCTATGATTGAAATGTCAGTATTCAGAGATATGTTAAATGTTAGGCTTGATCTAGACATTGGTTTATATATATTATAAATATTTGTTTATAAGTTGCTTATAAATGTAAAACATTTTGATGTCTTAACAAGAAAAACGATATTCAGTGAAGTTACTATTTATTTTTGCTGTAAAGGGCAAAGTCATATATATTTTTAGAATCTCTTCATTATATAAAGGAATTCATCAGAAATATAAGATAGAACTGCATTAGCAGATTAAAAATTGCTTTCATTGTTTTCTCTGGGGATTTCTTGTGTAAATGTGTGTGGTGTCATGGCCGACACCAATGGGCCATATATTTTAACACACCTTGTTAGAGAATGAATAATTTATTCACCGAAGTCTGTGACTTTGAAAAGCATATTTGCCCTTGAATAAGCCTTAGGCTATGTACTGCTGGAACTATGTAGAAAATAGTGACTTTTGTGTAAATTGTTTGTGCAACCAAAGAAATATTTCATTTGTTTCTGTATTCCCTTTGGGATCATGATAAACTGTTATATTCTAGCTATTCAAGCCTAGAGAACTGGAGTATTTAACTCATTGTTGTGTGTCTAGGAACCTTAAAAGTGCTGAATTCTTTATCAGACTAGTTCTTCACCACTTTTCTGTGTCTTTTATCATGAATGTAGTTTATCTCTGATTCAGTGCACATAATCCATTCATCCATGTTAAATTCTGTTGTTCAGGATGCATGCACTTGTAAGAATGGTTTGACAGGTCAAGGTTAAAGGATTATTCATGAGCACTTTGTAGTAAAGGGTGTGTGTTAAATATAACACTGAATCATGTGACACTCTCTTTCCTTATTCACAAATTCTTCACTTCAAATCTATCTCTTCTTCATTACATCAACCCTTTTAAAAACACTAGCACAATGGTAGTCCTACCTCCAACCTTAATTCTTCAATTTTCCCATCTTCTGTTTTAACTACTCACAGCCATAGCTTTGCTGAAAACATCAAAGAAATGGTAACCAGACTGCTGTAGGGTAGATTGCCAATTACACAACATCAATAATACACAGATTGATCGTAGTTGTTTAACTAGGTGATATGGATTGGATACAGGCTTAACCATATGTCACCCAACATGTGTGACATTGAGGACTTCAGAAACAGCACAGATAAGCCATTTAGACTGAGGCATTTTCATTCAAGGATCCTTTTTAATAAAACTTTCATATAATTCACTCTTCTTTGAAAAAGAAGTCTGCACTCCCAAAAATTACTGATCTGGATCAGACATTATAATCAGTAGTCATTTTGTATATAAATGTTTTCACATGGAAGATACTTTATCACAAATTACAGGTGTAAATAGATCAGCTTTAATTATATCGGTAACATGGTAATTGCCAGGGACATTCTCTTGAAATTGGGCCACATCAGTCTGTCCTGTCCTCCGGGCAGAATCAATGTCATCACGCAAGCAGTTTCAGTTCTTTTGAGATCTCTATAAAATATATACAAAGTTCAACTGATAATAACAATAAACTTGGATAAGTTCATGGTTGAAAGTTCAGAGTCATGGTTATTAGAATTTGTAGAATTGTTCAAATATTGGGTCTGGGAATTCATGTCTTACAGACAGCCTTTCAACATTTGATATTTTTAGGGGGAAATGGAAGAAAAAGAAAATTTAATGAAAAATTTGATCAAAACTTTTGAAGTGTTATGTAGTCTTATGCAATAAATGCCAAAGTGAATAGTTGACCATGATTAGGGAAAAAAGATTGTCTGCTTCTTTTCAAATAAAGACTTTGTCCTCTCTTCTGATTATAGAACCATATCCAAAACTTTAAAGTTTAGCAAATTGTAATTTTATAAAGAACATCTTATATGATTATATAGATAGAGATTGTACTGTTTTATCTCAACTAGAAATATCCACTCCAATGAAACTGGTTTGCTGTATATCACGTTGTAACCAGCAGTGAATTAGAGGATTGTTGGGGATCAGATTTTGTTGAATAAGAAGATAATTAGGCAGTATATCTGGATATTTAAGGTAAACACCTGAAGAGATAGATGGTCCCATAACCAGGTATGGGCCAACTGTTAGATAAATAAAAACAATTTTCTCATCATTTGTTCTCTGAGATGCATCAAAGTGCTGCCCATTATCTTAGTAAAATTTGGCCTGTTGCAACTATTTGATGGAGAAATGGTGACACAATTCTGACAAGGAAGTCAGTCGGTGGATAAAGCATTTATTATAGAACTGGTCACAATACAGTCTCTTCAATTAATCTCTCCATATTGTTTCTTACAGGCCTCCCGAACACAACCCATTCTATACAAGTATAGACAGCATGCCAGAAATTAGAGCACCTCGTAGAAAGTCTGTCTCATTGGTCAGCGACTTGGTAAGTCTACTCTCTTGTCCAATTAGAAAAGATCATTCAAACATGCTCTTAGTATAGCAAAATAACCAAGATTCACATTCAAATATTAAAATCTCAAACTTGATAAAAAAGATATTGATTTGAAGATTTGATCTAAATATTGGTTGAAAGGAAACATTATTAAGACATGTATGATTAAGTGGATTTTAACACCGTGATCTCTTTCTATTATTAATTGTTGATTCGTCTTCACAAACAGGTGATTAAGGTAACTAATTGTGTTGTATTGTTGCTTAGGAACTGTATTGACAGTTTCTTTTTTTCTTTTGGTTTTTTTAATTTTGTTTTTGTTTTTAATTATATATCATTCAACTTTTCAATATCTTCCATAACAAGTGTTTCATTAGAGTAGTGTAAATTCATTTTTAGAAATGTTTGTGCTATCAGAATTTTACTTAGGAAAACATCTTGCTGTTGTAGTTAGAGATGAAAATTTCCAACCTTTTTAATACAGTTCATTAGTTTAAGACCCCATAAGAATCATTTCTCGCTAGTTATGCTATGTGGATGAATTGCCACCAAACAAATACATAAGTGAATGGACATATGTTCATATTGTAAGATTTATTTGCAGTATTTTCTAAAAAATATCCACATCCTCAAATTCGCTCACTTGAAATGGCTGACACATTTATCAGACCTGTGATATCTTTTGATCTGTAATAGAACTGCTTACAGTATATGAACGATGGTGTAGGCAACTGAAGGTGTCAAAACTACCGTCTTAAGTAGGTCAAAACAGCTGCCATGACATCATAGGTCAAAAACTTTTAACAGCCTTATCTTGAAAACTGTTGTTTGGTAAAATTAAACTGATTTTAGACCTAAATCAATACTTATATTTTGTTATGTCGTTGGAAAGGTTTCCACAGATGTCCGCTACCATTTAGTGACATTTTCAACATCATCAGAAAAACAAAATGGTCGCCATGATGTCGTGTTTGATTTTACTTCTAATTGGAATATGTCATCAACCGCTGAATATATTGAATTCATCTTTGTATATGTTTTGCATTATCACAAATAAATAGCATTTCTCGAGAAATTTGTTTTTCTTAAAATGTCAACTTTTAGTTTTCAGTAGGGGTCAAGGTTCAAATAAGAAATTTTGTGGGGAAAAAAAAAACTTTAAAAAACTTCTCAATAAGAAAAAATTGTACATACAACTTTACAACTTTTCAGTTTTGTATAGGAGTGAAAATTCGGAAGTGCTATTTTTGGTAACAACCTTTAAATAAATTTGGCATGGTCTAGGCCCTAGGAAGCTTTACTCATTGACTTTGAAGTTTGTAAATATAAATGACCTTGGTCCATGTTCATTTGAGGTCACTGGGGTCAATTTTGTTGGGAAAAAAATCTTAAAATGTCCTAGAGATACATATTGAATATGTTTTATTAAGATTGCAAGAATCATGTGAAAGTGTGAATTTTCAGTTTTCCTGAAGTGTTAAGTTTGGAAACAAACTTTGAAAATTTGTAAAGTCCTTATTTTTCATAAGTACAACCTGACGACAGGGTAAATTGTGTTAAAATCTTAAAATGGCTTCTCTGTAATGAAGAAGAACATGGTGATGACATTTGGTCAGTTGCATTTTGCTATCAATTACTGTTGATAATAGTAGGAAAACATTGTATCAAAACTTAAGTTTTTTTTGTATAGGTCATGCATAGAAAGTTCTTTTTCTGGTACCACAAACAAATAATCTGAAGTTGTACAGTCTAGTGTCTAGATATGCCTTATATAAATCACTTGAATGGTTGGCTATCATGTTTGTAGAAATGATTGATATTTACCTAAAAGTTTAAATATCTCAATTAGAAACAGAAGAACAAAACACTGATAGTTATCTCCCCTTATGGTTTATAATTTCTTGTTTTGTCTTGAAATAATAAATATTCATTGGTCTGCAGCTATATTGTGTACATGTTTGTATTTTATGATGTTCATTCTTTTATTAAAAATTTTAGAAATAAGGGGACATAAGTATTTGTATTGAAATAACAAAAAGTGGTTTGTGTGATCAGAATGAGGTTGATTAAAGAATTGTCATGTCGTGTACAGACTCTTTAAGATGAAGTAGGGTTCTCTGTTATGTGTGACTCAGTAGACCAAAGTGTTGTAGTGACTAGATATTACTTATACTCTGACTCTATGAGAGAGTAGAAAACTCTGATAGTTTTAACAAATTGCCTGACATAAAATTTAATGAAATCATTTAATTTATCATCAGCTTATGATATAAAGCAAGCCAATTTCATAAAGTTGTAGTTAATACATCTGGATAAGCAGTTGATACATCTGGAATAAAGGCTGTGCAGAAGAATATAAAGTTTGGATTTTTTTGATAATCCCAATATAGAAACTATTTACTATTTCTCATAGTGATATTAAGTTTATAGGTCACTAGAACATGATATTAGAATTAAAAGCACTTTTAACATTTCAGTGCTGACAGGTTTATAGGTCATCTGACCCGAAGGGTCGAAATGACCTATAGCCATCATGCTTCGTCCGTCGTCGTGCGCCTTCCGCCGTGCGTCGTCCGTAAACTTTTCATTCAAAAAACTTCTTCTCAAATACTAGAAGGCATAGGGGGCTAATACTTGGTCCATAGCATGCTGGCATGGAGCCCTACAAAATTGTTCAAATGAATGACCTTGACCCACTTTCAAGGTCACAGGGGTCAAATATGTTAAAATATACAAGCGACTTCTTCTCAATAAGCAAAAGTCCATGAGTGATGATATTGGGCCTGTAGGATGCTTGGAGGAAAGGCTACCAAGTTTGTTCAAATGAATGACCTCGACCCACTTTCAAGGTCACAGGGGTCAAATATGTTGAAAGTTTTAAACAATTTCTTCTCAACAACCAAAAGGCTCAGAATGCTGATATTGTGTCTGTAGCATGCTGGGATGAAGGGCTACCAAGTTTGTTCAAATGAATGACCTTGACCCACTTTCAAGGTCACAGGGTTCAAATATATTAAAATATACAAACGACTTCTTCTCAATAAGCAAAAGTCCAAGAGTGCTGACAATAGACCTGTATGATGCATGGATGACATGCTACCAAGTTTGTTCAAATGAATGACCTCGACCCACTTTCTAGGTCACAGGGGTCAAATATGTTAAAATATACAAACAACTTCTGTTCAATAAGCAAAAAGTCCAAGAGTGCTGATAATGGACCTGTAGGATGCTGGGATGACATGCTACCAAATTTGTTCAAATGAATGACCTTGACCCACTTTCAAGGTCACAGGGGTTGAGGAAGTGTTACCAAATGTGTTCAAGTGAATGCCCTTGACCTTCTTTCAAGATCACAGGGTTCAGATATGTTAAAATCTGTAAACGACTTCTTCTCAGTAACCAAAAGGCTCAGAGTGCTGATATTGGGCCTGTAGGATGCTTGGAGGAAGGACTACCAAGTTTATTCAAATGAATAAAGCCCACTGTTTTAACAGCAGACTCACTGTTGTTAGAGTTTGGCTTGTTTTTTGTCAGATGACCGTTAAGGCCCATGGGTCTCTTGTTCTGTAGTGTTTTAAATTTGAATACTGATCAACTGACCTCGTAAGTAGACTGAAAGTTTTATTCTGTCTTAAGGACCTCTAAGTAAAATAATAGAAATTGACCTAGATAGACAGGTGGTAGTAATAGACAGGTTTCCTTAGTAAAATAATAGAAATTGACCTAGATAGACAGGTGGTAGTAATAGACAGGTTTCCTTAGTAAAATAATAGAAATTGACCTAGATAGACAGGTGGTAGTAATAGACAGGTTTTCTTAATAAAATAATAGAAATTGACCTAGATAGACAGGTGGTAGTAATAGACAGGTTTTCTTAATAAAATAATAGAAATTGACCTAGATAGACAGGTGGTAGTAATAGACAGGTTTTCTTAGTAAAATAATAGAAATTGACCTAGATAGACAGGTGGTAGTAATAGACAGGTTTTCTTAGTAAAATAATAGAAATTGACCTAGATAGACAGGTGGTAGTAATAGACAGGTTTCCTTAGTAAAATAATAGAAATTGACCTAGATAGACAGGTGGTAGTAATAGACAGGTTTTCTTAGTAAAATAATAGAAATTGACCTAGATAGACAGGTGGTAGTAATAGACAAGTTTTCTAAGTAAAATAATAGAAATTGACCTAGATAGACAGGTGGTAGTAATAGACAGGTTTTCTTAGTAAAATAATAGAAATTGACCTAGATAGACAGGTGGTAGTAATAGACAGGTTTTCTTAGTAAAATAATAGAAATTGACCTAGATAGACAGGTGGTAGTAATAGACAGGTTTTCTTAGTAAAATAATAGAAATTGACCTCGATAGACAGGTGGTAGTAATAGACAGGTTTTCTTAGTAAAATAATAGAAATTGACCTAGGTAGACAGGTGGAAGTAATAGACAGGTTTCCTTAGTAAAATGATAGAAATTGACCTAGGTAGACAGGTGGTAGTAATAGACAGGTTTCCTTAGTAAAATAATAGAAATTGACCTAGATAGACAGGTGGTAGTAATAGACAGGTTTTCTTAGTAAAATAATAGAAATTGACCTAGATAGACAGGTGGTAGTAATAGACAAGTTTTCTAAGTAAAATAATAGAAATTGACCTAGATAGACAGGTGGTAGTAATAGACAGGTTTTCTTAGTAAAATAATAGAAATTGACCTAGATAGACAGGTGGTAGTAATAGACAGGTTTTCTTAGTAAAATAATAGAAATTGACCTAGATAGACAGGTGGTAGTAATAGACAGGTTTTCTTAGTAAAATAATAGAAATTGACCTCAATAGACAGGTTTTCTTAGTAAAATAATAGAAATTGACCTAGGTAGACAGGTGGAAGTAATAGACAGGTTTCCTTAGTAAAATGATAGAAATTGACCTAGGTAGACAGGTGGAAGTAATAGACAGGTTTCCTTAGTAAAATAATAGAAATTGACCTAGGTAGACAGGTGGAAGTAATAGACAGGTTTTCTTAGTAAAATAATAGAAATTGACCTAGATAGACAGGTGGTAGTAATGGACAGGTTTTCTTAATAAAATAATAGAAATTGACCTAGGTAGACAGGTGGAAGTAATGGACAGGTTTTCTTAGTAAAATAATAGAAATTGACCTAGATAGACAGGTGGTAGTAATGGACAGGTTTTCTTAGTAAAATAATAGAAATTGACCTAGGTAGACAGGTAGTAGTAATAGACAGGTTGCTGTAATACATATTCAGGATGTAATCTATACATATTAATCAGAAATCAATTGTACAGGAAATTTCCTGAGCTGTTCTTCTCTAACAACATATAAACAAAATGTGAAATTTTCAGAATAGAAAAGGAAAAAAAGAAAATTATGATTTCTTTGTGTTTTAAAAAATATATATTTTTGTTAGTTCAATACATTTTGTTTTTTATTTGTTTGGATGTTGCTGAATTTTTGTTCTTGCTTTTCATTTCAACAGGGATGTGTTATGTTACTTGTATATTTGATGTTGTGGTTTTATAATTGAAACAGTTTCAATCCTTCAATGTTGTAGATTTTCATGCTGGTAAATTGATAATTTTGTCTTTGGTGTGTCTAACCTTGCAGGGTATCTTAATTTAAATTACGGACATGTCACAAAATATTGTTTTAATATCGCGTAACACTTTCTCTAAATATTACTGTTTTGGTGTGTATCACACTAACAATCTGTTTTTATGTTGTCTAATTCTGTGCACCAATGATCTGATGTCTAATATTTGTTTTGCCAAATTTTTTTAGGCACCAATTGTGAGATGAAAGTTTGGTAACCATTGAAAAGAATTGGTTTTTCTATCAATTTTCTTTTAATTGATTTTCTATTTATTTTAAAAATAGATAAGAAATTTATGAATGATTTTGTAATTTTACACATTTATGTGAAATTTTGATAACATTTGCTGTGTTATTTAGAACTTGTTTTTTTCCTCAATACCCAATATTTATTACTTGTTAAATTTTTATGAATGTGAAAAATGAATTAATGCTGGTATAGGTTTTATATATACCATGGTAACAAATTTCCATTTTCATGTATCATATAATTATAATTAAATGTTAAGTGATAACAATGAATGTTAACTCTTTCTAAATAAACTATACACTGATATAATTGGCTGTGGAAGTCAATATGTTGATTGATTATTATATAAGATTGTATTTGGAACATAACATTCCTTGTTAATGTGTCCCTAAGAACATCTCATAGAAGTAGGATCTTGCCAAATATTTAAGTGTAAAATTCTCTCAATTTTTACACTTTATTTTAAAGTTATAATTTGATAAATTTAACTTAATGCACTGTCTTTAATCTATTATCTACTTAGATGATGAGTCACCTCATTTTAAAAAAAGAAAACTTGATCTACATGAACCTTAAGTAAAACTAGAGTTGTCTTTTGAAGGCCTGTGATTATTTCTGTATCACTAGAAAAAAGGGATACCTTAAATATGTCTCCAGTTGTAAAATAGTAATTAAATCTAATTAAATTAATTGAATTCTATTGTATACTAAAAGCATGAAATGTTTTCATAAGGAATAACTTATATTAAATGATTACCTTGTTATACAGTGAATATACCCATGTCATATTTTGGCATATCACACATGTTCATTGTCGCAATTTCTGTTTTGTGGCACGTGATAACTATCCTTTAACCTTTATATTCAATATTGCTTATCTCAGGTGACTGTCAAGGCCACTAGGCCTCTTGTTACTTCATAAATTCCTATATCAAATGGAAATTCATCTGAGATCATGTATACATATTATGAAGGTGTAACATGTAATGATTTGCCTTAAAAAATATTCATACCATGAAATAAGTGAGAGAGAGTATCAATGAAAGTCATATAGTTATGTAAATTTTGATCGTAGATCGTAGCATTATTAATATAAAATGACCATTAAAATTTTATATATATATGTGTGTGTTTTACTGATTTTGCAGACCATGCAGGTAAAGAACAGGAATGCAGGAGTGCCATCAGCCATGGTCGCCAGACAATCACTGAAGGACGAAGAACTGGTCTGTATATCCTTTCTAATTCTTCCCTCTTCCTCCAATCTTGTGTTATCATGATTTAAAGCATTTTCTGTAGAAATGGTTTTAAATGATTCTGTACTTTCGCAATCTGTGTCAGAGTTGATGTTACAAATAGATCATTAATACTGAAAAGGCACTGCTTAAGAATGCCAAATTTAACCGAGAAAATCACCATTCGGACACAGCATATGCAAATCTTACCGTCGTTAATGCAAACGCACTTCTTAAATAATGCATCTAGTCAATGAAAAACTGGTAAATTGGATCATTTCATTTGATTTATATTATAAATTGAAGTAATCTTTCACGGTTTTTGTGGTGCTGCAGCTAGAGAAGTGAATAAGGATTCCCTTCACTGTTTTGGCTGCCAAAAACTGTCAATGTAATTTCTTTTGTGATCTTTCCCAAGACAGTTCTACTTAAACAACGTTTCTTTATGCAAATATTTTCAAAATTTTAGACTGTTTAGAGTACAATTATTACCTGTATGATATCGTGGCGTGTTGAATGATAGTACATGATTAATTCTTAATGATTTTTTTTCTCTCTCTCATTCTCAGAAAATGCATGTTTACAAAAAGACACTCCAGGCACTGATATATCCCATCTCCAGCACAACGCCACATAATTTTGTTGTGTGGACAGCAACATCTCCAACATACTGTTTCGAGTGTGAGGGAATGCTATGGGGCATGGTACGGCAAGGTGTTCGCTGTACAGAGTGTGGGGTCAAATGTCACGAAAAGTGTAAGGACCTTCTAAATGCAGACTGTTTACAAAGTAAGTATATTAAGGGTGAAGGTCAAATAAAAGTTTCATCACATTTCATCAAAGTGAGTAATGTGATATTAAGCAGATTATTATGGTATCAAAGTGATTAATCGTGACATTAAGCAGACTATTGTTTTTATCAAAATGAGTATCATGACGTTAAGCAGATTATTGTGGTCTGAAAGTGATTATTGTGATATTAAGCAGATTATTGGTTTTATCAAAGTGATTATCATGATATTAAGCAGGTTGTTTTGGTATCGAAGTGATTATCATGACATTAAGCAGGTTGTTTTGGTATCAAAGTGATTATCATGACATTAAGCAGGTTGTTTTGGTATCGAAGTGATTATCATGACATTAAGCAGGTTGTTTTGGTATCGAAGTGATTATCATGACATTAAGCAGGTTGTTTTGGTATCGAAGTGATTATCATGACATTAAGCAGGTTGTTTTGGTATCGAAGTGATTATCATGACATTAAGCAGGTTGTTTTGGTATCGAAGTGATTATCATGACATTAAGCAGGTTGTTTTGGTATCGAAGTGATTATCATGACATTAAGCAGGTTGTTTTGGTATCGAAGTGATTATCATGACATTAAGCAGGTTGTTTTGGTATCGAAGTGATTATCATGACATTAAGCAGGTTGTTTTGGTATCGAAGTGATTATCATGACATTAAGCAGGTTGTTTTGGTATCGAAGTGATTATCATGACATTAAGCAGGTTGTTTTGGTATCGAAGTGATTATCATGACATTAAGCAGGTTGTTTTGGTATCGAAGTGATTATCATGACATTAAGCAGGTTATTGTATTATTTGTATATTTTTCTTTGTGTTCTGATAAAAGCTCAGATGATATCAGAAAAGTGTATATAGAAATACTCTAGAGTATATTACTTAGTTGTTCTATTTATAGTATCAATATATTTATAGTATCAACCTATTTATAGTATCAACCTATTTACAGTATCAACATATTTACAATAAAAACATATTTACAGTATCAACCTATTTACAGTATCAACATATTTACAATAAAAACATATTTACAGTATCAACATGTTTACAATACCAACATATTTACAATAAAAACATATTTACAGTATCAACATATTTACAGTACCAATAACTACAGTGTCAACATATTTACAATAAAAACATATTTACAGTGTCAACATATTTACAGTGTCAACATAATTACAGTATCAACATATTTACAGTATCAACATATTTATCGTATCAACCTATGTATAGTATCAACATCTACATTAAAAACCTAATTTTGTAACTTTTCTACCCTCTAGGAGCCGCAGAGAAAAGCTCAAAACATGGAGCTGAAGACAAAACTCATAACATTATAATGGCCATGAAAGATAGGATGAAGATACGAGAGCGAAATAAGCCAGAAATATTTGATCTAATTAGGTAAGAAACCAACTCTGTGTAAAAAAAACTCTCAAAAAATTGTGTTTATTTCTTAATGTGTTTTTGAGAAAATGCATGATTTAGATGTTTTAAAATTGGAAAATTGTTTTAAAGTCATCATCTAGCAACCAACCAATGTCATTTTATTTGAAAACCAATGATAAATTAAAATGAAAAAGAACAATATTGTTAAAATTTTAACATTTAAATATTTATTCAGTGAACTTACACCAATAGTTTTTTTTTTCGCTTGAAATTTCAAACAAGAAATTAAGTTTTTGGGAAAAGAACTGTTCAAATAATTTTTGAGTTTTGACTAGAGTTATATGATACAAATCAAAAGTATTTTATCTCCTGATGAAACAGTTCTGTGAAATATTATGAATGGTAATTTTTACTTCATTGGCAGTATGTTCAAAAAGAAAACAAGACATATATACTCACATTAACTGAATGTTTCTAAATCAATAGATAAACATAATTTAAGGGAAATAATTCTATTAAAAAAATGTAGCATGTACTGGTAGTCTTAAAATTGATATGGACTTTAATGTTTCGATTGCATTTTCTAATGTAACACTGTGTATGCAGAATCTTTTTCCATAACAAAACAAAAATACAAAAATTCTGACTTGATGGTTAAAACAAATAATAAATAAAAAATTTTATGAAGGACTTCACTAAGTTGTTACAATTTGTGCCCGATTGATTTGTTATATGTAATGAAATATATTTTTTTTAAAAAGGTGGAGGGGGAGGGGGTCAAAACTCCGTATTCCATCATAGTTGTTTCATGAATTTGACTGTGATTATAAACAATAACAATCAATGAGAAATCTGAAGATATTTGTAAACCACATGTCAAGAAGTTTTACTTCATTTAATTCTAGGTTTATAACATTTTCTTAATTGCTGCTTTTTTAAGGAACATTTATGCTGGGCTTCACAAATGGAATTGCATATGTAGTTTTACAGTTTTTAAGCACAATTTACCTGTGATAAGCCCAACCTAAACAATAATCCCACATTTTTTGTTACAGGTTTTAGAAGTAAACATTGCTCTGATATTATCTTTCATGGAAGTAGTGAATAGTTTTACCTCTAGTGTACAACACAAAATTCCCCACATGATACCACAGGACTAGAGGAGTCTTACAGGGCTTATCACAGGTGGAACAATCTAGTTGTTTGATTGCACTAATCATATATATGTATATGGCTTCATTAATTTCTGCACTGTTTATCAAGGGAAGTGTTCGGGGTAGACAAAAAATCTCATAGCGGACACATGAAGGCAGTCAAACAAAGTGTTTTAGATGGAACGTCCAAGTGGTCAGCAAAAATAGCTATAACTGGTAAGTTGTCAGTGATCCGTCACTGACTGCATGTCCAGCATCATGTGTGTCCACTTAAACATGTTTGTGATTTGTTCACCTGTTCATTTTGGGCAAATAATAAAGTGGTGAAGACTCTTTGATTTTTGAGAGAATTGGATTTTTTGTGATGAAAAAAGTAATAATGAAGAAGGATTGTTTATTTTTACAAATAATTTTGTTTAGAATATGAACAAAAAAGTAACATAAATTGATAACTCTAACTCACAAACTGTTTCAATACATTCTTCACCTAATTATTGATTTGCTTGAAATGATATATGTTGTTCAGGATACAAATCATCACCTGATATTAGCTTTGGCACTTTGATTTCTCAAAATGTCATAATTTCAATATATTTATTTAAAATATTCAAATTAAAAAACAAAAATCACAAAATGCCTTTTTACTTTTTTATTGAATTTGAAACCTTTTGACAAATGTAATTTTGGATTTTTTAACAAAAAGGACCATAAGCTAATTTTATGTGAACCTATTTGCATCCTGATTTGTGTTGAGTGTGATATATAGTTGATATGGATAGAAATGTTGTAGATATTGATATATTGTGTTAATATGATTTGTGTTATTTCAGAGACATTTTCAAAGTTCCTAGGGGTTTACATTCCGGCCATTTAAGGCAATCCCAACATCATGTATTACAAGGCACACATGAGTGGTCAGCCAAAGTTTCCATCACAGGTAGTTTTGACCACTTGACCACTAGTTGTTTTTAGTCAAAGGTCAACTGATTTTTATACCTATATATATACATAGTGTGCTTACCAGAACCACTCAACCGATTCCATCTCACCAGCTTGGTAATGGCATTTTTGGTCAAAAAGAACAATTTTGCACCCAGTATTCTGGACTAACAGTGGCTGTAGTTTAATGCAAACATCTTGAATTTAAAAGATTTTTCATTTATCCTTATTTTTCCATCTGACCCTTCTACATCTATAACAAAATTCTTCCTAAATGATGGATACCTACTACTGATGCCATCACAGAGGTAAAATATTGTGAAACAGTTGTAGTTTTCTTGTAATTTTCCATGTCCATTTTGTCATCAGGTCACTTACAGACTTGCATCTGTGTAGTAAATATATTGCTTAAAGGTTGTAGGTTTTTTTTTTGTGTCTAATTTCCGAAAAGTTGATAATTAGAAATGTTGATAATTAGAAAGGTTGATAATTAGAAATGTTGATAATTAGAAAGGTTGATAATTAGAAAGGTTGATAATTAGAAATGTTGATGAAAAATAATCTTGCAGAGATTCTTTTATTTGGATCTTAGATATTGACTATACAAATTTCCATATCTAGATTTTTTTTAATTCTTATTTTCTACATGTTGAAAAATGGTGATTTTACAGGTTTTTTTTGCTTGAGTGTAAGAGATTAACTTCACACAATATTATCACTCTATCATCAGAGGTACTGAATGGATCTTTCCCATATTTAATACTGAGGTTCCCCTTGGTCCCTAGTTGTGCTCAATTGATTTTCAAACTGATAAAAAAAAAAAAAAAATGACTGAGAGGTGATGACTGAGAGGTGACTATCTTGGATTTTGACTATGAAAGTTTGTAATCTTTACTTCTTGAGAAATACTAGACATATTCATCAAAATTCATGTGGATAGGTGCCAGATGGTGTGCTTATTTAATTTTGGGACTGATCAGGATAGAAAAAATGCTTACAGATGGCCTTGTATGATTTTAAAGTTCAAGATTATTATTGCTATTTCTTCAGAGGAGTTCTCAAATGTCATATGATTGAAAGAAAATTATAAGAAAGACGAAAAATACCAGGACAAGACCTAAACTTCAAAGTACAAATTAGATCAAACAATAATGGGTGTCACAATCCCACTAGGATCTTTGGTCAGTTCCAGAAGTTATAAAGAGTTTCTTATTGGAATATTAAGGGACTGACTTCATTAACTTTCCACTTTCTTATCAACCTAACCTTGTGGGATTTTTTTTCTGATTTTGAATAAGTTAATATTAAAATTTAGAATCTGCTGTTAACAAACTTTAGTTTTAGGCTTACTAATCTAAATATTGATGAAGAAACGGTAATGTATAGTGCCATGCTTGGCATCTCATATAATTGCTTCATTTTTGCTGGAGTAGAGACATATTGCATCAGTGTTTGATACAACATTTATACTTACATGTCACAAGATGTTCCTAGTTGCTTTCAGTGCACGAAAGTTGATGGTCACTTCACATTACAGGACTTCATTGTTATAATTCACATTTACAAAAGGCAGCATTTGATGAAATAAAGTCTGTAGTTACATAACATCAAACAACATTCACACATTGTAGTTTTAGCTTTTCAGGACACTATATGCTACATTGTTAATGGACAAAAATGTCATAAGTCTCTGTCACAAGAGTTCTTTAAAAGGTCAATATTTTAGAATTATTGTTAAGCCTTAAAATATACTGTATATCTGAATAATGACAACGTGAAGTAAATACTAATTTTTCACTTTCCAACAATTATTATTCTGAAGGAAGACAAATGTTACTCAATAGAAAAAGCCTGCAATTCCAGGAAGGATTCCTCTGGTCTTCATTTTCAATGAAGATCCTCTGTAAATACTTTTCAATACTCCTAAATTAATTCTTGGCTTTCAATGACCATTTGTCATAGTTTACACTTAGTGTAGGCACGGCTGCTTAGTCTGGGCTGATCTGAATTCATTCAGTGGTCTCCATAGTTTTCTGTACATGATTCTGGACACTGCTGTTGAAATTTGATGCTTCATTTTAGACATGCTGGTTTTCCAGTGATTATATAATAACATCTCAATTGTTATGATCTACAATATTCCTGTTAAGACAAAAATAATTGAAGTAAAACATATTGGTTCATTTTTCTCTTTTCTCTATAATTCTGCACTTATGGTACTTTTAAAGTAAACAAAGATTAGTAGCCAATTATTTTAGGCTTTTTCTTTATACCTGTAACTGTTTCATATTAACTGGTTTAATGTAATTTTAGGTTGATATGCCAAAGGGAGATAATTCACTTTGCTCCATGTCAATTGTGTTTGTGACATTGAGTTCTAAATTTCCAAAATATTTGAAATATTAACTGTGGATTGGAGTGTAATAACATTCTATATACTAAGTTTGTTTATTCTGATTTTGTCATGTGTTGTATGTAATGTTACATTACATGTATGATATTGTGATGTTGCTTTATGTACAATAACTAATGTGCTTTGTGTCTATATGTTTTCAAATACATGTATCCTTCACTTGTATGTTTTTATATTTTATTGTATGTTCAATGATTCTGTGTTAAAATACAGGACAGTGTTTAATATACATATCTATTGAAATGATTAAAATTTCGTGCTTTAAGACAAAAATGGTAGAGCAATTTTACAGACATCTGTTTTTGAAATATATTTGAATTTTCTGTTAATTTCAGCAATGTTTTTATTTATATGGAAATAATCGATGTTCTGTAAGTGTAACACATCCATTGTAAGAAGTTGTTTTCCAGGCATGAAAATGAAGCAATAGCCACTTCATTCATACTTCATTCATATCACCATCAACTTTATCTTTAAGAATCTTGAAAAGATTTACACTGCAACTCCCTATACAGATCCTTCTAAAAACTTCTGAAAATTACCTCTTAAAATCAAACACAATGGCAATTTACACGATGATGTCACCTTTATGTTTTTCTACCAAATGTTTGACCAGCCAATCCTCTGTTTCCTGTCTCCCTTCCAAATGTTTGACCAGTCAATCCCCTGTTTCCTGTCTCCTTACCAAATGTTTGACCAGCCAATCCTCTGTTTCCTGTCTCCCTACCAAATGTTTGACCAGCCAATCCTCTGTTTCCTGTCTCCCTACCAAATGTTTGACCAGCCAATCCTCTGTTTCCTGTCTCCCTACCAAATGTTTGACCAGCCAATCCTCTGTTTCCTGTCTCCCTACCGAATGTTTGACCAGCCAATCCTCTGTTTCCTGTCTCCCTACCGAATGTTTGACCAGCCAATCCTCTGTTTCCTGTCTCCCTACCAAATGTTTGACCAGCCAATCCTCTGTTTCCTGTCTCCTTACCGAATGTTTGACCAGCCAATCCTCTGTTTCCTGTCTCCCTACCAAATGTTTGACCAGCCAATCCTCTGTTTCCTGTCTCCCTACCGAATGTTTGACCAGCCAATCCTCTGTTTCCTGTCTCCCTACCAAATGTTTGACCAGCCAATCCTCTGTTTCCTGTCTCTCTACCAAATGTTTGACCAGCCAATCCTCTGTTTCCTGTCTCCCTACCAAATGTTTGACCAGCCAATCCTCTGTTTCCTGTCTCCCTACCGAATGTTTGACCAGCCAATTCTCTGTTTCCTGTCTCCCTACCGAATGTTTGACCAGCCAATCCTCTGTTTCCTGTCTCCCTACCAAATGTTTGACCAGCCAATCCTCTGTTTCCTGTCTCTCCTTACCGAATGTTTGACCAGCCAATCCTCTGTTTCCTGTCTCTCCTTGACCAGCCAATCCTCTGTTTCCTGACTCCCTACCAAATGTTTGACCAGCCAATCCTCTGTTTCCTGTCTCTCTACCAAATGTTTGACCAGCCAATCCTCTGTTTCCTGTCTCCCTACCAAATGTTTGACCAGCCAATCCTCTGTTTCCTGTCTCCCTACCAAATGTTTGACCAGCTACAAGTAAAGATTCATTGACCTTTGCAGCCCGTACCAGTAAGTAAGTTATCAAAGCTCATTGTGTCTTAACAGAAAATAATCATTATTTACCTCGCAATTTTTTTTTCATCACGTTACAAATTCAAATCAAGGAGTTCAGTCAAACAAAGAACATGGAGATTGTAATATTGTCAGGAATGAAGAGATAGATACACACTATGCTAGCAATGTTGGCTAAATACTCGACTGTGCCTTAGGTAGATGTACTCCATTTGTCATCTCAATGGCAGACATAAAGACACTTTTGTGACTTTATACCATAAATCATCACATCTCTCCCTGTAAGAAGAAATAAGCACATTCATGCTACATATTAAATCTGAATAATGCAGGTACGGTTGGCATCATTATAATATTTGACAGTTCCTTAAAACAAAAAAGGTTTTGAATCAGATTCCTCAGATGACTAAAACTAATTGTTGTAAGTCAATGATTCTGTCTGTGTTGGTGATTCATACACAAAAAATAGCAAAAAAAAAAAATGAATTTTTTGTTTTGGTTAATTGAAACATTGACTTTGAAACTGCATGAGGTTAGCACAGATTACTAAGATAAATTATTTATCAACAACATATTCATGATTAGTTGCAAGTACTATTCAAAAGATTTACATTTATATAAACTTTAAGCATTCATTCATTCAGTCAGTCAGTCAGTCAATCAGTAGATGACACTGGAGTTTTGACTGATTATAATAAATCAGTGGTCTTTATTCCCTTCAGCACCAACCTAGAAGATTCTACCCAGATCCAGGGTGTGTCAAATGACAAAATTTCATGGTATACACTCCATCTTTCCTTCAAACTCCTCTGGTCATTTCATAAATCCATTTCATCCTTGCAGTTTCGTCCATTCTACTTCACTTCCAACATGATCTCCCAAGACTTACAGCTACATTGCTCTATTTTTAGTGCGTGACATATGGTTTGATGAACATCTCTATGATAAATATTTCCCCAGATTAATGCTTTTACTGTGTTCTATCCACAGTGATATGTGCCCAGGGACTTATCGGCAAAGATAAGACCGGCACCAGTGATCCTTATGTAACAGTCCAGGTCGGCAAGGTAAAGAAACGGACCAAAACTGTGCCACAGGACCTTAACCCAGTGTGGAATGAGAAGTTTTACTTGTGAGTTGCCTCCCTTGTTTCTTATTACTTTCCCTTACTTGTTATTTTTATGTCATATAGAAATAAAACCCATTTTAGTTACAAAAATCAGGAGAAGACCTACTTTATTCAAATAGATTTTATCCAAACCTTTGCAAAATCATGTTTATTAACATGAAAATTCCTCTATCATCCATTGGAATCTTTATTGCTTATATAATTGATTTAATGTTTGTTTCAGTGAGTGCCATAACTCCTCTGACAGAATCAAAGTACGAGTATGGTAAGTTTATTGTTTCTTCATTTCCTTTCGTTTTCTGAACAAACACTGACTCATAAAGGAAGGTGTAATTAACAATTTGGAAAAGATAATAGCATGCATTAGACTAAATGACGCAGGGACTGTAATCTCCTGTCAGATTAATCAGAGCTCTAGATAACACAGGTATCAATACCTGATGTCAGATAAGACAGGATTCCAGATAACACAGATATCAATATCTCCTGTCAGTTAAGACAGGATTCCAGATAACTCAGGTACCAATACCTGATGTCAGATAAGACAGGATTCCAGATAACGCAGGTACCAAAACCTGATGTCAGAAAAGACAGGATTCCAGATAACACAGGTATCAATACCTGATGTCAGATAAGACAGGATTCCAGATAACATGGGTACCAATATCTCCTGTCAGATAAGACAGGATTCCAGATAACACAGGTACCAATATCTCCTGTCAGATAAGACAGGATTCCAGATAACACTGGTACCAATACCTGATTTCAGATAAGACAGGATTCCAGGTAACACTGGTACCAATACCTGATGTCAGATAAGACAGGATTCTAGATAACACAGGTACCAATATCTCCTGTCAGATAAGACAGGATTCCAGATAACACTGGTACCAATACCTGATGTCAGATAAGACAGGATTCCAGATAACACAGGTACCAAAACCTGATGTCAGAAAAGACAGGATTCAGAAAAGACAGGATTCCAGATAACACAGGTACCAATACCTGATGTCAGATAAGACAGGATTCCAGATAACACAGGTATCAATACCTGATGTCAGATAAGACAGGATTCCAGATAACACAGGTACCAAAACCTGATGTCAGAAAAGACAGGATTCCAGATAACACAGGTACCAATACCTGATGTCAGATAAGACAGGATTCCAGGTAACACTGGTACCAATATCTCATGTCTGATTAGACAGGATTCCAGATAACACCAGGTCCAATACCTGATGTCAGATAAGACAGGATTCCAGATAACACCAGGTCCAATACCTGATGTCAGATAAGACAGGATTCCAGATAACACCAGGTCCAATACCTGATGTCAGATAAGACAGGTTTCCAGATAACACAGATATCAATACCTGATGTCAGGTAAGATAGGATTCCAGATAACACAGGTATCAATACCTGATGTCAGATAAGACAGGATTCCAGATAACACAGGTATCAATACCTGATGTCAGACTGGGAAGGATTCCATATAAAAGGGACCAATGCCACCTGTCAGATAAGGCTTGATAACACTGGGGCAAAAATTTCCTGTGAGATAAGTGATTATTCTTGATAACACAGGGACCAATGTCTCCTGTTGGATTCACCAAGATTCTATATATCAGGGACCAGTATCACCTATCAGATAAAGCAGAACACTTGATAACAGAGGGACCAATGACTCCTGTCAGATTGACAAAGATTCTATATATCAGGGACCAGTATCACCTATCAGATAACACTTGATAGCACTGGGGCCAATAACTCCTGTCGGATAACAGAGGATTCCAGATAACACAGGGGCCAATATCTCCTGTCAGATTAAGCAGGATTCCAGATAACACAGGGGCCAATATCTCCTGTCAGATTAAGCAGGATTCCAGATAACACAGGGGCCAATATCTCCTGTCAGATTAAGCAGGATTCCAGATAACACAGGGGCCAATATTTCCTGTCAGATTCGGCAGGATTCGAGATAACACAAGGGCCAATATTTCCTGTCAGATTAGGCAAGATTCAAGATAACACATGTCAGATTCGGCAGTATTCCATATAACACAGGAGCCAATATTTCCTGTCAGATTAAGCAGCAGTTTAGATTAGACATTGACCAATATCTCACCAATATGTCTTCTTAGACCTGACCACATTCGACATGAACAAGTACAGTAAACATTATGGACGTTACCGAACAGAAAGTCATATCAGTACTGTCCATTACCATTATAGACATTGATAGTACTGCTGCTGGTTTATATTGAAATTCCTGTCACTTGTTAAATTGGTTTGATATTCAAATCATATGAAACTAATAAATTGTGAGAGCAGGTTTACAAGAAAGGGAGACAAGACACTGTCATGTCGGTAAAATCTCTGCAGTAATTGATAAAGTGTTAATCCCTTTTTTAACCATATATATATCGCTTATATTAGAAATTTAATACTTAGTCAAAATATCTGTTCTTATTGTAAAGCTGATGACATTCTAATATTTAGAGAAAAATCAAAACAGAAAATAAAATCAATACCAAACAATAAACAATTTCTAAATGTTTTGTGGAGAAGTAAACGAGGAAGTGCCACATTCACTAAATAAAATAGAACTTAGTGATAAAGTTTTCATAAGAATCATTTGGCAAATTGTTTTATTGAAACAGAAGGATTCATTGAAATTCTGTGGAGTATTTATCTTGGTTTCAGTTTTAATATATCTTAACAGAAAAAGTTAAGTATTTAAACTATGACCGACTCATGATACTGTTATGTCTCCTTGGATGTTAACCTGCTTGAAAGTTCGACAAGGACAGGTCTATTACTAACATTACGATGTTCCTGGAGGCTACTCAAGGGGTTTCTTTTTACAACTTTTAGATTTAAAGATCATGTAATTTTCTACAACAATATTATATGACCATCGAATTCTAGGGATGAAGACAACGATTTGAAATCCAAGTTAAGACAGAAATTAACTCGGGAATCTGATGACTTTCTTGGCCAAACGATTATTGAAGTGCGAACACTGAGCGGTGAAATGGATGTATGGTACAACCTAGGTGAGTAACCATGGCAACAGTGTCGGCCATGACAGGTGTCATCAGTCTGCGTGATTTCTTTAGTGTTGATATATATATATATATATGTATTATATTTTTCCGTCCTAGTGTGTGATTCTGTTTTTAGCCGTGTGTTTTCCCGAGCTGGCAGCTGTTATGAGTGCCCAGTGGCCCGCCCTGCATCGTAGCCTACGTTTGATCATTCCGTCATCCTGACGTGATTCGTTGGTTGTTGATTGCATTGTGTTAATTTCTGGCAGTGCTTTGTGTGTGTTACAGGGATGAGGATGATGATATAAAATCTAAGCTGCGACAAACATTCACCCGAGAATCAGATGATTTTCTTGGCCAGACTATCATTGATGTGACCACTTTGAGTGGCGAAATGGACGTTTGGTATAACTTAGGTTAGTTTCTGTCAGGTATCTGCCTGGACACCACCCATCGGTCATCTGTGGTCACCTGTCATTCACTAAGCAGCCTAACAGTGTATATATACTAGTGCATTCACATAACTTCATTTTCCTTCTGTACACTTTGATGTCTATATATTTTATTATAAATTCAATCATTACTATATTTACTTGTGTTTTCTGATTTCCTTTTTTGAAATTTTTTTTTAATAATAATTTCTCACCTCTTTTAACTCTGTTTCTTGATTTTTAATGAATTGTTACAATTTTGTCTGGTGTAAACCCATAGATTAGGCAAACACTTGGTTTAACATTAGTTACCTCCCTTAGATTGTTAGAGTAACTCATTTTTATAGTGTAATAAATCCTTAACAATGCTAATCCTTGTCTCCAGAATCATTTAAATTTTTTATTTGTAAAAATTAATCGCAGTGATTTGTTTTTTGCAAGTAAATTATTGATTGAAATTAAGAAATATATTGAAATATAAACTTTCAGGATGTAAACAGGATTGTTCTTCAAGGTACTCATTGCGACCTAAAATGTTATCAAGCTATTATCTTGTTTTTTATGTTAAATCCCTTCTTCATAATAAACTTTACAAAATGTCTTTAAAATCATACTCCTCATGTAGGAATGATTGATTTTGCCCAAAGTATTTGTAGGTGAAGGAGAATAAATTTTGTATAAGCCTAAGTAGGGAAGGGCAGGGTCCAATAGGGGAAATAAAGAAAATTCATTAAAAAATCTACTCCTGTAGTTTTTGTTGGATTTTGCCCAGATTTTATGAGAAGCCTGCTCGGGTAAAGAGAAATCATAGAAATGATGGGTATCTGCCCCACGGGTGATTGTGCAGTCCAATAGCAGAAATGGAACAAATTCCTGAAAATCCCACTCCTCCTGTAAGAATGATTAGATTTTGCCCAAATTTATTCCTAAACATTCGTGGATAAATAAAAATTAATCTTATATGAACAGTGGGTCTCAGCACCCAGGTGCCAGACGAGAGAAACCCAATAGGGGAAATACAGCAAATTCTTTAAAATCCTTCTTCTGGAGGAATGACTGAATTTTGCCCAAATTTGTGCTGATGCATCCTTGAGTTGATTGAAATAAGTTTTGTGTAAATGGTGGTTCCTAGCCCCTGGGGATGGGAGGGACAGAACCAGGGTCATAAGAGAGAAAAAAATTAAAAAGTCTACAATAGGAATGGCAGGATTCTGTCCCAATCTGGCACAGAAGTGTGGTGCCCAATGGGGAAATAGATATAGTGTGAGTCGTGTGCTTGGATATGCAGAATTCTCTTTTCTTTAGTTTGGATTAAGCAATTTCAGTCAAACAAAGACTGGTCAGCAATACAGGCCCTTTGAACCTCTTTTTAAACAATTATCAGAGATTTTTTTACGAAATTACTTACAGCACAGGTTGCTTGATAAGTTAATATTGGAACATTCGAGGCATTTTTTCTATCAAGGGAGACAACTAATGTTTGAGAATGGAAAACTCTTCAGTCTGACAAGCAAAACAATTAGTTGTCACTGGATTAACATATGGTCCTTCAGGTGATATGAGCTTTTAGAAAAATTTTGAATTCAATAAAGTTTAGATAAAAGTATTTCATCAAGTTGTGATAGTTAGAGAAATATGGTATAGCTGGTATTTTTCAAGGATCAGAATTTCACAATTTTTTTTTTTTTAACAACCAAATTTTACTTTAACCAGTTATTTTGTGATATAGATGTAAAAAGACATCTAATACAAACATGTCTCATTATTTCACGTGTTAAATTTCCATGGTCATATTAATATACTGTGAAAAAGCAAAAACACCATACCAATGAAAATAACTGACTACACGGGATGTCCATTTGGAAAAATGTGGTATAAAATAAATCAACCACTTATGAAAGATGAAAGATAAAATTACAATTTCATACGTAAGGGATATACCACTCATATTCTTATATCACATTTGATGAAGATTATTAGTGTTAAGTAGGGAATGGTAAAAAACTATTTTCAAAGACAATAGCCTACTCACAGGGGCAAAAACCAAACTAAAGACTATTCAAATTTTTTTTCCAAATTAGTTGTTTAGAAGATCAGATCCCAAATTTAGCTACCTCTAATGAATCATGCAATCGGGTCAGCAGGTACATTTCCATTACCTGTTGATAATTTTTTCAAATTCCTCCTAAAAAAACCCTAATCAATAGCTTAGTATAGATTATTGATTTTTCTTGCTATTATATAGGAGAGGCACAAAGTGTCACCCAATGTCCACCTCCGCATGTTTTAAAGCCAGAACATTAAGTTCTATACTTAATCATATTAAGTTGGACATTGGTCAAGATTAAAGGGTTTAAGGACATATCTTACAACTTCTGCAAAATTAAGGTGGTGTACAAGATTTTTCATGAAATCCAGGACAGATTTTGTTCATAGCTGTAAGCAACAATATCAAGACACCAACTTTTATTCCAGATCAGATTCTAATGGTTATTGGTCTGTGTAAAAGGGACAAACATCACATTTGATAACTTCGGCAATAAAAAACTGGTGTATAAGACAGATTTGGTTCATATTTTAACATGTGATAGCACAGCATAAAGCTCTATATCTCATCATATGACAGATGTCAGTCTGGGTTTAGCATCAAAAGTCACGTTTGACAACTTCTGCAATAAAAACGCTATTGACATTTTCGTCATTTTATCTTCAGTATCTAATATAAAATTTTACACCTGATCAGGTTCGGGTGGTCATCAGTCTAGGTGAAAGATTGATCCAAAACCACAGTTGACAACTCCAGATATAAAAAAATCCTGAACATAAAATTACAAAGATACTTGTTTACATTGGAGCAGGAGCATTCATTTCTTACAAATATTTTCTAGTTTATTTGACCTGTTATCATAGGAGAAGGTTAGGACTTGCAGTAAGAAAATATGGAGAATGATTTGGTTTTGCAGTTAAAAGATATTGTTATTCAAATAAAGACTCTAATCACCTGAATTGACCTTGATGTGAATGGAAATTTGAATTCTTTTTGAAAAGTTTTGAGATAAAAAGATTTTTTTTCTACTCTATTAGCATATAAATGATTTCTCTGTCTTTACTGGGACTTTGGAGAACTTTTACTGATGAATAATACACAAAGTTATTGTATTTCCAAACAAGCATGTTCCCATATATCATTGGAGTGTTTTCAGTAGGTATTCTTTGCTAGACATGTGCTATTATAGTCCTGTAGTCTGACATTGTGGCTTTGTTGACTGGAGAAGATGAAGGTGGTCAGCTTGTTTTGTATTTAATGTAATGATCTGTTTATCCTTAGTTAGGTTTGGGTGGTATTTATCACGGGATGTTTGTTGCACAGCTGCGGAGATATTCATGCTTTATTGCGCATTTGTGTTGTTGTGACATTGTTCTGTCCTGAATGTTCATGCTCGGTGCCTGTTGGGAATGCATTTGTGGAATAATGAATTATTTATTTATTTCAGCATTTTGAAGGACTTTTGTTTATTCTGTGTTTTGTGTATTGGAATGCTGTATTTAATCTATGAAATGCCCTTTTTCACTTTCCTTCCATGAATCCACAAATTCATGCCTACAAACATTTGAAATTAATATTTTATGTTTATTAACAAGTACAAAAAGAATTTTGCTGTACAAGTTTTGGTTTGGTGTGTTTGACTGAAACAGGGCATTCACTAGAATGATTAATATATCTGATTAGAGGAATGTGTGTATTACGGTAAATGTTTATTACTGAAATGTTCTAACCTTCAACTTGTCTGGAAATATTTGGAAAAAACAGAAAAGCATTTTACCGTAATCGATTGCATGAGCTCACAGATTTGGCATGAAAATATTCATAATTATGTCAAAAGTTGAATTGCAGCTATTTTTATGACAATATTTAATAACACATAATAACAAAACTCTATCACAATTTTTGATGTTTTGATGTAGATAAAACATTACTAATCCATAAGTTTCTTCATTTGTTTCAATATGCTAAAATATTCCAACTTTTTTACATCATGTAAATATTGTCATAAAGATGTTTTGTTTGTTCCTTTGAAAAAAATGCTTTTGATTTTATTATGGAATATTTATAAACTATATTTAAGTGATTGGTTTGAATTATCGTACTAATGATTTTCTTTATTACTAGCAATTTCCCCCGAGATTCCTGTCTTATCATACTGTTACAATTTGTCTTGATTCATGTTTATCTGTTTATACATTATACTATTCCATTTTGAAAGTTTGGTGATGTTTGATTTTGAACATAGCCATACTATTAAATAGAACTGAACAAGTTGATAGATTCACTCCAATTAGAACCTTTTGTCATTGTTAAAAAAACAGGTAATGAAAACTACGTTTAAGGCTATCAACTAGGAGATTCATTATGATCAGCAGGTACAAAGTTATACCATTCTGTCTTCAATGATAGAATTTTCTGATATATGAAAATATTACATTTTACCAGTGCCTTGCTTATCCAGAAAACAAAATTTATATTCTAGGTCTTATTCACTTTACTGCCTTAATTATCAAAACAGTATGGACATTTTCTCATAATTCAATAATTCAAAACCCAAAATTGATCTGAGCTGAAAATGTTTCTTAATAGTTACTGTTATAGACTAAGAGTTGATTGGAGTGATTGTACAACTTGAGTTATGCTAGAAATACCACCTAATTGCACTCTTAACTTACCATGTATGCTGTAAATTTTAGAATTTCACTTGACTTTTAGTGTATTAATGTTAGATATAGCACTAAAACATCTCTAGTAAACATTTGGGTGTGATTGATCAATACTCTTGCCTGCCCAATTTGACATTAACCTCAGTGACATTTTCCTCTGTATAATCTCATTATTACTGTAGTCTTTATCAATTTTAACTGACTGAGGATGACAGTGACTGAATAATTTATCATATTTAACTTAATCATTTTAACAATTCATGAACCAACACAGTCATAATTACTATCTTTAAAACTCTTTCTGTATTTTACCAACTTTGAAAACAAAAACCACATGCAATTTCTGCTACAGGCAGAATGTATTATTTCATTACAAAATTCCTCTTATAAAGGAAAATGAATCCTACTTCGGAGATGATTTGATAAGTACAAGGCTAGTGTACTATGTAAGCAATGCAGGTCCATTTCAGTAGCTGCGTTAAGTAAGAGGAAGCTGTTTAGACATATAGATCCAGGACTGAATGTCCAGCTTTATACTGACCATTCAATGACCACACTAACCTGTAAAAAATTGACCCATGTTGACAATATGTCCTCACTCTCCCTGACCCTAGTTGACCCATGTCAACACCCACACTGACTGACCTTATAAATAACCAGTCTCCAGTACCCCTCACTTTGACTGACCATAGTGCCGATATTTACAGAGAAGAGGACAGACAAATCGGCAGTGTCGGGTGCCATCAGACTACACATCAGTGTGGAGATAAAGGGAGAGGAGAAAGTAGCACCTTATCATGTCCAGTATACATGTCTTCACGAGGTAAGATCAGCTGTTGGACCATAAATGGCTATAATTCAGGTCTCTATCCCCTAATATAAGTTATCAGCCAAGTCACTATCCCCTAATATCAGTAATCAGCCACATCACTATCCCCAAATATCAGTTGTCAGTCAAGTCACTATCCCTAAATATCAGTTGTCTGTCAAGTCACTATCCCCTAATATCAGTTGTCAGTCAAGTCACTATCCCTAAATATCAGTTGTCTGTCAAGTCACTATCCCCTAATATCAGTTGTCAGTCAAGTCACTATCCCTAAATATCAGTTGTCTGTCAAGTCACTATCCCTAAATATCAGTTGTCTGTCAAGTCACTATCCCCAAATATCAGTTGTCAGTCAAGTCACTATCCCTAAATATCAGTTGTCTGTCAAGTCACTATCCCCTAATATCAGTTGTCAGTCAAGTCACTATCCCTAAATATCAGTTGTCTGTCAAGTCACTATCCCTAAATATCAGTTGTCTGTCAAGTCACTATCCCCAAATATCAGTTGTCAGTCAAGTCACTATCCCTAAATATCAGTTGTCTGTCAAGTCACTATCCCCTAATATCAGTTGTCAGTCAAGTCACTATCCCCAAATATCATTTGTCTGTCAAGTCACTATCCCCTAATATCAGTTGTCAGTCAAGTCACTATCCCCAAATATCATTTGTCTGTCAAGTCACTATCCCCTAATATCAGTTGTCAGTCAAGTCACTATCCCTAAATATCAGTTGTCTGTCAAGTCACTATCCTCTAATATCAGTTGTCAGTCAAGTCACTATCCCTAAATATCAGTTGTCTGTCAAGTCACTATCCCCTGATATCAGTTGTCAGTCAAGTCACTATCCCTAAATATCAGTTGTCTGTCAAGTCACTATCCCTAAATATCAGTTGTCTGTCAAGTCACTATCCCCTAATATCAGTTGTCTGTCAAGTCACTATCCCTAAATATCAGTTGTCTGTCAAGTCACTATCCCCTAATATCAGTTGTCAGTCAAGTCACTATCCCCAAATATCAGTTGTCTGTCAAGTCACTATCCCTAAATATCAGTTGTCAGTCAAGTCACTATCCCTAAATATCAGTTGTCTGTCAAGTCACTATCCCCTAATATCAGTTGTCAGTCAAGTCACTATCCCTAAATATCAGTTGTCTGTCAAGTCACTATCCCCTAATATCAGTTGTCAGTCAAGTCACTATCCCTAAATATCAGTTGTCTGTCAAGTCACTATCCCTAAATATCAGTTGTCTGTCAAGTCACTATCCCTAAATATCAGTTGTCTGTCAAGTCACTATCCCTAAATATCAGTTGTCTGTCAAGTCACTATCCCCTAATATCAGTTGTCAGTCAAGTCACTATCCCCTAATATCAGTTGTCAGTCAAGTCACTATCCCCAAATATCAGTTGTCTGTCAAGTCACTATCCCCTACTATCAGTTGTCTGTCAAGTGACTATCCCCTAATATCAGTTGTCTGTCAAGCCACTATCCCCTAATATCAGTCATCAGTCAAGTGACTATCCCCTAATATCAGTTGTCTGTCAAGTGACTATCCCCTAATATCAGTCATCAGTCAAGTGACTATCCCCTAATATCAGTTGTCAGTCAAGTCACTATCCCCTAATATCAGTTGTCTGTCAAGTCACTATCCCCTAATATCAGTCATCAGCCAAGTCACTAATCCCAAATATCAGTTGTCAGTCAAGTGACTATCCCCTAACATCAGTTGTCAGTCAAGTCACTATCCCCTAACATCAGTTGTCAGTCAAGTCACTATCCCCAAATATCAGTTGTCTGTCAAGTCACTATCCCCTAATATCAGTTGTCTGTCAAGTGACTATCCCCTAATATCAGTTGTCTGTCAAGTGACTATCCCCTAATATCAGTTGTCTGTCAAGTCACTATCCCCTAATATCAGTCATCAGTCAAGTGACTATCCCCTAATATCAGTTGTCTGTCAAGTCACTATCCCCTAATATCAGTCATCAGTCAAGTGACTATCCCCTAATATCAGTTGTCAGTCAAGTCACTATCCCCTAATATCAGTTGTCTGTCAAGTCACTATCCCATAATATCAGTCATCAGCCAAGTCACTAATCCCAAATATCAGTTGTCAGTCAAGTGACTATCCCCTAACATCAGTTGTCAGTCAAGTCACTATCCCCAAATATCAGTTGTCTGTCAAGTCACTATCCCCTAATATCAGTTGTCAGTCAAGTCACTATCCCCAAATATCAGTCATCAGTCAAGTCACTATCCCCTAATATCAGTTGTCAGTCAAGTGACTATCCCCTAATATCAGTTGTCAGTCAAGTCACTATCCCCAAATATCAGTCATCAGTCAAGTCACTATCCCCTAACATCAGTTGTCTGTCAAGTCACTATCCCCAAATATCAGTTGTCAGTCAAGTCACTATCCCCAAATATCAGTTGTCTGTCAAGTCACTATCCCCTAATATCAGTTGTCAGTCAAGTCACTATCCCCAAATATCAGTTGTCAGTCAAGTCACTATCCCCTAATATCAGTTGTCAGTCAAGTCACTATCCCCTAATATCAGTTGTCAGTCAAGTCACTATCCCCTAATATCAGTTGTCTGTCAAGTCACTATCCCCAAATATCAGTTGTCTGTCAAGTCACTATCCCCTAATATCAGTTGTCAGTCAAGTCACTATCCCCTAATATCAGTTGTCTGTCAAGTCACTATCCCCAAATATCAGTTGTCAGTCAAGTCACTATCCCCTAATATCAGTTGTCAGTCAAGTCACTATCCCCTAATATCAGTTGTCTGTCAAGTCACTATCCCCTAATATCAGTCGTCTGTCAAGTCACTATCCCCTAATATCAGTTGTCAGTCAAGTCACTATCCCCAAATATCAGTTGTCTGTCAAGTCACTATCCCCTAATATAAGTCATGATACCCTTGAATGTATTAAGCCAAACATTACTGGCAGGATGGGGTTACTACCCATAACTCAAAACAAAGTTGATGTAAGAACTATAAACAGAGTCATAAACAAATTGTCATGTTATTGTTCATCAAAATTCAGCATTAATATGTAATATTGCGGCATGCAGTAGAGGGTTTTGTAATATAGCAGCTTTAAACAGACTTCTAAGAGCTGTTTAAATTAACTTTCTGCCAGGATATGGTTTATAACACAGAAGTACTTGAAGTGTTTTGCAAATCTCCAGATACAGTGTACTATTGTTAAAATGTACCCTTCAAATTTCTAAATTTCTTGTCAACATGACATTGTCTGAAGTTCTGATTCCACTTTCAAATGATATCATATTTTGTAATATAAGTATTTTCATTATAATAGGTAGTTGTTTCTGTTTTTTCTTAGAATCTCTTCCACTATTTATGTGAGCTGGCAGCTGGAGCAGTCAAACTGCCTGATGCCAAAGGGGTAAGTATGGTATGGTTGTTAAACAGGATATTTAATAGTTTCTCATTTAATATTATTTCTATTTATAAAACAAATCTAGGTCCGCAAAAATGACTTAGAAACATTAGCATATTCTAGTTGTATATTTATGACATCACATTTGATAAGGCAATGTCATCGTTATTTGCCACAGAACATAGAAATTGGCAAATTTCAATGCCTTGAACAGCATTTTGATTGGACATAACTGAAAATGTGATATGATCACTAAAAATATAGGTTATGAAGGGCAGGTCCAATGACAGTCAGTAACAATACAGAAGACAAAAACTTAGAAATGAAAAAAACACAATACTAAAGCAAAGCAAACAACAAAATAAATATCTTTTTATTTTCTTGTCAGGAAATGACTCAGGCGTTTTCAGTTTCTCCTGGTCATCATTCTGTCGTAATTTGATTTCCTCTCATTTACTTTTTAAGGGATTTAGATATTGTTCTGAAATTTGATATGTAAATTCTAACTGTACAATGAGGAGATGCACATCAAGTTTCAAGTTCCAACCAGCTTGTTTTATCCAGAGTTATGGCACTTGAAATAGAAGTTGCTTATTTTTCAAGATTTATGGCCCTTGAATTGAGAAAAAATTCATGAACTTTTGGTTTATGTTTATTAATCAGTACTGAATGATGATATTGAAATGAAACAAGATGATACACAGTTGTATCACAACAAGTCAGCTAGTACTTAACTTTAGTCATGAGTCAACTACTTCCTGGTTCATTCTGAAAAGTCTTATGTACCCTTCCTTAAACAGCCAATAACACTAAAAAGCTCCATACTTGTCACACAGACACATCAAGTCTGATTTAATTTGGCC
Source organism: Ylistrum balloti (assembly GCF_031769215.1). Classification (NCBI taxonomy): domain Eukaryota; kingdom Metazoa; phylum Mollusca; class Bivalvia; order Pectinida; family Pectinidae; genus Ylistrum; species Ylistrum balloti. The sequence continues at coordinate 2,175,215 of NW_026781970.1, forward strand.
TTAGAGAATAATTAATGTATTAATCATTAACATTATGTTGTCAATGAGTATGTAACTTTGACCACTAGCTAGAGGTCACAATTACTATAGATAAAAATGTTAAGACATTGTGTCTGTATGGTTTTCTCTTCTCCAATAAACAAATCTAGAGGAAAATATTTTGTGGTTCCTTGGTGTGCACATGTCTATAGAATCATACCATTTTATTGGTCATGTGTTGTTTGTAATAGGTATTATGTATTGAAAGATTGATGGTGTTTTTACAGGACGAGGCATGGAAAGTGTACTTCGTAGAGCCGTCCCAGGAAATTGTAGATGAGTTTGCCATGCGATACGGGATAGAATCCATATATCAGGCAATGACGTAAGTTTTCATGATTTAACTGAATATATTTTTTTCTACAGAAATTGCATGAAACCTCTCAGTAATTGAAGAAGGATTAAGATAGATAAAGATTTATAAATTGGTAGGAGATATGCTTTTTTTTTTATTATGTTTACCTATGATTTATTTTCACTTACATTAACAGGTGTATTTGTATTATTGTCTCTGTGTATCCTGATAGTCTCCCCTGTTTCATTCATTGTCATGTCAACATAACCAGAAGTCATGCTGTCATGTCCACTATTTCTACATGAACTTAGCCAGTCGTTGAACTCCGTCTAGAAATATCCCTGAATAAACACTGCAGTAACTTAGAAAGATATTTAGCGGTCACACGTCTGATGACATGGTCACACGTCTGATAACACGGTCACACATCTGATAACACGGTCACATGTCTGATAACACACTGTTTTACTTAAGGGACTGTGACGACTCATTCACTTAGAGTGTTGGCCTATGTAACATCAGGTGAAGGCCTATAGTGTGTGGTTCAATGCTCCTTGTCTGATGTATGTTTCTCAGGAGCTAAGAAAGAGACCAGTCTGTGCTCTGGATGGTGTGCGACAGACAGTAAGGTTTTAACAATGCTCTAAATGTTTATTTTCAGGCATTTTTCATGTTTGTCCACAAAATACATGTGTCCTGGTGTACCAGCAGTAATGAGCACACTTCTGGCAAACATTAATGCATTCTACGCACACACTACAGCCTCCACAGCCGTCTCTGCCAGTGACCGGTTTGCTGCTTCCAATTTTGGGGTAAGGATATGTCCTTTACCTGCAAACCATGGTACTATACATAGCTGAATATTGGTATAAATGCATACACATGGCTTAAGGCCATGAATAGTTCTAAAATGTATGGCTTTGGTTTTCATTTGAAATACAAAATGTAATTCATTCTCATAAATATTCATAAGAAAAATCTCCAGAGTGTTCTGATAAATATGTGAGCTAGATTTTTATAAGCATTCTCAAACCACAAAAATATATTGGTTACCACCCTTAGATATGTTAAGTGATCATTTATTTCAAAATAATGATAAAAAAAACACTGATCACTGTCTGTGAAAAGACTTGCAAATATCCTTAAAGTCTGGAATGAATAATATTATCACAGAAAAACCATTTTCCAGAAAGACAGTGTATAATTCTGTTTGTATTTTTTCTTTGTTTTCAGAAAGAAAAGTTTGTGAAGTTATTGGATCAGTTACATAATTCACTGAGAATTGATTTATCTATGTATAGGGTAAGTAGCTACAATAATGTTGATTTATGATTTTATGTTTACAGTAAGTACCTACAGTAACATTGATATATCTATGTTTACAGTAAGTAGCTACAGTAACATTGATATATCTATGTTTACAGTAAGTAGTTACAGTAACATTGATTTATCTATGTTTACAGTAAGTAGCTACAGTAACATTGATTTATCTATGTTTAAAGTAAGTAGCTACAGTAACATTGATATATCTATGTTTACAGTAAGTAGCTACAGTAACATTGACTTATCTATGTTTACAGTAAGTAGTTACAGTAACATTGATTTATCTATGTTTACAGTAAGTAGCTACAGTAACATTGATTTATCTATGTTTACAGTAAGTAGCTACAGTAACATTGATTTATCTATGTTTACAGTAACTACCTACAGTAACATTGATTTATCTATGTTTACAGTAAGTACCTACAGTAACATTGATATATCTATGTTTACAGTAAGTAGTTACAGTAACATTGACAGTAACATTGATTTATCTATGTTTACAGTAAGTAGTTACAGTAACATTGATTTATCTATGTTTACAGTAAGTAGTCTACAGTAACATTGATTTATCTATGTTTACAGTAAGTACCTACAGTAACATAGATTTATCTATGTTTACAGTAAGTAGCTACAGTAACATTGATTTATCTATGTTTACAGTAAGTACCTACAGTAACATTGATATATCTATGTTTACAGTAAGTACCTACAGTAACATTGTAACATTGATTTATCTATGTTTACAGTAAGTAGTTACAGTAACATTGATTTATCTATGTTTACAGTAAGTACCTACAGTAACATTGATTTATCTATGTTTACAATATGTAGTTACAGTATCATTGATTTATCTGTGTTTACAGTAAGTAGCTACAGTAACATTGACTTATCTATGTTTACAGTAAGTAGTTACAGTATCATTGATTTATCTATGTTTACAGTAAGTAGTTACAGTAACATTCATTTATCTATGTTTACAGTAAGTACCTACAGTAACATTCATTTATCTATGTTTACAATATGTAGTTACAGTATCATTGATTTATCTATGTTTACAGTAAGTAGCTACAGTAACATTGATTTATCTATGTGTACAGTATGTAGCTACAGTAACATTGATTTATCTATGTTTACAGTAAGTAGCTACAGTAACATTGATTTATCTATGTTTACAGTAACTACCTACAGTAACATTGATTTATCTATGTTTACAGTAAGTAGCTACAGTAACATTGATTTATCTATGTTTACAGTATGTAGTTACAGTAACATTGATTTATCTCTATTTACAATAAGTAGCTATGGTAACATTGATTTATCTATGTTTACAATACATACCTACAGTAACATTGATTTATCTATGTTTACAGTAAGTACCTACAGTATGTAATGGAATATATTGATTTTCAGATATTCATATTCATCCATGGGATGTAAGTTGCTTGGATTGTATCCAGCTCCAACTAAGTGTCATATATTGACCAATCATACTTACAGTCATGGGAGTAAGAACATTCAGGTCATACAGATATTTTCAAGTTTAGTTGATGTTTTTAAAGATGAGGAATTTGAAATAATGCTGTATAAACAATTCATGTGACGTGTTACAAATAAAGATTTTTTCTATGTTTTCTGACAGAATAATTTCCCAGCGTCAGATCGAGCTCGCTTACAGGATCTTAAGTCAACAGTAGATCTACTTACCAGTATCACATTCTTCAGGATGAAGGTAAGTCAGAGCATGATTTCTTGTTGTCAGCCTTAAAATGCCCAATTAGATATCCGATCAATTAATTAATTGGTGTCTTTGAACTTTTGATATTAAGTCATTTTCTGAACTTTGATCCAAGACTTTTTGTTTTTGTGTTACAGACTTGGCATTATTAGTTCATTCTGACTCCAAGTAACTATGTGCTGATGATATTGGAAAACCATATTCAGTTGTTAAATCGACATCGGGATATAAATTCTGGCTATCTGCCCTAAATATGTATTATTAAATTATTTTAACTCGAAACTAAACCAAAATTTAAGAAGTTATCTTTTTCTTGTTTTGTCAAAATTTCAAAAGACAAGCAATTCATTTGGTATATCTTAATACATTTTTATTTAAGCACAACATTATTAGAATTAGAAAAGAGTTTTATTTATAGAAAAAGATTCAGTTAGACATTTGATAAACAATTTTTATTTTATTATTAATTGAAGTTATACATTCCTTCCTTCTCCACCTCGTTTTCCCAACACTCAGCTTTATCATGTACTGGCTCTAACTCTTTTTGGACTCTTAACTGTGAAATTTAATATACATGTATTAATTTTCCAATTTTCCCCCAGTGTATGAGCAAAGAATTTTTTCAAGATAGTTGTTTTTTATACATAAATATTAATACTTTTTTACAACAAAATCATTTGCCTCATGGGACTTGATAAAGCTGAGTCCATGTCAAGTTGTTCAAAAATTGTAATTTTGTAATTTATGGAAGTAAAATTTATAACAGTTTTACACATGTATGTATCACCAGTATTGCTGTTGTGTTTCATGTTAAAAAAGAGGCTTGTCTCACAAATCTGTAACTAATTTGATGAAAACCTTTGGATTTTTATGTTGGTTATTCATTAATATTTCATTGATGTATTATAATATTTGTTAAAGAATTTTGAACAGCTTGGCATGATTTTGTAATTCTTTTGTTTTTTCATTGTTAAGTTAGTTGGATGTTAATTTTTATTTTGCTTATGTGAAATTAGTAGTGTCAGTTTGATTCAAGTCACCTAAATGTTCATAGTTAATGCTGCTGTGTTCAAAGTTTGGAATATTTATCTGTTACAAACAAGAAAAACAAAAATGTCTGTTTGTTTTTGATAATAACATCATAAAAAGATATTTGACTTATACAATATATATACTGTAGATATATATACATTATGCTATAGATATATGGATTTGTACTTGTTTTTAGAGTTATGTCCCTTCCCTGATTATTCTATATGTAGAAATGAGGGATCGTGCTTAAATGCAGTTACTATTTGAATATTTTTATGTTACTTATCTGAAAATTAGAAAAAATTGTTACAAATATTTCAATCACTGTTCCCCCATTTGAGAACGTTAGATTTAACAGATGATATTGTTTAAATTATTGATCAGGCACCTAAACTCAAGGAAGCACAGGTGACTTATACTATTTGCCAAATACATCCAAATAACTGTTTGTAACAGAAAATATTTCTGAATGACTTACATGTATTGCTGAAGTTTTCAGGTCTTTGTTGTAGATGTTAGTGTTATTCATCACAGGTAATTTGAATGACACCAGTTTGTGGGGATTTGAGGATTTTTTGTCATTGAAGAATCAGTCAAGTGCAGTGAATGGTTTATTTACTTCAAGCATGGATTTTGAAAATTTAACTTGTTTTATTAATCTTTAATTTTTCACTTTAATCATTGCGTTTCTAAAAGGTTTTCTACTAGGCCATATACCTATTAGCTTATGACATTGATTTCATTAAAAGTTGTTACATTTTGATGATTTGAACTTTAATTAATTTCATGTCATTTAATCAAATCAATGAAATAATGGGTCAGTATTTGTATTATTTTCTTTACAGGAAATTATATAACAATTCAATGAACCTACATTTACTCTGTTACATTACTCAAATATTTTCATTCTCTTTTTTCACAATCATTTATTTCCTTCTGATACAATCAATGCAAGATATTTGAATTCAAAGATTGAAAAGAATTAGGTTTTTAAGCTGAGATCATTTAAAAAAGTTGATTTGGTAAAAATGCTAGTTGATTTGCAGGAGGGGATACTTGAAAGAGTTTTATTTCAATTCAATACTTTTTAAAGATAAATATATATGTATAGTTAATAGTTGTGAGGGTTACAGTGTATATTTGTAGTAAAGATTGTTGAAAAAAGAATTGCTATTGAAAACAGCACAATTTAAGAAAAGGATCTAAATATAGACAAATGTAGATTACAACAGTTAATGTAGAAATAGGTCAATCAGAATTTGATAAAAAAATCAAAGACTTTTCTGAGGGTGTTAATTGATAAAATTGTAAATATGGTAGTTTGAAGTGGATAAGGGTTTCAAAGAAATGATGCTGGAGATAACAAAATGTAAGAAGATTGTGGTGAGTAAGAGGGTTTGTGTGAGGACGCTGTGTAACTGATGTGATTGTTATCCTCTCCAGATTGTGTCTAATCCAGATGTGAGTAGCACAGTGTTGTCCTTGGATTGCTGTCTACCTCTTTAGCTGTTCTCTATCTCTGATCCTAACTCCAATAGAACACGAGCCACTGGCTCAATATCTTGTTCATTTTACACTCTCAGAACATGTTTCAATATTTATTTTATAATTTTACTTTAGAACTTTGGTAGTATGGACACTTATTTTCTTATCAACAATATCATTATACTTTATTTTTATATATATATTTTGGAGAACAAATAATCTTCTAGATACACATTAATTCTGGACTTTCAGTTTTCCAAGACTTATGTATCTAGGAGCAAATATTTGATAAACATAAAAATGATCAATTTAAAGATACAGAATTACAAATAAGATATTCTGACAAGACTTAAGCTTCAGAAATAAAACTGGAGTGTCCAGACTAACAAGGTTCTTGGGTACATAAAAATCTAACAAGAGGTTTGACTATATAGCTCTGCACATAATAAGACTAATAGCAGGTATAGCTCAAGGCCTTGCCCAATAAATACCAGGTATCCATAGTTTACCGAGTATATGAGTATGAATGCTCAGGAAAACAGGACAGTGTGATGTACATCTGAAGTCAGAGGGTACAGAAATGTTTGTGGTTATGGAGCACTCTATATCAACGGTACAACTTGAGTTACTGGTCATTAAACACCATTCTAGATGCACCCAAACGAATGGACAGTGGATATTGAAATGGTTAACATTATGATGACCTTTGGATGGCATTAACCTTGATGACAATGACTGAGTGTTTGGAGTTCTCACAGACTCTGGTTCTACAGTTGTTATTGAAGACATATTTTAAGTCATGGTACCTGGTCTCTATAAGCAATTTAGTAATTCTGATTTCAGGAAAAAGTCACTGAAACATGAATGAATTTCTTGCAAACTTTATGATAATGAAAGCATATTTTATTTTATTACAAAATTTCAACAGGATTTGAATATATCAGAATCTCATTACATCAATTTTTTTAGGAATTGAAAACAAGTTGAATTTAGCTGTCTTAGCTCTATCTAATGTAGCGTGATGTTTGAACTAATTTTGTATTAACTCCTGAGTTTTCTGGCAGGAAGACTGATATTTACTTTGTTCATACTTCTGTCAAATTTTGAATATTTTTCCATTTAAATCTTGAGTTAAATTGTTTGTTTTTTTTTTATTCTTCTTCATTTGTGCATTTAGATCTCTCTGTGTTTTTCAGTGGAGTTGTTTGATTCATTTAGTATATTGTTGAAAAGGGAAAAAATAAATGATTGGCATATTTTTTCGTAAGTTGACTAAAATTACTGTAGATCATCAAGCATGAGATCTGCATGGCTGGAGATTTGATGAATGATTCTGTTTTATTTCAGTGAGGGTTTGTTCAGAAAAACTTCAGTTTA